>NW_019174323.1:4486194-4608010 GCF_002260705.1 Seriola dumerili
ACATAGGATTTAGCAGGTTTCTTTATTCATTCCCTCAGTAATATTAACACCGTTAGATGCAACCCAACAAGCGCATTGACTCCTGATTGGTTTACACTCGTTTTTAAATATATATATATATATATACATTTTTTTTCATTATAGTCTTTATCCAGTAAGTTTGGAGTTTATTCCAAACGGATCCTGATAAACCCAGTGAAGACAGTTTGGTTGTGACCTCTGCTTTTGCTTTACGTCCTTTTACGCCTCAGGCCGTTGGCTCGAACAGACCCAGCCTTCTTAATTAAATGTGTTAATTTTTTAGGTTTGATTGCAGACTGATTTTATCATGTGTTTAATTAAAAAAAAAAAAGTATAGACTTGTGTCACAGTGAAGCTGTTTGGCGATCAGTCAGGCTGGCGTGTTTCTGCGACGTGCAGTGATCTCTATTGGACACAGAGCAACACTGCAGCTTCGCAGTGGTGATGTGTCCTCAGGGTTTTCCGTCAAGTTAAATTTGAATTCAGATTTTTTTTTTATGTTTTACCACGAGTATTTATGTTTTTATAAATTACATTTCATTTATTATGAGCAGGTTTTTGCTTTAGAGTCAAGCTGTGCTGATTTCAGCTCAGGCACCTACTGTTACACGTAGTGTGACGAAAACCAGCAGTGTCTTTATACTTAACTTCAAAGAATTGTGATATGAGGCTTAATGTGGATGGCACAATATTCACAAATCTGACTGATCACAGAGCGATAAGATCCAAATCTAAAAAATTCCCAAAACGTCTTTAAGAATTAAACAAATAGAGAATATTATAGTAGAATATTTAAGATATTATTGTTAACAGACCTGAGAGGTTAGAAGGCGTTTGGACCATTATTATGTCAATGGGCTCTGCAGGCCTAATAGCCTGCGCTGCAGAGAAAAGGGGGGAGATCTGCAAGACAAAGTCAGGATCCTCCTCAGAACAAAACCCGCAACAAAACCGTTTAACATCCTCAGAGGTCGACAAACTAACATTATCCTTGTCATTTACACCACAAAGTGTTAATTTAACGAGCAGAAGGACTTAATGACTGCAGGTCACAACACCCACAATCTGTTATAAAATAAAACCAAAACCTGACTGCGTTATTTTATTTTGAAAATCTCTCACTTGCTTTTTTTAGTTAGTTTTTAGTGATAATTGTATCTGAATTATATCAATGCTGATTGATGTTTCTTTATTGTTATCCACAAATAACCAGGGCTAGTTAATGTCTAATAAATTGCCAATCAATTTATCGATTGGCTGCTGGAATCCCACTAAAAAGCTGCTAATTACTGTCCATTATATCAAACTTTAAAACGTCAAGTCTTGGGCTTGTAGTGTGGTTAATGTGGAAATTTTTGCAAAGTTAAATCTGAAGTTTGAAAAGGGAAAATTTTCCTGACAATTCATTTGAAAAATGTGTCAGGAATTAACGGATTTTGGCCCATTCTCTTCTTCTGCACGTTAAGTATGCAAGAGGGGGAAGAGGGCCCCAACAATGTTCAACATGGAGAAGCCAAGTCTTGGCAGCATTCAAAATAAAGACACAGCTCCTTGATTTGTGCAGAGTTTTATGTGCCTGCTTTGATAGAAACTCAGATTTACTGCAGGACCTTCAGCTCTGAGTTTGTAGCAAAGCTGTTATTTAACCCGACTTCCACCAACACTGTTTCCAACTGCTCTGGACTGGACGGGGGAATTGTGGAAAAGTGCTGTCTGCTAGTTTTTAGGCCATGAAATTTAATACTTTTTCAGCCATGTAAAGAAGCCATGACTCAAGGTTTTCTGTCGAGATACAATTGAGGCGTATACAGAATACTGTCTGAAGCTGAAATCCAGTTTAGTCATATTTTCTGTCCTGCCGGTGCCAAAAAATGACCTTACAACTACAGAACGACATAGAACAATGGCAGAGTTTAAGTTTTCACCCTACACTAAAAATGTATATTTTTGTCAGGATATCTATGCAAAAAAAAAAAAAAAATCCATGAACTCTTATAGAAGTGCACTCAGACTTGGTTTTTGAACAGCCACAGTGTGAAGAGCTGCTGTAAGAAATGTATGTCCGAGTAAAACAGCTGGTGTAAGCAGCAGTCCCTGTAGTGGAAGGAAAAAAAAAAGAAAAGTTTTTAGTGCTTCTTTTTCTCAAGTGAGGATGAACAGAGAAAGGAAATCATACTTCATTCATCGCTGATCCTCCAGAGTTTCCCATCAGGAGCAGATAAGTTGGGGAGGCAACGCTGGAATGTTCTAGATAGGCAGAAATTGCATGGCATTGAAATATATTCCGTGGGAATAAGATCGGATCGCCAGTCAGGGTCATTTACGGAGGCGGTTATAGACAGTTATGTGTGCGAGTTGAGCAACTCACCTCTCTCTTGTTTGTTCGTTTGCACAATCTCCCTGCCATCCAATATTGTAGCTAGCTTGCACCATCTTCGCCTCTCCCAGTGGACACACATTTAGAGTTGGAATTCCACCAAGTACATGCAGCCATAGAGAAAAGACTCGGAGAGAGAGAGAGAGAGAGAGAGACAGAGAGAGAGAGAGGTTTCAAAATGAATGGTGGTGATAACAAGTCTTATTGTGGATTTGTGATGTACTTTGACAGTTTTCATTTGTGCCAAAGACAAACACATGATTCACGCTTTTGACCGAGGGGTCCTTGTATCAGGAGGTACACATTTTCACTGTGAGGTCATGCATGAACCGGCCCCAAGGAACACACACACACACACACACACGCACGCACACACACACATACACATATAGAAAGAGAGTCACAGCTCAACAGGCCAGTGTGACTGAATGTAAACAGGAACATTCAGTTCATTGTTTCCCAATTTCTATTTGCACCTGTTTGCTGGTGTAGTGACAGTGCGACTGGTGTTATCTGACTGTGATAAGTCAAAAGAAAAAAAAAAACTACTTATCTTGAGCACATGTATTAATGGCAAATAGAATGAGTTAATTCCTAAAAAAAAGATAAGTAACCAATGCACAGTATATAATGGAGCTCAGGGTCATGTGAAGCAACAACCAAAGTCTGTTTTATATATATTTTTTTTATCTACTGCCATCTAACTTGTGGCAACAAAAGTTATGTAGCAAACACATTCAAGATACAGAGTGTTTTACAAAGAGAAACAGGAAAGAAAGGCAGAAAAGACACTATTAAAACATGAAGTTGTAAAATCACCAAAAAAGTGCAAGAAAACAAGTCAAATGTGCACTAATTTGACTTCTTTGAAAAACACAATTACCTTGTTCTTAGCTGTGTATAAGCTTGTCAATCTTAGTATATATTTAACTATTTATTTACAGTGTGTTTGAAATGATCACATCACTTTGGAAAAAGCTGCAGCCAGTTGAAAAGTTTCGCTCTCTTCCCACATCGCTCCAGTTCTTCTTGAGCATTTTATTTACTCCTAACTCTTGTTGACTGCAGCTCTCATCTCGTCCTGTCAGTCTGTGGTGCATGCCGCTCTCTTCATATTCCATTTAGCCCTATTGGCTATGAAGGGGCTTTGATATATAATTACTGTACTGTGGTTTTGCTGTCGTGTCGCGGGCTCTGGTCTTAGCTCGCTGTCGGGGCCCAGGCACTGTTGACGCTGTTGGCTCCTCCCTCGGAGCGGCTTCAGAATTAAACAAGAAGCTCAGGAACATGTTGGAGACAGCAGAGTAATAGAGTTTAAGGCCGTACGATGCTATGAGTGTTATGTTATATTATGATGGTGTTATGGTTGGACTACTGTGAAGTTATCAGGGATTGCCAGTCATTTGTTGATCTTTTTACAAGGATGTTTTTAAGGTTAAATGTTTGTTTCTAGTTGTGAATTTTTGTGTGTCTAGTTTGTGAGTCTGCACACAACAAAAGGAGAAGTGGCGCTTTTTTGAAAAGGAGGCGCTTAAAAAAAAACCAAAAACACATGTTCCACAATTAGACTTGAGGTGCTTGTGGAAGTCTGTGCCGTTTGAGAAGCCGTTATCTAAAGGGCTAGTCCGCCCCCCACCCTACCCATCACGCACCCGCCCCTCCCTCACTGGTTGTTCTCGAGCCAGAGTCTGGACTGCGGCTCCTGTCCATGTCAGGGACAGTTCTGGATGGGTGCACGTCCTTTTATCTGCTCACCGCAGGGGTGCTCCTATTTCCACGTAGGTGACCCATCCACTCTCTGCTGCCGCTGACCTCGCCCTCCTTCCTTCCTCTCAATGGCAGAAGAGGCCACCTGGTACTACAGGGCGCCAGTGAAAGGCATCAGACCAACAAGACGTCTGCTGGTGCTGATGTTTGCAGCACACTGAGCCAGTGGCTGCAGATAAGTGTTATTCATATTCACTGTACGGTTGTGACGGGCTCAGCTGTGAAGTCACAAATAATTTTCATCTCCCGTCACAAAAGACTGACACACTCAGACAGCCTACACAAATGTCGCCATGGTCTGGCTCCTCTGGGAGCGTTAGTATTGATCGGTCAGGCCTTATTGGAGGTAATGTGGAGAGATGGGTTAAGGGCCTCTGGCTGGGGTCAGGCCCACGTCTGCTTGCTGACAGGTTCTGTGTGTTGACCATCTGCGGAGCTACAGAAAGCTGCTGGAAGCTACAAGCCCCACTGGGGATTTTATAGCTGGAAACAATAGTGTGACAGGAGAGTTTTTTTTAGGTCTGATTTATGTTAATGATTTTAGCTTTAAAACTCTGCATTTGACAGATTTCAAAGCTCTGAAACTTTAAGTGGCTCTAACTCAGTTAAAATTCTGGAGAGGACGACGTTGAATTCAGATGATTAGATACTTTGGCGCTCTGATTGTTTCCTGATTCCTGGAACTCCACGGCTCCTCAGAGACTGAGCGCCCGGCCAGCCAACCGTACAGCTGACAGCAGGTTCACATCCTCTGCTTAAATCCTCAGCTGTATCGGCCAACATAAAAACAAGCAGTTTGAAACTGTGCCTCTGTGTTGGCTAAACTTCCTCCCCCTCGCAGTTCCTCCCCCAAAACATCATCCTCAAAATCCCTCCCTTATGAACCGCTTTTCTCTCCATTCTCCAGCTGTGCACTCACGCTCGCTGGTGTGTAAGAATAGTGTCACATGTCACGCTCGGTGCGTCCAATCCTGGGCGGGGCTCGCTGCAGGCCTCGCTGACCACGAGTGGCCCTCTCCCAGAGAAGCCTTTGGTCAGCGTAGAGGGGACGGAGGCCCTCTCTCTCCCTGCTGCCTAAGCTGGCATGGCCCATCTGAGAATAGAGAGTAACCGGGGGGTGGAGGAACAGTGAAAAGGCGGCTTTCATCCCCAAATTACGACCGGTTAATTGTGAAAGGGGAGACCTGTGAATAGGGGAGTGGCTGCGCAGTGCTGCACTGTGGCGGCTTGCCTCCCCCCAACCACCCCACCCCCCCGCCACACACCCCCTCTTACTCCCCCTGATGGTGTCCAGTGAACACTAACCCACACCAGCGAAGACAATATGGCTGCCACAGACAGGAACCTCCCGCTGGAGCTGAGGATAAAAGCCACAGAGCTTGACAGGAACTTGCTGTCAAAGATTCACACAAACAGAAAAACACGGGCACGCGCTTTCATTTCAGAAAGTGTGGACTTTATTGTTAAGTGCTCATTCACTCCGGGAGAAGACTCATGTGACTGCTGTTACAGTTCGTCTTTCACGCTCTCCTCCTCCCTGAGGAGGAAGTCGACACAACTCGAGGTCGACCACAATGAAATACTTATGGAGGAGTCTAATGAAGCGTAGGATGGAGGGAGCTGTGTACAAACAATCCCTCTGTGCAACGTGTGAATTAGGCCCTTTTTTTTTTTTTTTTAACAAGGTGATAATTTGGATGTTGTTACACACGTCAGAACAAAACCAGACATCCTCCCTCCAGAGTTTAATGGTCATTCATCGCTGCTAAATAAACACTCTTCAGCGCATTAAAGCGCTTCCCCCAGAGGCTGGGAGAAAACAAAACGCTCAAATTATGGTTTTCTTAATCATTCGCTGTTACTCTTGTTAAAGGGAAACTCGCTCACCACTCTCCAAAATAAAAGGAACAAGAAAATGTACTTGAGGGGAAAGTGGGAGGAAGAGGAGAAAGTGATGACGGTAAACCTGTAAAGCCTTCGCAGGTATTAAGTCCCAGAGGCAGCCATTAGGGTGCTGGAGAGTGTGCCTGCCTCTGGGAGAGAGGAGGACACACACACACACACACACACACACACACAGAAAGAGAGAGAGAGAGAGAGTGTGACTGAGGTCTCCTGAGGTTTCCATTAGCCTGGCAGTAAAAGAGCAGAGCTCATTAGAAGCCCTGAGTTGTCTCTCTGCACCATGGCTGCTCGACACTAGTCACTCTCTCCATTTAGATGTACTCTCTCATAAGAAGCTGTAAGAACACTTCAACTCCCCGACAACCTGGCCAAACTCAATTCAACTCCAATTATTTTCCACCAAGTGCAGTTTTTCTCTCCCTTGTTTAACTGATTGGAGTCTGCAGGCAGCCCTGGAACCTGCAGCACCCTGTGGAACTGTGGAGGCAGAGGAGCTACAATCAGACTGCTTCAACAGCAGCACTATCAAACAACCTGGTAACAGACTTTAGTGAGCGTTGGTTGAAAGTTAGGTTGTGGGTCCAGGAAGATGTGAGGTTTTAGTGTTTTGTCTCCTTTTTCTTTCAAACTACTGCAGAATATGGAAATGGATGTGGCACATCCACCGTATAGGGTTTTTAGCTGTGTGTATAATTAGATCCAGGTCAGAATTAATAAAAAAATATATAGATTTTTCTATTTTTTAAATAAGAAATTTAGGGGATTGTAAAGTATGGGTGGAGTCATGCGCTCTGGATATGTACTGACAAAAAAAAAAAGAAAAGCAGAGTGAATATCTGAAAAAGAAAAAGTTGTTGAAAAGATTTATGAAAACAAACATCATCTGAAGTCTTTGGCCGAGGGCTGACATGTAGCATACTCTGGCATTTCTCAAATATCTTTATATATATATATATATATATATATATGCATAGTTTTTGGGCCTGCTCTCTATTTTCTGTCGACTTCCTTCACAAAATAGCCTTGTCTTCCTGGCACAGAGTTGGAGCAGATCTCATTTCACTTCCAACCAAGAGGCTTACTGATAGAGATACCGCGCAGGGGTGAAAACATTTGTCATCACCCTCCAGAACCAGGCCCCTTGAATAAAAAAACAAAAGAAAACAAAAGAAAACAAAAAAAAAAAACAAATCCCCCAAAACCAAACTTCAAGCTCCAATGTCGGCCGTTGGCAGAGCCTCGCAGCAGAAATGGTTAAAACTGCGCCTGTTGTTCTTAACAGCAATTATCTTGTCTTCAGGGTGCTCAGAGATATTGTAGGAGACAACATCCAGGCTCGAATCCAAAGAAAACCGAAGCGCCGCCTGAGGATCGCTGCTGCCACTCTTTCCGTCTCTGAATGGAGCAGGTTAATTGTCGCGACTGGTGTTATCGTTACTCAATTTAGCTAATTATACGTTAGCTGTCTGAGGCGGGCTGTCTTCAGGAATTTGTAAACCATTAACCTGCAACAACAGCTGCAGTGTGAGTAATGGTGGAGCTAAATAATAGCCCCAAACACACAGGAAGATGTTTTTTTTTTCTGCTCACTGAGTGACACACAGTAGAGAGGAAATCCCCTCTTTCTCCTCATACACACACACACTTTGTAGTTCACCTGTCTTCAAAAAGGTGTGCAGGCAGTTACGGATGACAGCCCATTCAAACAGGATGCAAAGTAGCTCGCTTGCTCCATCTCCCTCTGTGTGTGTGTGTGTGTGCGTGACTGTCTGTGTGCATCTAGGGAGTGGGGGTGGTGGCATGTATGTTCTTCTCGAGTCTGTTTCATCTTTTATTCATCTTTGCTGTAGCTAGATCAAGGAGTCATGCGCCTCTTGGTGCATGTCAAGTGTCAGGAAATCAGTCAGAATTGCTGATTCTGCCTGCACACCCACACAACAACACCCAGAAACGCTCTCTCTCTCTCTCATACACACACACACACACGCACACACACACACACACACACACACACACACAAGCCAAGTCTTCACCTGTAGCCCCTCATTGTTGCTTGGCCTGTTGTGTGTGTGTGTGTGTGTGTGTGTGTGTGTGTGTGTGTGTGTGTGTGTTTTCCTATCCTTTCACAGTTCATCGGTTTATGTGGTCCGAGCTGTCAGCCACTCACACCCTGATACTGACGGAGAGCTGGAATGTGTGGATAAAGCTCCGGGCTAACACCTTCTGCAAACACCCAGAGCAAACACACTGATTAGTGAGGATTACTAGCGCTAAACAAATTCTGGGTAATATCGCCAAGTGGATTGATTTAAGTGTGTGTGTGTGTGTGTGTGTGTGTATGTTGATTGTTTGGCGTTGAAGCACACAGAGCGAGTAGCCCCCGATCACTGTGCCGGTGTCCGGTGTCTCATCTTGTATCGCGTGTCAAACAAAGCAGTGAGATGTTGTGTTAAGTGTTACCAAAATCGACGGGATCTTTCACCTCTTCAAAGGCAGAAAAATGAAGGTTCTTGTTTTTGGAGGGAGGGGGTGGGGGGGTGGGGGGTGGGCATCTGTTGAAAGCCTGACGAGAGGAGGATAGATAGAGAGAGAGAGAGAGAGAGAGAGAGAGAGAGAAAAAAAAACGACACTTCTCCAGGCATGCTGTTGCACATTCATGAGAGGAAGGGAGGAGGCATTCCTACTTTCTACCCTCCACCATCCCTTTCACCAACTCCTCTGTTTTATTTATACCACATGGTGGGCTCCCTCGCTTCACTGCAGGGTTATTAACACTCGGTAATTCCAGGCAGTCGGCTATGGCCACAGGCCGGTGTGGGTTCCGAAGGCCTCATGGCTCCGCGCATTCCTGTTGCTGTTTTCCAAAGGTGCCAAACAGCAACAAATATACTGCAAAGCAGAGATCATCCCAGTAGGAAAAAAGATAGTTTCTTATTGAATTGAATAATTTGTGCCCGTCACGCCTCTGCGATGCTGCCCATCACGAGGCGACCACAATGATAGAAGAGTCCAATGTCTCAGCCTCACTTAAGTATTTTCAGGACAGACAACAGAGGGGAGTGGGGGGGGGGGCCTGTGGCTGGGAGTAATATGTTACTGGGGTGTCTGACATGTAGTGCATGACATTATATGTGGTGGTTAGTTCTCTATTTATTTATTCTACTTTACTAGTGTCTGAAGTTGCTTCCAAAACCCAGGCTGGGTATGAGCCCGAAACCAATCTGGACGGTCTTTTGACCGCAAGGCCTGACTCCCCTCTCTCTCTCTCTCTCCCTCTTTCAGTCTCTTCCTCCCTCTTTGACTCTCACTCACTCTCCTACACACTCTATTACACACACTGCAGGCTGTAAGAGACGCTCCACTCCGGTGAATCACGACTCCCCGATTCCAGTGAAAAATGATGAATGGACGGGTTGCGTTGGTCGGGGTTAACTGTTTTGTTTACGTGGAGGGTCAGTAGATTCCCAGGCTGCTCTGACATAGTGCAATGTCTTGATGGAGTTAAGGGTCTGGGATTGCTGCATTTATCAAGCAGACCAGAGTTTGGGTGTCAAAGTGTCACTGAGGAAAGACACAAAGGCTCCTACCAGTTTGGCCATTCCACCCAGTATATGCTGCTCTGGAAAGGCTTAAAATGGTGCTGCTTCTTTATACTCTGACCTCAGACCCTTTGTCCATTTTCCTTAGGCTCCCTTCTCTCCCTTTTGATGAAGATCTTATTAAATGCTATACTTAAGTACTGCAGAACCAAAGCCTATGTCTGTGTTTTTATTTTTCCAATTGTGTTTCAAAGCCTCCGGTTCCTTAACTCTCCTGTCGATTAGAGAAAAGTTCTTCTTTCCTATCTTGTTAATCATCTCCTAAAACCCCAGATTTATCTCTGTTTTAACACCCAAAGTTAGAAACCATAGATTAAGGCCACCGTCTGTGACTTATCCTTGTAAATATTATATTATAATCAAAAGATTCAAGCTTCTATATTTGGATTTATTCATCTCTTTAAAGAAAGAGGATCTACAGCAATTAGGTCCCTCCTAATCCCCAATTGTACGTAGTATCAGTCAGGGTGTAGATTATCAGATATGCACCAGAAATCCAATACAAGCATCAAAGATATGGCTACACTGATCAGCAGCCACTGATCTGAGCCAAATTCCTCCTCTTTCCTCGGCCTGCATTATTTACAAGGACATGCACTCATACAGTGCTGTTGAAAATACTAAATTTAGACGGATGACACTGACCTGGGAACTGTGGTAAACAATACACAGACTGCAGCGTCTCAGTCCAAAAAGTTAACCGGCGTGTCACTGCCCATGTAGAAAACAGTGTGTAGTAGGGGAGTTCATACTGGCAACAGCATTGTCAGTAATCTAGAGGAGGAAGTTCACCCCCCCCCTCTAGCTGCGTGATATGCGCCGTCCCATGCAGGGCCCCCGCCATCCAGGTTCTGAGTGTGTGATACTAGGACAGCCTGCATTATTAATCCTTTTAGCAGACAGATGATTCAGAGGGGCTTCCACTCAGGCACCTTCCTGAGTTTCCAGTGACACCATTATTCAGTGAAGCCTGTTAATTTGAAACCTCAGGCATGGGGAGGTGCGCTGACAGTTGACTCTGATCAGGCTGATGAAGCTGCAGCATCACTTAGGGCTCATCATGCAGCCAAGTTTTCAGTATTAAGTTACAAGCGGCGGGTGTGAAAGATACACACTCATGCAGATGTGGAGCGAAGGTGTGCAACGTTTTGTGGCACCCGGACGCATGGATATCAGCACAAAACTAGAGAGATATAAGATACAGATACACACGGAAACCCTTCAGCATACACTCCTGCGAGATCTCAGTTGTAAGGAGGGATCTCTGGCTCTTCTCAGCCAGGAAATGAACTGTCAAAAAGCTCTAAGTGGCCACATACTAACACCTGGACTCTGCTCCAAGTGCTTGAAAGAGAGACCAGATGAAGCTTCTGTGTAACTTCTCCGCTCTCTGCATCGGAGCGGCTCAGCCGACTGCGCCATAAACCATCTTCTTTATTCTTTTTAATTTACAGCCAAAGCCATGCTCTGTGGTTAAATATAATGTCAGCCTCCAGGCACAGTGGAGTATATTTCAAAATGTCTGGCTTCTGTATCTGCTTAAATGCTACTTTGAAAATATTCCGTGAGCCAGCAGAGGCGTGTATGCCCGCCTCCCCTTAGTAGTAGCCATACTTTGTGTGTGTGTGTGTGTGTGTGTGTGTGTGTGTGTGTGTGTGTGTGTGTGTGCGTGCGTGTGTGTGTGTGTGTGTTTGTGTTCGTACCGCATGTGTGCTACATAAATATGTTGCTCACTGCAGTTCCATTTCATAGCATGTAGGTTTCTCCTACTGTGAGCTGAGAGCTTTGAAACACTGCTTTTGTTTACCAGTGACTCATCCATGAATTTATGCAATGACCCGTCCATATTATGCATGCATCGTATACCATCCAACTATAACCAATTATAGTATCATATCTCATGTATTGTCTTACGAAGTATATAATGCAGCCACTTTGTTTGAGTTTGCAAATTACAATCAAACTTCAAACGAACGTGTTCAACTATGAGCGAACAAGTGGCGCTCGAGATCCTTATCATCCAATGAGGAATAAAGATGTTTCTTTGTACCTCCTAAAAAATGCTTCTACGTCCAATACGTCGGTTCATGTGAAGGGCTCGGGTAAGAGGCCCTTGGAAAAGAAAGGCAGCCTTTCTTCGCTCATTTGCTCCCTCTCCTCATTTCCACTTGTGAAGTGTCACTTTGCTATCGGACCTCAAGGCCTGATTGCCAGGGGTCAGAGGAACTTTTGGGGGATCAATGGGAAAGAGAACAGGGTGAAGAGGTGGAGTGGAGACTCAGAAACTCAGGATTTTCAGCGAGTAGAAGTGAGTTGTTGATAACAAATGTCTTCGGGATTTCCCTGAAGAGGCGATTTGTTTGATTTTCTCCCCTTAGGTTTATTCAGACAGGTTAATTTATCCTCGACTTAGAGCTACTTAGTGTCTGTTGTTGTTTCAGGTGGTGTTACCTCCCACGGGGGAGATAACACTCGCTCCAGCCATAGAAACCAGACATGTGTAGCTTTAAATGCTCATAAGGGTAAAGTCACACCCTCCGCTTTGACGGTGGATACAAAATGCCTCCTGATTTGTCTGTATTCAAATAAACAAACCCTAATTTGAGATTCAAATGCTTTCAGCATCCAGACATGTGAGACAATTGCAAACCCTTTGTATCAAAAAAAAAAAAAATAAAAAATCGATAGACGCACACCAAATAGCTTTTTCCCTTTTGTCTATGAGCAAACTAGTCATTTTGTCAGGGATGCTGTGACACAGACGGCTCAGTGGCAGCCCGTTATCATCGAATCAAACGTGACAGGAGGGAGGCAGAGGCATCAGACAGAAATAACCCTTTTCCTGCCTGCCATTTATCTCCAGCAGGATGAGGGCTCTTTAAAACACAGGCCAAAGGGCCACTCCGCCGGCCCCTGTTTGATGCTGTCATGTGACAAGGGCTTCTGCTTTGTGTCTTATCGCTGTTTTTGGCATGTCTTTCAACTTGGAAATATTCTCAATGGACAAAACGTGCAGGGAGTCATGGAGGGGGGAAAAAAAGTCTACAGATGCATGTTGTGAAAGTTGGAGCAAACCAGGAAGTGCTTATATATTATACTTGAGGTCAGGTTAGTTATTTACAGTTTTTAGTGTCACTGCCTCACACAATAGACGTCTGTGGAGTCCCTGGTATCTCGGGGGGGGGACAGGGTGATGTTTGCAGGGCAGTTTTGGCACACGTTCTCCTTAAGAGCTCTCCAAAAAGCTTCTCTCACTTGAGGCTGAGAGGGACGGAGAAGTGGTTCACTCATCCCCCCAATAAGCACCCTCCTCCTCCTTCTCCTCCTCCTCCTCTCTGCCCCCCCATCCCCATCCCCGCCCTTCTGCCCTGACCACTGCCCTGCTCACCCCTCCGCTCGGGGACAATGGCTCACTTTCAAAGAAGAGCAGGAAAAAAGAGGAGCCCGGTGTCACAGAATTGCCTGTTTGCTGACGGAATCTTTAAAAGCAGCACCTCATAAATCAAAAAAGAGCATAATAGGCATTGTTTCTCCAAGAGCTACTCGTCCCACTAAAACTCCCCTCCCCTCCTCTCTTTTCTCTCTTCCTGCTTTTTTTTTTTTTTTTTTTTTTTTTTTTTTTACCTCTTTAGCTGAAAGACTGGGCAAAGTCAGAGGTGGTGGTTTTTTATTAGAGGTCGGGTCTCTTCATGTGGATTTGGCGCTTTTTTTTGGCGATTTTTTTTTTTTGTAGGGGTTTCCTCACCACTTTCTTTCTTTCTCCCTCACTGTTCAACCATCCCCTTGTTTTATGCTCCTGCGACCCCCAGCACATGATTTTTTTTTTTTTTATAAAAAGGATTCCCTGAGCTTGGATCAGCATAATCTATCACTATGCACATTGTAACTCAGGCCTCCCTCCCTATCTCCATGCTCCATTGTCATGTTGAAATCGGATTAGATGGGAAGCCATTTGCCTCTCCTGTGTTGGCTCTGGACTCTTTGTGTATGTTAGCACAAGGAATGACAAAAAGCTCGCAGGCAGTATCGCCATTGTGCATCGAGTAAAATGACAAATAGCGAGCAGTTTAAGTCGAGCGTGTTTGGTTTATATTCCTTGAAGACATTCAAGAGCTGCTGTATAAACAGTTTTAAATTATGGCAGAGAATTTTGAATGTGTGTGTGCACATAATGTGCTGTTTGCATTTATATCTCCAGAAATGACTTCGCTGGCGGAAAGATCTGTCATGCTCTTGCATAAAACCACAAGCTGTATCTGTTTTGATTTCAAAAAGGCTATTAATGAGGTTTTGGAAACAGCCTTTCTTTCCCTCCGTCTACTCCATTCAAGCCACTGATGTGTCAGCAATCAAGAAGATATTATCATAATTAGATCACTGGCACTGCATTAGGATTACACAAATCTGCCAACACCATTTCCATGAGGCATTTTATTGGTTACCTGATGTTGGGCATTCACCCCCCCCCCCCACTATGCCATTTCTCTTGCACACAAATATGTGCATTGATGGAGGGCTGATGTTACATGAATTAGCCATGAGCTGGATGGACGTGAACTAGATTCCAGCTTTTAGAGTATATTTCTGAGCAATAGCTGAAGCTCAGGGGAAGAATGGAGCATTACAGACTTCTGAGTGTACAGGATGTGTCCAACATTGTAGCTCCGACGTCTTTTACCCTTCTCGATGTGTGAGGATTACAGTATTTGAATGGGATCCACTACAATGGCACAGTCTACACAATGGTGTATCAGTGCTCTAGCCTTAACAACAAAGGCGAGGTTAAGGGTACAACAGTCTGTCTTATCTGTGAGAGTGCGTTCACCCTGATACACCGGGTTATCTCTCCCTTCCTTTGTTTTTTCCACCTTTTACTGCTTTAAACTGATACTGTGCTGTTTTGCGGTTGTCGGTGTCTCCCTTGAGATTTTCTGTCTGAACAGTTCTAGCTCTTACAGTCTCCAGTCCATAATCTGAACCCTTCCCACCCGGCCATGTACTGTACATCACACAGGCTAGTTTTCTTCCTGGTGCAGGAGGTGCCAAAAAAGGAAAAGTGATCCACGTCCCAATGTCAGTCAAACTGCTCTTATCGCCTCCAATATAATCTAGACTCTGCGGTTGGCCACCAATTCTGAAACCTAACACTGAGAGAGCAGAGCGCATTTGCTTTTCCTTCAAAAAACGGTTTGTTCTCAAATTCTTCATGATTATATGTCTGCTTGTAACATATCTGTGTAGGGTCCGTCGGCCAGCCCTTCACCCAAAACCAAACCCACTGTTGTCAAGTAACAGATTCCCTTTCTGAGACAAGCCTCATCATCTTTCATGCTGTAGCAGATCGGATAGGGGGTGGGGCACAATGGCACAGCTACGCCTGAGTCAGCAAGGCAGACTGAGTGTGTGTGTTTTTGTTTTGTTTTTTTTTTTTGCTTCAATGGTATAAAGAGGGGGGTGGATTATGATTTAGTCTGATCACTCCAGCGGTATGATTTAAGGAAAGATGACAGAATTCACACATGCTGAGACCTAAATCACAAAAAAAAAAAAAAAAATGCATTGTAAGGGTGAATGATCCATAATGAAAATGATTAAGGGCTAACAAAACAGGTTAGCTGCAAATAGAAGAGGAGGGATTTAGGAGGCTGAGCTGATGTGGGAAAACCCAGCTCCTAATCCCTAATATGGTTAAATTCAGGCTTGCTCATGTTTGGAAATTCCTGTAAATATTTCCCAGTGTTTGATTATGCAGTAAATAAGGCTTTTCTGTTTTCAGTCAGAGGTGAGATATCTTATGAGTGAGTGAGCTTGCTGATGTTGGAGAGCTGCCTGCACTAATAGGTTTTTGAGCCCTATAATAAGGCTAAACACAGTCAGTGAGTCAGTGATTACAGAACACAGTACACTCCATCAACTTGATTACATTATGTAAGACCTTGCTCCACCTTACCCTTCTCCTAACCTCCGCTTTGTGTCTTTTTTTTTTCTGAAGGGAGCTGATGCCTAAAACCCTGGAGGGCCAGATCACCATGGAGAAAACGCCCAGCTACTTTGTGACCAGAGAGGCTCCAGCCCGGATCTCCGCCATGTCCCGGGACACCAAGCTGATCGTGGTAGTGAGGGACCCCGTCACCAGGGCTATCTCAGACTACACACAGACTCTGTCTAAGAAGCCTGACATTCCCTCTTTCGAGAGCCTCACCTTCAAAAACAGGACTACGGGGCTCATCGACACCTCGTGGAGCGCCATCCAGATCGGTATCTACGCCAAGCACCTGGACAACTGGCTGCAGTACTTCCCCATGGAGCAGATCCTGTTTGTGAGCGGCGAGCGCCTGATCAGCGACCCGGCCGGAGAGCTGGGCCGCGTGCAGGACTTCCTGGGGCTCAAGAGGATCATCACAGACAAACACTTTTACTTCAACCAGACCAAGGGTTTCCCGTGCCTCAAGAAGGCGGAGGGCAGCAGCAAGCCCCACTGCCTGGGCAAAACCAAAGGGAGGACCCATCCGAACATTGACCCTGAGGTGGTGCAGAGGCTACGGGACTTCTACAGGCCCTTCAACATGAAGTTCTACCAGATGACAGGACATAACTTTGGTTGGGATTGATGTGAAAATTATGAGAGACTTTTTTTTTTTTTTTGTTAATTTGTTGAGAAGTTTTTTTTTTTTCTTCTGTAATTCAATGGCAAGATGTGGAGATATTGCTATATATATGTAAAATGTACAGAAATCTATTTTATAATAATTTATTTTTATTTCTAAGCAATTAATTCACTAAGCTGCCTAACCATATTTGTACATAACATCTGGCCCACATGTTTTTTTTTTGTTTTTTTTAACATTCCTCATTTTAATTTTTGAATTCTCGCGCTCCTCCCTCGTGCTCCTGTAAACTCAGTGGATTTATCGGTGCTTCTTAATGCAGATAATCAGCGATAACTGAAGGCGAGACTGGGGTGGAACATGCAGAAGCACCATATTACGGGTACAGAGTGCTCACAGAGAAGTGGAGAACACCTATCCATGTGCATCCTCATTCATACATGCATCACTTTACCTTCGTCTTCTTCAAACCCTGTCATTCTGAGCGTGATTCTTCTACACGGTGTTTCACTAAAATACAGACCCTCCACTTTTTTTCACCGTGCAATTTTCCTACACCAAGCTGCAGATCTCATGTCCCTTTCCACTCAATAACAGGTAGATCAATAGGCCTAATTGATCCTCATTGTGTCACTCACGCTTAAAGTATACAGCTGCCCTTTCATTCTCAGTGCTCCTGCTGCCTGCTCTAATGAATGACCCATCCATCAAATGTTAAATCCTATCCCGGACCACATAGGAGCCCATGTTAACATTATGCTAATTGGGTAAAGGTAACCGGAGGATCGATCGAGCCTCCGCTCTCTGACTGCCCATTAGAAGCAGTGTTGGCTCAGAGCCAGGCTCTTGCCCCATCCACTCAGTTCAAAGGTCACACAAAGTCTCAATCAAATTTTCCTTGAGCGGCATTTGATTTGTTGCGGAGAGCAGAGCTGGAGCACAGCGGGTTCAGGGCGGGGGTATGTGCCTTGTTTTCACGGTAAGATGGGAAATCTTTGCGTGAGGTAGCAGAGGCATATCTGTCAGAAATCGAGCATGAAGACAGAAGGGATGACAGACAAACAACAACTTGGCTTCACCCCACTGAAACAGCACCTTCCTTCAAACAGAAGTCCACCAGGCCCCGTCTTAGATCCCAGACTATAGAGATCAAAGCAGGAGGAAAGGTTTTTTGTGAAGCACTCTCAGCACAGCAAGAATTGCCTCAGGCAGGGTTTCGTTGTCTAACCTCTGTAGTGTCATCAGAAAACCTCATGTGCCATCGTCCATGGCCTATATACTTTATGCCTTATTCATCCTCATCATCCTCACATGTCGTGTCTCTCCACAACCGATCTCAACTCTCAACTTGTTGCCAAAAAAAAAAAAAAAAACCTTTTGGGTTGATATCATGTTTCGCTTGCCCCCCCCCTCCCCACTCCTCCTTCCCCTGCCATTGCTTCTTTGTTTTTGTCTTTCTGCTTGAATTCTTGATATGCAAGAGGGAGAAAATGCGTAGTTATCATTCTTTGATGTGCTGCCCCGTCTCATTGCAGCGGGTGGCCGCGCTATTTTAAGGGGGCACAGGGCGACGGCCATGTTATATTCTGTGCTACGCTATTGCTATGCATGCTCAATGTGGTGGCCATTATGAAAATGCAGGGATAATGGGAAGGGATTATTATTAGCGTCCAGAGGAGGGCTTCATGTGTTTAAGCGGAGCCCAGAGTGAATGTACACAACCTACCCTCACATCGAAAAGTCCCTCGAGTCAGTTTTAAAGGTCAGATTGTCACTCAGCTTTAGTTGAAGTTAAACTTGATTGTCCTTCTTTCCTTTTTGAAGTTAAGGAAATGTTGTGCCTCTTTAACTCTCCTATCCAACACAGTTAGCCTGCTTCTGTCATTAAAAACAGATAATGACCTTAACTCAGTTTTCTCTTATTTTCCAGTTGAAACCAGCTGCCTGGTTTAGCCTCAAACCAATGGTAGCAGGGGAGATGGAGGCTTCTTACACTGTATTTTTTTTTTTTTGTTTTGTTTGTTTTTGTAGTTCTATCCTTTCACTATGCCTGAGCGATGATTCTCATCGTGAGGATTTTAAGCCTTCGTCTCCCCTTCTCTCATTAGTGCAATGTTTGATTATTGAAAAAAAGCATTTACGGTGACCTGTCTTAGCAAGCTGTTGCATTGTAGAAGGAAAGTCTGACATCTTCCCTGTAGCTGATGGAGTACTGCATTTGAGTTATGGTCAAGTTCATGTAATTGAGGGAATATCTAAAAAAAAAAAAAACAAGGAAAAAAAAAACTTGCACTCATGGGTTTACTCCATGTGGCTGCATCGGTTATGGTTGAGTTTTATTCAACCTGTTTTGAGATCTAAAATGTTTAGAAATGTTTGTCTTACCCGCATATAATATGTATTTAGTCTAGCAGATCTGTATGTACAAAAATAAAAAAGACATGTAAATCAAGTATTTTGTGGTATGTACATCAAAGGAATTAATTTTACACAATGCAAAAGCAAAAATGGAACAGATGTTTCTAGATGATTAAATACTGAACATTCATAATATTTCTTTGTATGAAGAAATGAATAAAAAAGTATATATTTTACCAAAACCTTTTTTGTGTCTGACTTTTATTTGCTTGATCCTCTCGTGGAGTTTATTGCACAGATGGCAAATGACACACTCAAATGTAAGAATTTCTTTATGAATACCTCTAAAGGATATAAACTTCTCATAAACTCTATGAAAAAGGGCATTAACTGTACTTTTGATGGGTTAGGAGAAAAACCTTTAAATTGTTTCTCAGTTCTGACACGGTGAAATTCTGCACCTGCAGTCTCTCTTCCTTTCACTGAGCTGAAACCTAACAATTCAAGTCCATGTGTGGAATTTTTTTTTAACTTCCATTTGTTCGCCCATATAACACACATGCACACACACAAAGGAAACACATTCAATTATGGTGCCAATTACATTTAGAACAAAAAATATAACAGTGACAGAAGAAATGTGCTCGTAACTTTCATTGGAAATACATCCCCATACAGAAATGTAATATATGACATATATGTCCCTAGATCAAGAGGGATGTTGCCATATATGTCACCTATAAGGGGATATATTATTATCACATATATACATCCTCTGGATATATGAAGATATATACGTTTATAACATAGATGAAATAGCCATAGTAAAATGTGTATATGTACATACAGTATATTGAAAATATCTATATGTTAATCTATATTTTATTAATAGGTTTTATACATAATTCTTTACATATGGTCCTTTTTTTTATATGTACATATACTGTATGTCATATGTGGAAATTACATTTGTGTATGGGTCCTACCAAATAAATAGTTCCTATTAAAACAGTTGACATTCATTGCTGTCGACTTTTTGAAATGTAGTTTCGAAGCTTCATTATATTTGGTGGAGGTAGAAACCTCAGGGGACAGATAACATGAAACCAAAACTGCTTGCCTGGACACCACCAAAGGTGAGAAAGTAGGTTTTTGTGTTTTAGGTGAAATGGCCCTTTAATAGAGTGACGCCTGACGGGTGAGGCAATCAACCACCTGCTGCAATCATGACTTCTTGTATATTGTGTTGCGTGGCTGCTACTGTTAATTATACGGAGTTTCGTAAACAAGACATCCGCTAAAAATGTATTTATGTGACTTCATGTCGACTCTGTGGAGGAATTGCTCGTGTTTTTGTCGCGCTGTTGACGCCGCTTGGACTCAGAAAGTTTCTTCAGCCTCGGGTCACATTAGCTGTGGGGCCTTCAGCTTGTTTTCCTGTCAGTGATGTTCTCAGCTTGGACTCCCCTCCCGAAGGGTTTCACACTTCTGCCAAGAACCCAGGGACCTGTGCTTCACCAAACCGGGGGTGAGGTAAGTGCTAACTGCTTGTGCTAACGTGCATGTGTTGAGTTGGTGTTTTGGCTCTGTTTAGTAACAATTATTAATAGCTACTGGCTGTTAATTCCTGCTCTTGTGTGCAGTATTTGCATTGGTAATAGCTGTTAAAGAGTTTTCTTTAGTGGTCAGTGCATCATGGCACTTCCATGCTGTTGGTTGAAATATTGTTGAAATATGACTAATAGAGGGTTTCAGTCACTGACTGTTGTTGCTGTTGTTATGGGGGTTTGCTTTTAGCTCAGTGCCAACCAGGTTGCTAGTATGAGCAGAAACGTCATTATTGTCCTCCATTCAGCCCAGTCTCAATATTTCCCTGTAATACTGACTTCTGAAAGGAAACTCACTTTAGCTTGGCACACACAGGATGGTAACATGCATGTTTTGTTTTCTCCACACCCTTCACATTTAGCTAAATGTTATAGAAATATTTAAACTGAAATGCAATGTGTGCGTGGGTCAGTTGGCTTTATGTTCAGTTTTTCTCAGCACTAAATGTGTCTGCTTCAAGCAATGAATCCTTGCGATTTTTTAAATGTAGGCCTACATAATAACTACCTGCTGCACAGCTAATGTGCTGTAATAGGTTAAGCATCATGTCAGTTCAGTACATAGTCTGTTCCAGCAGTTTTTAACCTGGCAATTAGCAGGATAAGAAAGCAAAAAAAAAAACTATATTCTGTATAAAATTTGCTGTAGGCTGTCATCAGGTTCTGTTTCTGGCACAGATTCATTAGGGAGCATAACTACCATCCCCGTGTGTCTCTGCTGTGCTAAGCTTGGTTCATGTTTACTGAAGGTGATGATAATATCATTCCCTGTGTTCTTGTAATAATTCTGCTGCATGTACATTGGTTGGTGAATTGTGCACAAGTGCAACAGTAACCTCTAAACATGTTGTCCACATGGAACTGAATAGTATCAGAGTGCACATTATGTCATTAAATATAGACCTGCCTCAACATACTGTACATATGCGATGTGTTATGTACTATTTGAAGTTAACAGTTATATAGTCATGATGCTTCCTTTTGATGTGGAATGGTGCTGCAAATGATTATTTTGTAGTTTTATTGGACCTTTAAACTTAATGTAGTGCAGCGGCCTACAGACAGGACTGGACCCATACCCAAATAGAATAATGTCCATACCTCAAATAATTTGCTTTAATCTTATTATATTTTAAGCAGTTTGAATCTTTCTGTCTGTTTCTGCCTCCTTCTGCCTCTTGCGGTTTACACTTGGGTGAGAACAGTGTGACAATTTGACAGTTCAATATTTACACTTTATATAAAGCGTGCAAAAACAAATACATGATTTGTAGCTGACTTCCTCTTGAATACATGTGGTGTGATTGAGTGAGTGAGTGTAGGTGTGTGATGTGTAGGGCTGGAGCTCTGTGGAGTGGGTTCTGGCAAATTTTTTGTTTTTCTGTCTCCGGCTCAGAACTGGCTCTGTGGTTATGGAAGTGGGGGGTCTGTGTGGTTTTCAGGTGACCCGTAGCTGTGTGGGAGGTTTGGTTGCTGGTAGCGGTGGGTCTGCCTGCCTATCGGAAATGCCGCCTCCCATTACCCACGCCCTCTCTCCCTGTAAAAGAAGCCAATGTTTCCTTATGGCTCATAATGAGATACACCTCCAGGGCTGTTTATTTACAAGGCTCTGAAACAGCTCTGTGTGTTCACAGGGCAGCCATTCACAATATCACAGGTGATGCATTTACAGACCTCTCCATAGTCAGGGATGTTGACATCCGCAGCAAGTTGTGGCTGAAGTTTTCTTGGTCCTGGGGATTTTGGCAAGTCATATGCTGCTATATATCCCAGCAGATAAACATCACACTGAGTTACAGTGCAGTGCAGAGAAGCTCTGTTGTGTTATCAGTTTTATTCGTGATTGTACTCTTACACAGCTGATACCAAGTTGGAGATATGGCACAGTTTTTCATTTCCTGTTTGCTGAAGTTTTATGTTTTAGAATACGGTGGCACACAATCTTCTTGTTCACTGATTCAAACCTGCTTATGATTTACTTATTTTAATAAAATGATCTTTAATCTGAAACTTAACAACTATAGGTAAAGCTTGGAAGCGATCAGAAAAAGTTTCACTTACAAGACAAGGAAGCTGTGCAATTTGAAAATCAAATTTAAAACCTAATATCTTTTAACATTTTTTACAATCTGCAACTGTAAAGAAATATTTGAGATATCTTTACAGAACTTTTACTCCCCCGAATAAAGTAGTGAGTATTTGGACTGATCTAGATTTCTTCTGTTAAAATTAGCTCTGAATCATTGTTTTCTCTTTGCGTTCTCGGGGGTATAGATGCTCTATATCTGACTGACACATCCTGCTAGTTGTGTGTTCTTTTTAGGTTGCGTAAACAAAACCAACAGAAGATCCCAGCTGCAACACACAACTCTGAACGGGGCTTATTCAAATAAGGAAGGGTTAATAAGATGGAAGTATATTTTGTAATGAAACCAATATGCAACAGTAGACTGTATTTTTAAGTCCAGAGTCGGATGGAATAAAACATTTTTTTAACGCAATTAAACTTCCCATCCCAATTTGTATTGGCTGAACACACAAAATAGTCTTGTTCATGCTTTCCAACCCCTAAGGAAGAGGTGGGCTGTAATGAGTGGAAACATAGCAGAAATCCCCACGGTGTGCATGCTGTGATGTAGTGGCAAATAAAAAGGTGGGTAAACTATTTCCTTGCTGTCACTCACAGACATAATCCTGAGGGATTTAAAACATTAATATACAGTAAAAAAGGATATCAGGGGTATTTCCACACAAGAATTTGTTTATAATATCTCCATAAAAACAAACATAACTGAAATTAGTTTAATACTGCTTATTGTTAGTGTGGTTAATATTACATATAAAGATGCCGTGGGTGAACTGACATTAACATTGTATGTATGCCAACATGCCAACTGCGTTTCCACGGTGAGAAAGAATGAAGTCTGCCACAACAGGCAACGATGATGTCCAAACAAGGACACAGATGTGGATGAGACGCTGCCAGTTGGAAATATCGGCTAATGCCGCTGCGGGGGGAGGTGTATGCTGGTGGCACTGCTTCTCCGAAGAGCCACTTAACTCCAATGGAAAATGTATTGCTCAAAGTAAACAGCGGCCGGTATTACAGCACAATATGATACAGAGCAAACAGAGCGATCAGGATCCATTGAAGCAAAGCAGCATGTGGTTTTCCAAAGCCCAGCCCCCTTTCGCCAGTCCTCATACAGGTAGGGACTTGCCTCTCATCAGAAATCATTGCTGATATTTACCAGTCTTGAGCTGGATAATTGCTCAGCTGGAGCAGTGAAAGACACACCGGAGATGAAGACAAACAGGATGTGGTGCGAATGACGAAAAAAAAAAAAGGGTGGAAAAAAAAAAAAAAGACCCAGCTTGGCAGGTTGAAGTGGAGCATGTTCTCTTGGCACACAGCTTGTCCCCCGAATCCAAGCCACCTGTATTAACTCATGACTAACCTGATTAACCTGTTCATAGATCTGACAGACACAGATACAGGAATGATAGATTTCCGGGCTGGCAGCCAAGCGAGCCATCTTGAAGGAAATGGTTTGTGTAATTAACAGAGGAGCTCAGCAGAATGACAGGGGGTAATTGTAGCGTTTGCAGATGATGTCTTATTGTCATCGAGGGTGCCTCCCGGGCTGTTATGGGTACAGGCGGCTGCTGCTTTGGGCTTTGGGATGGGAACAGACACCTGGCAGCACTAGACACGCGAAACCTGTATGGACTCTGCACCTGTGCACCTTTTGGTTAGTCTGCACAAATTAAGAAAAAAAAAAACTCACTATGAAAAAACCCATTTACTCACTCGCCTGTAGTGGTAAAGGGCCCTGCAGATATTTTAGGATTTTTGAGCTATCGCTCTCTGGGGTTAATTATATTTGACATCCAGAAACAGTGCTGTGGCTTGAGGTCTTTGCGGGTCCCTACTCCCTATTATCCATGACCCAGTCTGGGACTCAAGTTGGGCCAGGCAGAGTCTGGTTATATTGCTACAGGTCTGGGGGCTTTGTGTCGGTATATCACACACCTGGATCTCTACCAGCTCTGATCATGTGGTGCATCATAATCATCACAGGGCGGGTTAAACCAAAAATATCTACATTAATGGAAACCATTAGAGCAAAGTAAGAAAAAGAATAAATGACATTCCTCAAAAAATAGAAGTAGGATACAGTAAATTTAGATATGCATGTATACATGTGTCATTGAAATTAGGTGAGAAAGGAAGATAAAGGAGAGCCTGCACACGTCTTAAAAGGCAGGAGTGTCTCAGTGGAATTCCCCAAAGTCTACAAAACAGCAGGAGACATCAAAAAGTGACCTACAGTAACACTGAAAGATATATGAAGTCAGCTTTCAGAGGAATTAGTGTATTTTTTTTTTTGGTGGATACTGAACTTAAATCCGAATTTAGATCATAAAGACATGACAGAGTTGATTTAAGTGATTTGAGGAGGATATAAGGTCCGCTACATGCCAAATATAGCCCCCCACATCTGGGGCCTCATTGGATCGTTGGATCCCCTCCCCTCCTCCACTGTTTCCTCTGTCTGACAGATGTCAGACATGCTGCGACAGGCTCAGCCCCAGAGATGTTACAGCAAGAGGAAACATGGGGATCAAGAGGGAGTCTATCTTATCACCGCAGGTATAAAAGAAGATTAGTCGTCGCACCTGAGGAGAAGCCCGTGCTGGTTTACACGGGGGTAATGACCGGTTAAACAAAGGCGGTGTTGCAGCAGGGCTCTATACAGCCGCCCTATCAGTTTTGCTTTCCTCAGATCAGTCAATTACACCTCACCTCCGTCGCCTTTATCCAAGCCAAGATCAGGTTTTGACTTGTTCCCGCTTATGCCCCCTTTCCAGCCCCAGCACCTTTCTTACAGATAGATGCAGTGAACTTAGATACCTGTTTACAGGAAACTCTGGTATCATTTTATATGTGATACATAATATTTCTTACTGATGGTAAATCCAGTGATTGAAGATCCAGCTACTGAGATCGATTTTGTATTTGCACGTCCAGACGACCAGGAGAACAGACTGACACCCTGTTCATGTCTTCTCCCAGTCTGTCTCATTTATGAATGCAGATTCATGTTTGCCTTATGTCAGCTCGATCTCATGACAGGAAATCTGACAGGGATAGTGTTAACCCTCCCCTCTGGTCACATGAAGCCCCCACTGGCTCCATAGACGTGTCTCTATTACCAGCAGATGCAGGAAGCAGCAAGCTGGCTCACACACCTGTCCGTCTCACGGCGGCCAAGAGGGGGGTCGTTCGACAGATGTTTTGAGTGGTGTTGAAACACCTGAAAGAGCTGCCTCGGTGTGTGTGATCAGCGCTGCTTGTGATTTTCATGGGCTCTTGGTTTTCTATTTGTGTTTGAGTAATTTTACAATTCCCTGTTCATGTTTAGCTTCATTGTGCAAACTGTTCCAGCTCCAGGAGAAAGCATTGCTTCTCTGATGTGTGATTTATTTGCCTTTTTAAAGCGTTTTATAGCTGCTGCCTTGTTTGTGTCAGTGCTGGCGTGCTACTCAAGTCCACAAATGATGTTGTTGTACTGTATAAGTTTATATATGCTGCACACACAGGATGTATGCAGCATATACGGGAGATGATGCAGCTCAATGGATCTCTACACTGTGGTTATAAAATACCTCTTTGACACAGAACACACAAAAACACATCCATTTGATGCCATAAATTAGGAATGCCTAATTTCATAACTTGCAGAATATAGTCAACAAATTTATGATATTTCATTTTTGTATTTAAAGCTGAGTGCTGTAATAAATGAGCTTGATTGCTAGGCAGCTGAAAACAAAAGTAGCTTGAAATGATGCAATTTGGAACTATACTTTGATAATCACTCATTTCAGTCATTGTTAGTGCAAAAATACAAAACAACTTCTGGTCCTAATTTCTCAATAATGCATTTCTCTGTTTTATACCATTTTAAATTGAATGTCTTTGGGTTTTGGACTGTTGTTTCGTCAAAGAAAAAATATGAAAGGACAATTTTGGGCCCTGGAAAATGTAGACGGGTGAGGGGATGCAAAATCACTATGTCTCCGGTTCGAGTCCGTGTGATTGCTGCTGTTGCATGTCCCACCCTCTGTATCATCACAGCTCCTGATAAAAACACCGCAGGGTGCCCATGGATCAGACGAGGCAAATTCATTAATTAAAAAGAAAGAAATAGAAATGTCATCTTAGGTGGGAAGCAGCAATGAAACTCCACATTACATAAGAGTCACATTAATTATGTAATCTTGTCACATCCTCTTGAATATATTTGCAGTAAGGTAGGTGACGGGAACACACACTGATTTCTGTTTTTATATCGTGGAAATTTCATTTTGCTTGACACTTAAGCAACATTTTAACGGAAGCATTAAGAAGGGAAAATTAGCTTAACATTAAAAAACAACGACATAAACATGTCAGTAAACACTTCGTTATGTACAGTGTATCCCTATCCTTGTGTTTATTTGTTTGCATGAACGCATCACTTGTGAGTGCCAGTTTCGATGTGCCCATGCACACTTGACGATGGGCTGCGTGAGAGGAGTGTGAGCCAGCAGGAGACAGTGCTGTGTTTATGTGTATGTGTGTTTTGATCCCCCCCCCCCCCCGCTGAGACACTTAAATGTGGTCTGACACACGCCGACTGATGGCCATCAATAATGCACATGGCAGGAGGATCGGGCAACCTGCGTTACCATCAGGGACAATTGGTCCGTCCCTGCTGGAAGCCTCCCACACCCACCCGCCCACCCACCCAATCTTCACAGACGGATGGCTTCACTTTTCTATCCGATGATGAATAAAAGTAGAAAAAAAACCTTCATTGTCAGACTGGCCTGGCTCAAGTCTATGAGCGAGTATCATCGTCCCATCTAATGGGGGATTATTAACATTAAGTCCCTGCATGAGACAGCCTGGGTGTTTGTGCTGGAGAAATGGATCTTTATAATGGTTAAAGCATTCAGTAACAGACAAGACAATATCTCACAGTAAGTCAGTGGGGGTTCTGGCCCAGCTGTTGGTATGAAGTGTGTGTGGGAGAAGTATGCCGTGTGTGTGTGTGAGAGAGTGGGAGGCAGAGACAGAGATAGGGATGTGGGGTGTCGATTTGTTGGTGATCAGAGTGTAGAAAATGTGAAAAGACTGTATTTCAGCACATCATTTCAGCTTCACTGGTGTTTATATCTAATGGTTATCACTCTGCCATGAGGAATTATGAGTTTATCTAATGTCAAAGTGAAAATAAAAATCATTTGAAAGGAGATTTTGGAAGTCAGACGGGGACGTCTGGGAATCTCTCAAGTGAGGAGGCTTGTTTGGCTGATTTTTAAATTTTTTTTTCTGAAAGATATTTCTCTCCTTTGACAAAGCTTGATGTGGTTGAAATGTTGCGTGTGTCTGTGCATCAAAGAAAAGAAGAAAAAAAAAAAGAAGAAGAATGTGAGCACGTCCACACGTGTGTGTGTGTACGCGTGGGGACACGTGCATGTGTGCACAGCAGCGTTTCCACATGTGGCTGCGCTGGCATCACTGTAAACCACTGCCTCTGCCTCTGCCTCAGGGAGAACAGAGCGACATTTCATCTTTGTTTAGGTGATGTCACATTCAGACTTTAACGGTAACGCTTCCACCGTCAATAGCTACCACTCTTTAGTCTGGAAACCATTGCCCTGCCACTTCCTCCTGCTGGTCTGTGACCGACAGCCCACTCACAGCCCTAATCGGAGCCTGATGAGAGCGGCCCGGTCTATACCACCTAGCGTTCCTGCACGGCTGGGGGGAGAGGGGTTGTTTGAGGTGGTTTGCTGGAGATGGAGGTGGTGGAAACTCCTTAACCACCATGCCTTTCCCAGTTCTGGCATGGAAATGGGCCCCATTTGGGGTTTTCCTCTGGAGACGCATGGATGAAGCAGACGTGGTGGCAATGTGTAGTGAGATGGTCAATGGGAGAAGAATGGAGACGTATCTAAGGGTGAGGCAATTTTTCCTGCATATATTTTCCCCTCTCCCTAATGACTATTACATCAATTGCCTGCATCACTGCAGCATTTGAACGTCACTTACAGTTTTAAGGTCAGCACATTAGTGTAATAAATTTATTCATAGCCTTTTCCTAGCCCCAAGGGCTGGTGGGCATCTTCTTTAATAAGGCACTGACATCTGTCTGCGGAGATTGCCCACTGAGCGCTGTCTTCCGCAAATGGGGGCCAGAGACCCTGAGTGTGTGTGTGAGAGAGAGAGTGTGCATTTGTCATTGTTTCCGCAAACGACACAAGCATAGTCAGACACACAATATTTGGCTGCATGCCATCAATGCAGCATGAACACGGGAATGAAATGAACACATTAGCTCAAGTCATTGAGCAGCCTCCCATCCATACCGAGTCATACCTGTAGTTAGCGTCGTGTCCACCGTGTGACTGCTGCTTCTTGTCATGCTACTGAATACTAATGCTTTTTTTTTTGTTGCTGTAGCAGACACATATGTAACTCGCCATCAACAAGTCATATGAAAGACGCAATCACTTCATTACATGGTAGATTTTATTTCCTCTTTTTTTTTTCCATCCGCCATCTTTCCACTGCTCCCCTCCACCATTATAATTGCACCGACACCGGAGGCAGTGTTTCTGAGCAGAAGCTAGGAGGCTATATGTGAAGTACACAGATAAAAGGCCATTCTTCCTTCCCCTGTATCATTAGTTACCATTGTGAGTAAATGATGAGAGTCATGGATAGTTCACCAGACTAAATTTATCTACTCCAGTTTTGAAGCCCGGTTCAAAAAAAAAATTGTCTTGGGGGCAATGGCTTCGTCACATCTTCACAAAGACACAAAAAAACAGATGGGAATTGTGCATTTGATTATCATGCTTTTGATAGTATCAGCATCACAGGGAATCAAATCATGTCATTGTGCATATGTGAGTGAGACAGCTGATGATATGCAAAAGGAACAGAAAGTAGTGTAGCTTCAGACACTGGTATGTAGTACTGCTACATCTAGAAATGTCAGTTAGGATGAACTGAGTCTCTATGAATTCATCTATCTCTGTTATTTATGATCTATATAGCAAAAGTACATTATACCTCATAGAGGCACGTCAGTGATTGACACAGAACATGGGGACTGTATTTTGACCCAATCCCATATAGCTTACAGCGTCTTGGTAGCGCACCAAATGTGTATAATGCGCCAATGAAATTAGACCCCAACAAATGCACTATTCTCTCCTGGAGAATCGTTTACTAAAAACTACAGCGCCCAGCTGTTTCATGGTGTTTTCACACATCACCTGTTTGGTTTGGTTAAGGATAGAAAGATATGCTGTGTACTTCAGTCAGTGCACTCACATGTAGTTCACTGTGTACAGAGCATACTCACTGGCATAGTGCGTGAATCCTGACGGGATAATGTTGTCCCAAATCAAACACTGCCGTTCTGCGTTCATCAGAAATGACAATGGCAACATGTGACACCGATTGTCGCCGGCTTGCTGGCTGCTTTGCTCACTTGACTTCAGAATGAATGTAATGTAATGTAATATGCTACGTGAGTGCACCATCCAGGTACTTATAGTGCTCTGCATGTTGCCATGTTGACTATGGAAGAATGCAAATTGAGATACAGCAATAGGATAACATTGGACTTATACTCAAACAAGTAAAATCTATCAGTCATGTCAACAGCAAATCCTGTACCCTCAAGATAATGTGACTTCTGGTCGGTGAACCCTGTTTTTGGCTCTAAAAAAGACATGTCATTGAATTCTAGTAATGAATAGTTTCCTAATTGAAAATCACAAGTCCCAATGATCTCCTTTATGCCTTTTTATTTAAAAAAAAAAAAAATTTTCAGCAGCCTTTCTACCAAATCTTTCATCGCCTTCCCAGAGCAGTACACTGGTAACTGATGCTACTAAGCAACTTTCACCTCCCCCAGTGAAAAGGAGGTCACGTGATGTAAATGTAGCAGTCTAGCTACATTTTTAGAAGCCTGCTAAAATTTGAATGTGCTGTTTTAAGATCACAGAAATGGTATAAAATTTATACTTAGATGGAATCGTCTAAGTAAAGAATAAAAACCTGGATAAAATAGTATATGTATACAAGATATAATGAAGTGGGATAGTTGAGCAGAAAACTTTAGAGAGGACACATAAGAGTGTATACTAACCTCAATGCCACAGGAGTCCATGTCCTTTTTAATGAGTGCCAATAAAAGCAAAATGGGCAGACTGCTGATATAACAGCTTCCATTGGATTGTCCTCCTGCAGGGCTCAAAAGGTGAAGGGGAGATGGAAAAAGTGTGGGTGACCTTTTTTGTGCGTTTTTTTTTTATAGGTGTCAGAGGGTGGATTTGTAACCTGCATAAAATCTGACTCTTGCTAAAAAATCTTCAATGAGCAAAGATACATTGCCATGCATATTTTACAGCGGCTAGAGAGTGCATAGAGTTTACAAGGGTGAAAGTGGTGAGAAGATGTGGTGGAGGTGCCTCATGATTTTTTTTTTTTTTCTTCCAGGGTGAAGTAGGTAGCATGAGGAGTGCTTAAGCCAAGAGAGGAAAAAAAACAGGACATTAAAGAGAGTGCAAAAAAGGAGGAATGGGAAACTGGGGGGTAAGAGTTTGGAGGAGAGAGTCTGCAAAACCCTTCTCCCTCCTAGCTCGACCATATTCTGTCCATTAGTGTGAGTGGTGCTTTTGCACACTGTGGTTACCTCTCTCTTCAGGTTGACTTATCCCTCTTGAAGCATGCCTGAGTGGGGTGTGGGGGGTGGGGGCGGGTGGGGGGCAGTAGATGGAGAGGAAAATGGAAGTGATGGAGGCAGAGGTGGGTGGTAATTAGAAACATTACTGTCATCGTGAGGTTATCCGTCCATCTTCCCTGCTGCTCTGTTTTTTTGATACAGGCGAGTTTTACAGAGCGAAATTACCCCGGCAGCCAATTAAAAGGCCTTTTCTCTCTCCCTGATAAGAGGGCTATTAATACTACGGCCACGGTTGGCTCTTAACAGGCGATGAATGCCTGTCGATGAGCATTGAAAGTTTATCAACTCCTCCCTTGGCCCCAGTTCTTTCTCAGCAGAAAGAGAGAATTAACTGATACCATGAGGGGCTAAGCTCCAGGCGCCTTATCAACTGATTACTCACTAAAACCATCAAGTGCATTTTTAATGGAAAAAGGGAAGAGTTGTTTCTCCTGTGAAGTATAAAAACAGCTCCTGTCGGACAGTGCACAAGTCCTGTCATAAATTATAACAACCATGTTGTGGAGTTTTAATCTCATCCCTCGAACAAATGGCTTGCTTGAGGCACTGTGTGCGTGACAGTGAAGGATTTTCCCTCCCTCCAGGAATCTGTCTGTGAATGTTCTCATTCGTCAGGAAAGGGCAGGATTCTTCAACAAGCTGTCTCCTTGAAGACCTTTCTCTTAAATGTCTTTCTCTGTTTCAGTCTTTGCCGTGGAGTAAGAGTGTGTAGGAGCGTCTACAAGAACTGGATACATGCCAAATGCTAAGAGCACAATAACACAAGGCCAAAGCATATTTCTCACATTGTACTTAACAGACATCTCTATGATTGTGTCCTAAAATGCCCAAAAAATGTTACTTGGCTTCTTTGATTGCGCAGTTATATAACTCCAATTATTTAAGTGAAACCTTCAATAGCAAAACAAGCATGACTGAAGTTTTGTGCACACAAAGTTCCTACAGGAACAAGTAGTTTGTGCAGACTTCAGTCAGCTTAGCACAAATCATGAATGCAGAGTGAAGACATGCACACACACATACAATTTTTCTGTGCTACCACTTAAAGGAAGAATAAACACTCTAAGTCCTATTTTCTTCTCATAGTTGTTGCCAGTTTAGGAAGCTGTTCGTCAACACTGAAGTGAAAGTTAAAAATTAAAACCAATTAAATGGTCAGTTGTATTCCAGAGCCATGTTTCGCTTCAATATACAAACATGACGTGTGTAATTTGAACACTTTCAAGTATATTGACGTTTTGTGTTTGTTTCAGTAATAATAAGGATACTATAATCAAACTGAAAAGACTCAGAGAAGAATGTTTCTTTAGATTTGGGTTTGAGCCAGTAGCTTATTTAAAGGTACCTTACATGCAGGAGAGCAGTGTTCAGATCGCATCACGCTCTAACAAAGAAAACTTACAGGTTTTATTTTCTTAGCTCTGGCGATTGGTTACATCAGTTTTAATCAGAGCTGCAGTTTTGCAAAATCATCCATCAAGTTTAGCTCATTGGCAAAAAAAAAAAAAACACCAGTGTGATGCATATTAAAGGAATGTTAATAGCTTGTGATTTTGGCTGTTTCCACTGCAAACAGTAGAAACCCATGATATTCTCATGATATTAAAAATGTTTTGATACTGAAGGGACAGCTCTGTCCTTCAGACAGTTCTGAGGGACAGAGCTGCTAATTCCTGAGTCCAACATGATAGAGTTTGTGTTTCAGTGTTGCTCACCGGCTAAAACGTGACACTGACACTCAGCTCAGATGCTGATTTCCACTGGGAGCGTCCACATTTAAACATCCACTCACGGTTCTGTAAGTCAGTTTGTTCTCCTGGGGTCCACGCCTCTCGTCAGCTGCTACAGAGTTGAACAAATGAATCTAGATGTAAGACAGTAAATAGCCCCATCAAGATGGAGCAAAGTGGAATGTCAGTGTGTGCTGTCTCTCCCTTTCTGTCTGGCTCTGTGTTTATTCCTCTGTAAATGTGTGTGTCAGTGTGTTACCTGTCGCTGTGTGCATGCCTCTATATGTTTATACTCGTGCATGTGAGTGAGAGAATGAGGCTAGCCTTTGCAAACTTGCAGGGAGAGAGAGAGAGTCTAAGTAAAAGCAAGAGTGCCCCTTTAAAAGAGAGGAGAGGGAGGTGGACGACGGCGCTTGACTGTACATTTACGGATGAAAATTTCATGACGCTAAATCTAGACAGACTTTTAGTGTCAGTCAGGATTACGGCAGCAGCCCGAACATTCATGAATTATTAAACCGGGGAGAGAGATCCCTGGGTGCTTGGACCAGGAGCAGATGAGAGGAGAGAGAACGGAGAGGAATCAAGTTGGAAGTAAATAAATAAATAGATCAATACATGCAAAAGCAAATGAAGTCGGCACAGTTGGCTTTAAAACTGGACTGCGCCTCTGTGGGGGGGGTAACTAAAAGGGCACAGTGTTGGGTATAAACTCTGGCTTCTTTGCCTGTCTGTGTGTGCTGAGCTTTCAGACTGTAAACCCACTGTGACAGGATGAGGAACTTGAGAGTGCTTGTGCCTATAAACTGGGGGGAGGGGAGTGGCAAAGAGATGCGTCTAATACACAACCTGTGCTGTGGAGGAGAAGATCATAGCACGGTGCCATGACAACCATCCAGTTATCTGAACTGTAGCTCCAAGTAATCGTGAAAAAGCACTGTGAAGGGGTTAAATGTGTGTCAGTGAGGATACAAAACAGAACTCGTACTGCATGTATGTTTTTTCACTCTTAAAAGCAACAAGCAGCATGCATTTAAGAAAACCTGTACAAGATTTTAGTGTTTACATGTCGCACCTGGAGGATTCAAAAATATACATAAGGCGGCAGGTAGAGTCAGAGTGATGCGTGGCCGACACCAAATTTTACACGTTGTAAAACATAACTAAACACTGAGGAGGTTATGATACCATTGATGTTGAGATTACAGCAGAAATGTCATCATATACTGTGCAGACACTGAGCACCTCCTCAGAGGTGCTTTGTCTATCATCACCCCCAAACTCCTGGGTCTGTTGTGTCAGCGTTATGATGAAGGCTTCAGGTAAAGTGCTACTGAATATTCTTCATCATACAATGTTGTTCAGTATGTATCCCTGACAGGGTAATCTCTTCTGCAGTTACATTTAGATTCATGAAAACCTTATGAGCATCACCAGTTTAAACTTGTTTAAAAAGCGTATATGTCTGTAACTCTCGATAAGTCTGTCCTCATATTTCATTGGGTTTTTAGCCTTTTAGTTCCATTTTTTCCCCTTAATTTCAGATTTTAACAATGCATGACGGCATTGTGTTTTACTGCACAATATTTTTTAAATGAATTTGACTGGTTCAAAAAATTTGGTTTGCGAAATGTGGATTCTGAGGCTAGACCAGTAGAGAACCACTGGACTAGAGTATATGTTGGAAAACATGTAGACAGAAGCAAGTACTTAAGCTGTGTCCACAGCAATGCAGATTAAAAATGCTTTTAAACTCTTAGTTTTCTGACCTGAAAATTAATGTCCACATTGAGCACTGGCAGAAAAGAAAAACACTTGAATCTCCTTTTCGTCATACCCATTGCATTGTGGGCAACTTTTCACAATTTCTGAAGTGTTTTTCTATTTCACACAGCAATAATGGAGAGCACAATGTACCAGTAAGTCAGGATTCTAGAAAAATGAATCACATGATAGTTGCTTCTGTCCACAGCCTTTTTACAAGAGCAGGCATGATTAGTCGTAAAAGTCATTTGTCAAATCAAAAATGTTCAATGGTTGATCGTCTCCTTCAGCCTTTCACAACACTGCAATATTTTCGGAGTGTTTTTGGAGAGATTGTCAGTGATTGAAAACACCAGGCAAAAAAAGACACACGCACGCACGCACACACACACACACAAAAAAAAAAAATGTTTTCATATTTTCCCCTCTCAGTGCAGGCTGTGGCCTGACTTGCAGTCTCTGCAAACAGGAGGATAAATTAAGACATCACTGATGCCATGAACAGCTAAACAAATATTGTGGACAGCCGCACTGCTCCCCTACTGTCCTCTGCTATGCCACACAGCCAAAACCAGGTGAGCTGACACCTCCGTATCTCTCTCACTATTGGAATGTCAGAGGGTGCACTGTTGACCCAGATGGACCTGCCACTCAGTGTGTGTGAGCTTGTGTGTGTGTGGTATATGGGGGGTTGGGGTTTTGTGGGGGCTTGGCAGGGTTTACCCCCGTGCTCCCCAGGCCCCGTCTGCCGTTCCCTTGGTGGCAGAGGGACGCCAGCAGAGAGGGGACAGGTGCAGGGTCTGGCTGCTGTTTTTTCTTTTTTTTTTTTTCTGGTGTATCCACTGTCCCTACTGTATGTTCTTCTTTCCTTCCCTCCCCATTCAAAGACATTCCTCCCACCCCTCCTCTCCCCACATTTACCCCAACTCTTCTTCAGCAGGAATCATCTCTTTTCACTTCTCAGTAAATGTGCCACAGGGATTCTCCTGGGAAAGAAAAAAGAATGAATCAGGTTCCCCCCAAAAAAATCCGTCCCTTGCTCTGTGTGCTAGCGGACTGTTTTTGTGTGAGTGTGTTGGTGTGTGTGTCTTGGAAGTCTCGGTAAACACAGAACATTTCAAGTTGTGGACTTGACACTTAATATCAGCTATTCTCCTAAGAGACCAAATGATGTTAACAACATATTAACATTTAACATGTTGATTCTGGGACTTATTTCATCAAAAGTTCATTTGCTAATTTTTTGTACTATTTATCAACTAATATTTTAGTCAATAAAAAGATAAGAGAATAGTGTAAAATGCCAGTTTCAAGCTAATTACTTTGCTGATTTCTTCCAGTTACTTGTTTTGTGTGACCAACAATCCAAAACACAAGGTTATTCAATTTAATGATACAGTACAGAAAAAGTAGCGCAGATCCTCATATTTTGAGCTACTGGAGCCAGAGAACATTTGGCATTTTTGTTTGATAGATGACTTTAAGGATTATAGTCGAGTGTTGTTGATTAGTTGTCTAATTGTCAGCTAATTATTTCAGCTGCAGTTGACTCCATGCATTGAAGTTTTGCCATTTTCTGAAGCTGATTCATAGCTTTGCCAACTTTGATACCTCTTCACCTTTTCAAGTCTAGCTAGATGGTAGGATATGATGGGTATAGGACAGTGAAAGTGTTCTATTGTGCAGGCCTAACAGGGTGTAATCCTGCGGATAAATTCAGAAGCCAGCCGACAGAGCCGCCGGGGCAGCGGGTGACAATGACACAAGCCTGAGATGCACAGGGGCACATATGTGTGTCTATCTCTTGCCATCTGCTATGTTGATCATTAGAAAGGATGTCACACTGAGTTGGGACCCTCATAGATGCCTGTGCCCCCTCTTCGTATGCCTCTCCCACTCAGTTATCCCTTTGTTGTCTTCCGGTGCTTAATTTCGGGGCAAATCTGAGATTGGATTTGTGGGGGAGTTGATTGTTTTTACTCAGCAAAGGAATCCCCAAAAGATGCCGAGGTCGTGTCTCAAGACCATGTGTCCTACTCCCTTGTGGCTTGGCATGAAAGGTCAGATGATACCCGTTCTTGCATATTTATTTGCTTTTACACTGTTTTTGTGGCGTACTTTTGTCTCTGGGGTCATTTGAATTTCCATAGCACAGTCAAGGCCCCCCTGTTGTCTCGCCTTTCCTCTCCTCCCTGCATGTGTTCGCTGAGCCACCCACCTTCTCACAGAATTGTAACAGCAGGACTCACATGTACATCTCCCATGACCAACAGTCATTACATACGGCTTGGAACTAGAACCGTAACCTGCAAAAAATATCATCACACATATTGTGTCTTTTGCATAATGTCAGTGAGACATGGGACTTATAGACATCATAGTGATAAATTCACTGATCAGTGTTAATCAGTACCGTGGTGATCAACAGGCGTGTGTGTGTGTGTGTGTGTGTGTGTGTTGTGTGTGTGTGTGTGTTGTGTGTGTGTGTGTGTGGTTGCATGTTCAGATAAGAGATTCAATCTCTGACCCCAGGGATAGGGGGCACTGTCTTGTGCCTCATGGGGGGCCTCTGCTCTCCTTTGCCCTGCAGGCTCCCACAAGGACCCCCCAACAGCTTGGAAGATAAATATCTAATCAATATACAGCTGCATTTGCATAGAAAACACATGAGGAGAGAGGTGTAGAAACATAATAGCGCACTGGAACAATTTGAGTGTAATTATTACTCATTATCACTTGAAACCATATCTTTCCAGGACTCTAAATGCGTTATATTTGTTGATAAGTTGACTACAGACGGGAACCAATCATATTCAAGGTAAGGTTAACTGCAGCAACCTGTGTTCTAAGTACATCAGTGAGTTTGGAGGAGATAATTGTGAGGATGCAGCGAGAGGGAAGATGAGAGGAGAAGCTCAAGGTGACAAAGCTGCCCACCAACAGTCTTAAATAAACAAGCCAGCTCTTGATGTGAGGATGGAGCCGCTCGAGCCACAGAACCTGCTCAATAAATCACTATCTTCTGCCCCTGTGGAGAGACTTGGCTTTTGACACTCAGACTACTGAGCTCTGATAAGAGACACAGATAGGAGGCTGAAGGAGGAGGTGACTGTGCAAGTCCACTGCAAAATCCAAGGAATTGCTCGATTTGTTCACTCCCTTTTAAAAGTACTTCATTTTTTGTATTACTTAGAGAGAGAAATCAGGGAATTCTTATGTTCAGTGTTTGAAACACTCAGCGATCAATCAGAAACAATCATTAATTGCTGTCCCATTATGTACTGCTTAAATATCTGTCTCAGCTTGTCGTACCATGTGTGGTGTCTGTGATGTTACCGAGCCCGTTTGGCCCTTAGAGAGCTGCCTGAGTAGCGTCGCTCGGACCTTTAGCCAATAGAAGGTCAAGTGAGAGCACGTAGTCCACGCTCCATGTGTCGCCGGTTCAATTTGTCCTGTCAAACCTGAGGTCCTGCTTGATCCCTGATGGATGTGGATGTTATACAGGCCGTACATGAGGGATCCCTCCGTGGGAGAACGTAAAGAGCAGCAACAAGACAATAGAGCTATATATCAGTCAATAGTAAAAAAAAAAAACAGGTACATAAAAATATTTGAATTTACAAAGCCTTTGCTTTTAAAGGTCTGATATTTTATTCCTTTCTGTGTTTTATTTGTATTGATCCATAAGAAGATATATTTGGGGTTTTAAGAACCAAAAACCACCTCAATGTAGTTTTATACCTCCTCTCTCAGGCTTCTCTCTGGAGCTCTAGTAACAACAGATCAGTGAGCCAATCAGAAGAGAGGCACCTCTGAGCCTCTCTTCTGATTGGCTGATTGGTTTTCTAAGTGATCAAATATATAAATAATAATAAAAAAAAAGAGCAGATTTCAGGAAAACACTCGGAGAAACCAAGTCCTGCGAGGTTGGATCTTGGGTCCAGGTGTGCAGGGCTTGGGGCATGGCTGAGGGCGGAGACTACAGAAGTCCTGACGGCTGGTTTTAAGGCTCAGTTTCTGAATATAGGCTGTGTGCATTTCTCTGCATCTCTCTCTAATATAGAACCTAGACCTGCTTTATAATCAAACAGTATATGGAAATCTCACTTTATACAATATAGGACCTTTAATGTTTTGATATCTGCATTGTTTACATCAGGCTTGCTGGCTTGTTCTCTCCTTCATCGCTACCTTTTATGGCACATCACCACAACCGGCTGTCAGTATACATTATCACCGTGTGCAGTTGGCAGCCATGATACAGTGTGCATCCTCATGCTGATAGAACATAAGGATCAGCACATCAGAAAACTTTAATCATCTCGTGTAAGCAATACATCAAATTAATATTTTCTTAATTTTTAGTTCCCTAATTCCTTAAAAGTGTGAGCTACTTTTCAGTTTTTCAAGCTATACATCAGTTTTAGGACTTGTCAAAGCTATTGGATCAAGCTTGCAGTGTTACAGATTTGCAATGGGACACTTTTTGCCTGAGGCAAAAGATGTAGCTGCTCCCCAGCAGATTCACTTTATTAAAAAAAGTTTAGTGTATTCTTTTTATAGAACATGTTCTTCTCCCAGTTAAACCCCTGCACAGCTTATGCAGTATACCCTCATTGGCTTTAGTGAGATAGTTTTTTTCCCCTTGCCAAGAAGCTGAATGGGGGCAGGAGGAAGAGCCGGTGTTTATTTTTTGAAGTGTCCCCTGATGAAGGTGCCAGAATGTATGACAGGGTGCGAGAGAGAGATGGAGGGAGAGAGAGGGTGAGGACGAGGAGAGAAATGGGGAAGAAGTAAACTACAAGCTGGTTGACAGTCCCAGGGCTTCTCCATCACTTTACAGCCATGTATGGAGGTAGCTCAGGGAGCCGTGCTGCACCCTGTGGAGCTGCCCTGATGACGGCCACTGGGAGAGGTGTTATCACTCCTTTAAACACACAGAGAGGAGGCATTAGTGGCTCAGTGGAGGAGTGGTGACAGTTCTCTCCAGGACAGGAGACAGGAGCAGATAGGAGGTGAGAGGAGCTCTTCCTGTAGGGCTTGTTCGGGTGGGATGGGGGTTTAGGAAATTACAAGGAAATTACATGTTTCCAAAAAAAAGCCCTTGAGAAAGTTCTCTTGGGTAAAAGCATGCGAGACATCACACTTAGAGTGGTAGGACACTGTGAATTAAGTATATTCAGAGAGAGGTGGGAATTGTAAAGGGACAGTGGGAATTTGTGATTCTAAAGAAGAGGAGTCAGAAGAGAAGGAAGGGCAATGAGGAGAATAAAAACAAGAGGAAGAGGATGGAGAGTGGGAAAACTGAGAAAAAGGACACAGGGAAGATGAAAACAGAGGACCAAAGACAAGAAGATGAAGATGTAAGATGAGACAAAGAAGGATGAAAGAAAGGAGGGAGAATGAAAAGATGAAAAAAATGACGGGAAGAATCATAAAGACAATAGACAAGAAAAGGGAGAAGGAAGAAAGAAGGAAAGAAAAAAATACTAGGGATGAAAACATAGAAGAAGAATAAGGAACAAGGACAGAAGACAAGAAAAAGATGGAAGATGGACAGAGACCAGATGCAGGAAGATTAACAAGGATCAATGACAGAAGGACAAGAGAGGAAGGAGAGGAAGTAGGGAGATGAAAGACAGAAAGCAAGGAAGGAAGAAAGAGGGGAAAGGAGGACAAGATAGAAGGAGAGGACGGAAGGAAAACAAAAGACCAGAGGAAGGAGAAGGGTGAAAAGTATGAAAGACAGGAAGTGGAACTCCTCATGGAATCTATAGTCTGTGGTGTGTTCATATCTTTTGTGGGAGACGAGGACACTTAAAGGGACAAATTCAGGCTAATTGCAGCTGCACGTCCACCACAATCTTTGGGACAGGCCACTGCTGGGGTCAGGCCAGCATCAATCACAGAGTGGCGGCCACACAGATCTGCTCCCTCTCTGGAGACCATTACAATGGGTCTACAATGGGTCCACAATGGGCTGTGGTCAACCTCCGCCGTCCCATTGGAGGGGGTGGATGGGGTCAGAGCGTCCTGAATGGACAGTGGCCAGCGCTGACCCACTCTTTATTGGTATGCAGAATAATGGCCGGTGGTCAGTGATGTGGGGGGTTGTGGGAATGGATTTAGCAGCAGAGGTGATTATGGTCATGACGGTTTGTTTCACAATGAAAAGGAGAAGTTAAAATCCTCATCGACTGTAATTTATTTTGTGTGGGCAGATTTTTTTTTTTTTTTTTTTTTGGACACGTATCAGCAGCTTTAACACTATTATCTGATCTTTTTTCTCTTTGCTCATACCATACCTGTCACTTCACATCTTTCTACCACTCTACATCTTACAGAATAAACACAGATGGAGAATGTGTTCCATGTTAAGCACACTCCCCATAAATAGTCCAATAGTCAATCAATGAATCACAACAGGACTCAGTGTTTGAGCTCAGAAACGTGTATGATAGTAGCTATAAGGAGGATATTTTTCATTCTCACCTGTACACCTCTGCTCCGTGTTTGTGTAGAGCATCTTCTCACTTTAACACGTTTTACTTTGAACCAACATTGTACATATTGAATCACTTATGAAATGTTAGCCTATATAAAGCCATCTAGACTTGTAAACATTCATTGAAATCTATTCTAAATAGGTTACAATCAATGATTATCTTCATTATTGATTAATCTGCTGATTATCTCTTTGATTAATCGTATGAAACGTCAAAAATCTTTTCAAAAAATTCCCATATTTGCAGAACAAAGTGTGATGTCTTCAAATATCTTGTTTTGTTTTCACAAGTCCAAATATCCCAAAAATACTTAGTTTACAATGATATACGATGAAGAAAAGTTTGTCTGTGACTTTGCTGCTCTGCAGTGGGTGTACAGTCACTCAGATGCGTGAACCAAAATACTGTCAGTGTCCCTGGACTCTCTCCCACACCGTGCTCGTCACTCCTGATGGGAATACCAACCGATTTGCAGGTCATGCCTTAATTCTTGCCGTTTCACCTTTCCAGCCTTCCAGCTCTCATAATGGATAGAGCAGCTGATGCACCCCCTCCCCACTCTCTTGGGTCCAGATGTTTTGGTCACAGCCTGATCTTTCACTGTATCCCCTTTTGTGTCCTTTAAATCATGTTTCCTGTTCTGTCCAATCAAACTTAACATATGTCATCCACACAATGTTTTACATTCATGTGCTTTTTCTCATGGCCTCATTTGAGCCTTGTTTTGTTTTTTTAAATGGATTTCGAACTAGATCCTTACACAGCTGAATAGTAATATAGTTTTAATGCAAGCTTGTGTTCAATAGGACATTGTGTAGGGTAAAGATAGACATATGAATGGCAGGTAAATGAAGTGAACAAGGTCTTTTGTGCCACCTTCAAAGCTTTGGGGATTTGTACTTTTGCAATAGAGAAACTTGGCATTCTTTCAATAGCAAACACCTGATAACGTGTTGTTAGCTGTTCAGCATTCTTTTGTCGCCGTTATCAGTTGTTTCATCTTCAGTAGCTTTATCTGCTCTATTTTTATCTGTATCCAATTCGTTTCTGCTGTCCAGCCCCCCCCCCCAAGGACATCACTGCAGTTTGATGCAAACAACTGAAATCTAATCTCATCTATTGCAGCGAGATGAAGGTAGAAACAGGAAACCTTTTTGCTAAATGTGGTCTGTCTTCAGACGATGTCACTTTAAAGTCTCTCCGTGTAGTGTTTTCAGCAGCTAAAAATCAGATCCCTCAGACAGTGTAAGGGTGACTTTTATGTGTCACTGAAACAGCTGGCTGTGTGAGTGATCACAGACAGTTACACAAAGAGTTATTTTATGGCACCAGGGATTAGCTACACTGTGACTATTTTCCATATACAGACGATGGAATCATCTGGTCATCTTCGACTGCCTTCAGCTAATTATTCCTGACCAATAAAGGCAAGAAAAAAAAAAAAACTGTAACATGGTTCTGATTTTCCACCTCATTACACAACTTGGAGCTAATAGAGTAAGCAGTTCATCTTTTAAGACGAATACATTTTCAGATTTATTAGTGTGGTGATAGACAGACCTTCATGCTAATCTTTTCCTTACCGAAAATGTCATTGCTTCGTGGCTTTCAAGCTGCCTCCAAATCCCATCGTGTTACAAACGTATGTGAGCTTGTTTGAAGACAAAGTTTAGTTATGAGGTCAAAACTCTGACCCTTGACTTGTTCCCCTCTTGAGTTGATTACATTAAAAATGCCAGGGTTTAATGCTACAACTTTACAACTGCAATCTTTCCCATCAGTAGGAGAGCCAGATACAATGTTCCCACAACCCACCCATACACCAGTCAGCTCATACACAGCTGCAAAATGCATCTGCATGAGGGAACTGTTGCACAGTCGTCGGGCTAAATGTACGTATTCAAGTGTAATAGCTGCTGGAATACATCAAGCATTATGTTCTTTTAGGCTGTTATTCAGCAATAACTGCATACAACTTATTAAAGTTCAGCATAAGTTCGGTTTCAAATTAAAGTTCATTGTAAGTGCTGTTTTCAGCTCAGAGCAGTTTTCAAAGCAGGGGGCTATTGCGAAGGGGGAAAAAAGCAGCAGTAAGCAAATACATTTTCATCTGCGATTCATCTATATACCATTAACTTTAATGGTTCCTCGCTTATCTGCTTTCAGACTCGTCAATGCAAATTGTTAGCTTCTCAGTAAATTTCCATGTAAAGTTTTAATCCTTGAGAACTTGCAGAGGAAGTGCGGGTTACTGAAATATTTATGTAGGGCATGCTGTTACTTCTGCATGAGCGGACCCTTCAAGATGAGATACAGTTAATTTGAGCAGAAAATACATAGTCTATTAATATGTGTATACTATGAATATTCAAGCGCTTCTCTCGGTAGTGTCTGACACAGGGGACAGGTGATGTAAGCGTAACAGGAATGATGGAAGATGAGGTGCTGAGTAAAGCAAGCTCTCTGGCATCTATCTGTGTAACCGGTTTCTCGTCTGAACTGCTCCGACACTTTTGAGACGTTCCGTGTGCTTCCTATAGCCCGGACCTGTATCCTGTCGCTCTGGCAGAAACCATTTGATTCGGCTAATGTAAAACATACCATCAGAGTGAGCCCAGGGCCCTCGCAAATGAAATTACAGAACCTCACATATGGCTCCTAATCCTCTTGATTTAAGGGCCAGTTAAAGCATTTCCCATTAACATGTTTCCACTTCCTGTTAGATAAAGCCTTATTATAAGTTAGTGTTTACTGGAGGCAAGGCTGGTTTCGTTAATAAGTGTAGTGTTGATTCTTTTAAGCTCTTTGGCTCGCATGTCTTGTGTGCTGCACAGGATCTCCGTTTAAAAATACGAAAATACACCAGAAGTTTAGTAATGCACAGAGCTCAGTATTTTATCCAAAGCCAGGAAGTTATAGCTATTTGCTATTATCATTTGAAAAAAAAAAATCAATAAAAATATAAATACAGTTGTAGGGCAAACACTTTGTAGTTTGATTTAATTAAGAAGGCAGCTGTAATGTGGTGGGGGAGTCAATGAACAACAGGTGAAGTGCCCTTGAGCAACCCCCAACTCCAACTTAACATATCTGACGCAACGTAACATAATGTAACTTAGCTCTGAAGTTTAAAATTTTGGGTATTATGAGGTAAAAATCTGTAAACAACTGAAAAAAAACAAAACAAAAACAGCCTAAAAGGTTAAATACAATTCACATTTCATCTTTAAAATGACTGATTTCAATGTGTAGTAGAAGTAGTTTTTTTCCCGCTTTTTTATGTGTGTTTATTAACATGATTTTGTGTGTATATGTGATTGCTACACACTTGAGTTAGATCCTCATTCGATAGAGCAGACATTCCACAGGTGTGTGTCAATCAGTGGAAATGTTTTCAGTGTGCAGTTCATGTGCGTGTGGCAACAGAATGTGAAGAAAACATTCAAGTACAACTGTGCACAGTTACAGTCACCTTCACCGGTTTCAGCAATGACATACACAACAGAGACAACATATGTTACGTATTACAGTCAGGAAGGAGTGGACGCACACACACACACTCTCTCACTGACAAACAAGCACACATAAATCAGAGCAGGTGGCTTCCACTGAACTGGACTTTTAATTGAACCCATCTTCAGCATGGCCGACGGCCACTTTCGGCTCATCCCATCTGTCCTGTAACACTCTTATGTACCGTCTGTAGTATTGGGAAACTGTATTTTCGTATCTTCATCAGTTTCTTGCACTCACACAGTTTTCTTGACGTAAAAAGAGAATAAACAGTAAACAAGCATACAGTCATTTCTGGCCCTCAAGTACACTCACACATTCGTTAATGGAAATCGTACATTTTACAGCTTTCCAGACTTTCCACTGTCTTCCTTTTTAAAATTAATTGTTTTGTTTTTCTGACCCTCAACTTCTAGCAGGAAATCATTGATCCCTTTTGGCAGCGGGTTAGTCATTAAAAGTAACCATGAGACACAAACAGAGGGAGAAACACCCAAACAGACAAAAACAAGAGCTAGTGTGGTAAAGCTCAGCGCGTGCGGCCTGTTGTTTGGGTGTTTTCCTGGAAGGCTGATTGAGGCCTGATGAATGGCTGCTGAGGCTCGGGCGCTGAGACTGATCACATCCTGACCACAGGCAGACACTTCCTGTCACAAGCTGAAAGTGCTGAGAGGTGGACAGCGATCGGGGCCCGGCCTGAAGGCACCCGAGATGACATCTTCAAATTGCTTGATTTGTCCATAACAGTTTAAAAATAATTTTAACCCTTTCAACTGGAAAAGACATTCACTATAACTTATCTTGTCTCATAATAAGCAAATTTAGAGTTTTACTTAAGCAATAAAAGTACAGTATGTTTACAGTGCTAACAGGAGCTGCTGTGTAAATTAGCCTGACTTTCCATGATGCATATTTGCCAAAATGTAAATAAATATAGGCTAAAAAAAACAAAACAAGGCTCAAGTATAGCCCACAGTTAACTCACAGACTTCTCTGCAACATTATACTTCCTGTTTACGTAAACGAAAAGATAATCGGAACCTTAATGGCAAAATATATTTATCCTTTAGAGTGTACAAAAAACTAATTTTCATAGTAATTTTCAGTTTTCAGTGCATTTTTAAACATCACTAAGGCACAATTTCCCATCAACATGATTATACCCCTGGAACATTTTCCTTTGTCATTTCATATACCACTTAATATACCAGACCATGTATAGTACACAACACTATATGGCATGGCAAGCTAAGATATGTTATGAGTATGCCAGAACTGGGTTCAACAAGTTTGTTTCCAGTGATTTTTAAATGAAGAAGAGCAGAAAATTGTAATATTTAAGAAGTCAAAATGACAGAATGCTGACATTTTTGTCAATGATTCAACCAAGTGATTAATCAATGAACTATTCAATACGGATACTGAATGTGGATGTGTTGAAAGTCTCAGGGAGGGTGAACAGGTTGAGATGTGAACCTGCCAACACATGTAGGACATGAGATGCATGTACAGATGGACCAGCCCAGGGACGAATGCTAATCCTTTCCTCCCTCACATGAAGCCCATGTACTGCAATATGTGGACCAACAGCTCCACAGCTACTGAATTAAACAGCAAACTTGCAGCTTCTTATGGTAAATACGAATCAATATTCCTCCCACACACACACTGATGTTGGATCACTGGTAATGGATATGCTTGAAGTTTTGTTTTGTTTTGTTTTTACGTCTGAAGACATACAGATTGATTTGAGGAAAATAAGCAAAAAATTCGATCTAATCTGAATTTACTTTGCATTTATTGTCTTACATAAGGTAGCAACAGGAACCTTTTAGATCTCCCTAATCCTCCTGACTGTCCTTTATTGAACCCCTCAAAGTCTTTACTCTTCCCAGCCCCCTGAACCTTAAATCCAGGCATTAAGATAAACACAGGAGGAAATTCAGCTTCCTTGCACAGACCCTTTGGACCGCTGATTGGCATTACTCTCCTCTTTTCCTGTAAGGCTCTACCTTTTCTGCACATACCCCCACGTTTCTTATCCTACCCAGTCATTCATTTTCTTATCTGTCAAGTCAGGTCATCAGCAAAGTTTGTTGTACTTCCATCTCACCCCCCCACCCCCCTTTCTATCCTTCTCTCTTCTGTCATTTCAAACTTAATCTGCGGTACAGTCGTCATCTCCTTCTCTCTGTGATTACAGGAGGTCTCTGTCTCCTCTCTGGCTGCCTCCCCCCTCCTTCCCCGGTCGTCCCCTGTCTCCTTTACCCCTCCAGCCCCAGACTCTTACCTCAGCTCCCCCTGGTTGGGCTGATTAGCCCCCTGCTGAAGGGAGAGGGGTGTGGGTTTTTACGAGGGCAGTTTATGGTGCGCTATCCAGCCTTATCATCACAGAGAGGCCGTAAGAAAGCTGAGGGCTGTTTCTGGACCAGTAGGTTCATGGAGATTACCCACCAGTTCCCTGACTGGCAGGCAACAGATTGCATGGGCCTTAGTGGGTCTTAGTTGATGGGGGCAGATGGGGTTTGGTTGAGTTGGTGAATTTCCCAGCAGGATGCATGTGTGCTGACTGCATGGTGTCCAGTCCAACTAATGCATTGCTATATTATTGTGCTCTGTTTGTTTTGTAATTTTCCTCACTGTACACCACATGAAACAGTCATGTATCATTTGTCAAAGATGTTTTTGTGTGACATGTTTGTGAGGGAGAATACACAAGCAACCACAGGACAACCTGGATCGTCTGAGGCTGAGATAAAGCATAAATAATACATAAAAAAAAATACACTTTACATCAAGATTTATTTGTAAATCTGATCTCGCTGGCATTTATTAGATGTCAACTCTCTGATGTCGTAACATATTTGTGCAATAAGGAATCAGGATGTGTCTGATTCACAGAGAGGGGAGACTTTGTATTGATCTGTGGTTCTCGGGGAGACAGTCAAATCGGTCAAGTGAAGTGCAGCAGCAGGGCATTAAGCACATCCACAATATCTCTGTGATCTATCACTGTGGACAGATCTATAAACAGCAGGGTGTCCGGAGTGTGGTGGTCTGATAGAGGTAGTGCACTATTACACTCTAAGAGTGTGGATGGACCCAACAGATTAAGTGTTTTGGGTGGAAATATTCCACAGTCCATCCAAATTAAATGACAAAATATGTTTTGTAATTTTTTCCACTTTATTAATATGGCAGCTTTGTGTGTGTGTGTCTGCATTTGTGGGCCTGAAAAAGGGAGTTTACATGAAAGTATTCATGAATAAAGTTCGGAAGCAAACACACAGTAGGATCATCCCACTTTTGCCTGAGGAAATCATATTCGGAAGTAAAACGACAGCTTCGGGAATGTGGGGAATCCCAGACTTTGTTTTTAGCAGGACATCCTGAGGGCCTCTACAGGTGGCACTATAAAGTACCACACCTGGCAAGACGGGTGAGACAGAAACGACACACACGAGGCGGTCGCTAGATATAATGAAACATATAATAAAACAAGTATAGGTTGGCCATGCGAGTGTAAAAGTCATTCAGACTGCCATTTGCATTTATGAAGTCTGGCTCTGCATATTGTATGATTGCATACCATCAGATGTATAATATGTGTCATATCGCCCTGTACATACAGTACATTTCCACCAGTTAATCAGAAAGTGCACTGCATGAGTGACTCCCTGCAGACACCTTAAAAGCCTCATACTGTGAGCATTAATCAAATTAGCAGAGCTGGAGTCTGATTTGATATAATATATTCATCCTATTCTAGGGAGCAATTACCTTCACATGTTAGATGATGGAATTTCATCAGCTTTTCAGAACACTTCTTTTTTTTTTTTTTTTCTTTCCAAGCAAGTCGGATTAAAGCTGGCATGTCTTGAAAGCTCGACACAAGATGAATGATTCGGTTTCAAAACATCTGCTTCATTTTCATCAGCCATTGAATCACATCGATCATGCATCACAAGCATGTTATTGGCTCATCCTGAGGGAAATTCCCACCTTTCAAGGGAAATTGCACAGCACTTTCAGGTGAATGGGGAAATCATTCATGTGTGCCTTTATTCCAACCACCCCTCCCTCTCACCTGATGGCCTTATTATTAGTTTTTCAAACTTCTAAAGTGGAGCCAGCTTTATGAATATCACATTTAGCAAACCATAAAACTGTCACTGTGTTTCAAAAATACCTCCACGGCTGTTTTATAGTCACAGGTTAAGAGGGCAAACATTCCAGCATTAATATTACAAAAGGTCCAGTGTAGATCCATCAGATTTCCCTGGTTTACATCAGTGTTTATGGATTATTTAGTGAGTTGCCTGCATCTAATTTAGCCTGCTTCAAAAAGTGATCAATGCCCTATTAAGTAATTCAGCATGTCTATTTTCCACAGCTGTCCATTTCCCTGGACAGCTGTGCCTGCATTGTAATGGTCAAGTCATCCTCAACACACTGTCTGATCCATCGAGTCTGTAGCTTGTTCTTCCAAATGTTTTTTTCATTTATTTTTTTTTATTTTCTGATGACATAAAAAGATGGGATTACAGTTTTTTTTTTGTTTTCATAAAAAGTATTTTTCTGCTGTGGCCTAAAAGTGACAGTGATTTTTTTTTTTTGTCTCAGCGGGACTTGGGGGGGGTCTATCCATCACCCCTGTCAGTGGCCAAACTGCACACTCGCTTGAGTTACCACAGACACATCTGCAGAAAATATGCCATGAAATTGTGAGGCTCCTGCACCACTGAGGCCATCTGCCCCCCCAGCTCCCCCAAAATCATCCACCCCAACCTTCGCATCCTTCCCTCATGAAGTCCACTGGGGCTCCGTGTCAGCAGGACAGCTTTACCCAGTAGGCTGCCTTTTGCTTCCATTAGCTAGTTTTGAATGTCGCTGACTGACTCAGTGACGAAGTTACACCATTGGTCGTTTGTATTTTGAAATGATTTATCGCGAACAAGCAGTGTTGCCGACTTAGTGCCTTTGTTGGTGGATTTACTGACTTTTCAGACCCTTTTTCTTACTTATTTTTTAAAAAGCACCTAGCGACAATTTTTTTGATAAACCTTAGCTACTTTCTGTAAAAGATATTTGCCAGTATTGCCCCGCAAGCGCAAAGTCGGGCTTTTCCTCCACAGGCACACCTCTCTGTGCTGACTGCATGGCAGCTGATGTAAATGAACTTCGTTTCTGTTTCCCCCTGCTTCCAGTCTCTATGCTAAGCTAAGCTAATTGACTCCCAGCTCTAGCTCCTTACTTACAGCACTGAACGTGATATATTAGTAAATCCTTGAGGGCATTTCTTCAAATTTGGTACAAACCTTCACTTGGACTCCCGCATGAACTGATTCTAATTTGATGGTCAAAGGTCAAGGTAGCTGTGACCTCACAAAAGACATTTTTCACCACAACTGAAGAATTCACATGCTAATTATGAGACAATCTAACAGTCTAATAGGATAAAACTATGATCTGATGACATTTTATATCCAAACTGTCAAAGGTCAACTTCACTGTGACATCATAATGTTCTGGAAAACACCTATTGCCATTATTCAACGTTGTAACTCACAAACAGAAGGGGAGATTGTGACCATATTTCTTGCAACTTGACTGGTTGGCGCAGACATACAACCGCAAGGGCGGTAATTCTAGTCCTTATTACTAGCACACATTCCTTTGTCATCTGGTTTTCTGCATTTTTGTGTCTTTTTTTCCAGGAAAGCATTCATTCACTCGGTTGTGTTGTTAGGATTGTTATGGTGTGACAAGTTGTCTTTTGGTCTCATTTGTGATTTCCCCGAACAACATAATGTGGTGCTGCTGTAGACGTTCCACCATCACTTTTGCAAAAATGTGACTTGAACTTGGAGGATCATGCATTTTTAACCTTCCCACTGTGTCAGACCTCATTAGTCTCTTTTGCATGCCCTAATCTCTCATCCTTATGGAAGACAGATTCTTCCAGTGAGCCAGGTGCTCATCTTTACCCTGGCTCCAGTGTAGCACTACTGCAGATAATTGATGTCCTAATAGAGTGGAGTAATTGAATAATGGTCCCAGGTAATGAATTTAGCACATTTGGTCTGAGACACCCTTCTCAGACAGACAGTTATTATCTGCTTAAAGATCCTGAGGCCAGGGTTGCCAATTACACGCCACACAACTCTCCAAACCAATGAAAAAAAGAGAAACAACTGCTAGCCATTTTACTGCCTGTCTCACAGGACAGGCACCATGTCTGTCTGTATGTGTGCGACAGAAAGAGAGCGCAAGAAAGAGAGATTGAAATGAAACAATCCCCCCCCTTATGTCAAATCAGATTGGAACATTCTTGCCATTTCACACCGCCTATATTATTTGAGGGGCTTAGGAAAGCCAATCTAGTCTTGCTGCAGGCACCGTGGGGAGTAAAAACACTGTGATGCGAGCTCAGCCCCAACCAATTCAATGACTGAATTCCCCCACGCCTCTGCATGTGAATGTTATGAGAAAACTTGCCCTTATACTTAACAAGGTTAGGCGTTTTTATTATTCCTTCTTAAATAGTCTGTGTTTTAGCTGGAACGGGAGAGATCTCTGGGGTGCCCACCTCCCCTGCTCAGGTGTCTCTCCTCTGGGGGCTTTGGCTTCCACCCCCCCACCCCCACCCCTCCAACTCCTGGTTCTCTCCATCGCGCCGCACAGAGAGGCATGTGCGGTTTTGTAACAGGATCGAGATGCACCAGCCAACCAAAACAATGGGGAAAAGCCTAATCCAAATTTACTGTCTGAACAGATAATTCAAATTCTCTTTTCTTTCAAGCGTTATTTGGTATTTTTTCCCATCAGAGTGGACTTCTGTGTCAGAGAACTATGTGGTGGGATGTTCAGATGGCAGGAGCTGGTATCCATTTCTCTCTGAGGAAAGAACCTCTGCTGAGAAATGTGTGATTTATTAATGAAATAAAATTGATTCTTCCTTTTTTTCTTTTTTTTTTCTTTCTAAAAAAGACAGTGAGAAAATGGCAAGATAATGTTGGTCTTTATGAAACTTGTTTGAAATGTAAAGCAGATAGAAAGCTGTTTGTGGTGTGAACACCTACTGCAGTGTATTTTTCAAAGAAAATAGGTCTTACAGTGCTTGGAGCTTTGGTTGGTTATTTTGTTGATTTGAATTTATTTCCAATGGATAGATGTGTAATTCATCTTCAGAGTTTTGAAATTATAATCCTTAAGATTTTCAATCTAGGCACATTTTTGACGCTAGTTATGGTTAGCATTTTTTTTAGTAATAGCCATCCAGTGTAAATACGGGGGCGGGGGGAGGAAACTGGAAAACTACTACCCTTCATCTAATGTTTTATTATATGTGAAAAAGTAGGACACATGTAGCCTCCACTGTCTCCTGTAATATCATACAATTGCTAAAATGGTTAAAAAAAAAATTATAATTGGAAAAAAAAAAAGATATATATATATATTCATATTTGTTGGTAAATCCCAAATATGTGTGTATTGTAGTCTGGATAACTTTAATCCCAGATGAACATAGTGGCCAAATTTATAACTAGTCTGGCGCCTGTTACATCAACAAATAGGGTTGGTCTTCAGCATCAGCAGTCTGATGGTTTGCATGAGGGTGCCCTGGGATGGAGTCAAATTCTCAGCCTGAAAATATTGTAGTTTTGAGTGGTGAGGGCCACACAGATTACTATGCTAATAACTATTAGATGAATAGTTATTATTGCCAAACATTTGATGCTCTGCCCTGTTCTGTATAATTGGAAATTGAACATCCGTGTGTTTTTTGACTGTTGGTCAGACAAAATAAATGAAGTTGAAGACATCATCTTGGTCTCTGGGTGACTTGTGGATTTTAGAGACTCAACAAATATTCAAGTCATCAGATTAATATTCAAAATAATGTAACCACGCTCGAGTCTACAGTGCAAAGCATTGCACAGCAAAACAAGAAATGGATGGAGCAGTCATCATAAAAACTCTGAATCAAACGCATTTTTTCTGTCTGTTTTAATTAGCCTCGCAGTCTAAACGCACAAGCTGTTCCCATGTTCCATCTGCATGAATAAATTCTCTGAGAAACTTCCCTTCTAGATCACTATCAGTCTGACATGCATTCTTTATTTAAAACACCTCTGCTCCCAACACAAACCTCCTCATCCTCATTCCCCTTCATGAGTCGGAGCCTTTGAACTCCAAAAGCCCACGAATTCGTCACAGCTGAGGTTGTTTTCTCCCCCCTCCCCGCTCCCCCTCCTCCACAGTGCAGCTGAAGTAACTGCAGTCCACTTGTTGCCACGATCCCTGTCTGCACCTGCCAATCAAACACTCCCTGAAGCATCACCCCCCGCCCTCCTTAAAAGCGACGCCTCACTCCCACCTCCCTCTACATCATTTCCGACGCCCCCTTCCCTCCGCCTCCGCTGTGGACCCTCACACCTCCTCACTGACTGACTGAAGAAATGCTCAGGCAGGTGCAGGGGCGGCTCTCTTAACAAGCCAACGAGGACCCATAAGGATTTCTGAGCTTTCCTTTGGTCAGTTCTTGCGATGGATGAATAAGAAAATGTCATTTTGAGAGGGAAAAACAGGGTGTTTACCAAAAACAAGGGGAAGAAAATGAAGTGCTTGATTGTTGTGTGATTAAATCCTCTGTGTGCAAACGCCCAGATCCTCCCTTTGGCTCCATCCCAGTACAATAACACTGTTGTTTTTCCAATGGTTACTTAGCATTGGTGCTAGTCTGCAGGCATGTCGTAAAAATGCCATTGGATGCCAGTGAAAAATCTTAACCCCCCTTCCTCTTTTTTTTTTTTTTTTTTTTCAACGTGGCAGAAAAAACACAAACCATAAAAATGTCTTTTTACCTCCGGTTGTTTGCAAGAAAAAAAAAAAAGGTCATTGGTCAGATTCATGTAAGGAGCCTGGCAGCGCTCATGATAAACAAACAGCAGAGTCTGAATGGTCACGGAGAAGCAGAGAAAAACAGCCAAAACATTTGTTTGTTTGAACTTAACTTCGCGTATAAGTATAACCAGGATATTTTAAGTAACTCCTATAAACTTGGCACCGAGTGTAATGTGTTCATGGTTTTAGGTTTACATTGGAAACACTGGAAATAAGTTTTTTTTTTTAATTTTTTTATTACTTTCATGTGCCATTCCCAGCTTAGATATGCATACTTTCCAACATGTATATTTGTTTTACTTGAAGTAAATCAAACCAAATCATATGTGCAGTGAGTAAAGAAAGGTTGCTGGATACACATTGCGACCTTCAACTATGCAAACCAGCAGGCCACTTCATTAGGATCCTTTATGTCTCCTGAGCTCTCTCTCAGGTTTATGTGGTTTCTGTTCAACCGCAGAGTGGAAACGTGATCGGCAGCAGAGTAAACACAGGTTGAAACGGCAGCGGACTGCTTTCTGCCCGGCTTCATTTTACGTTTAGTGGCAAATGGCGAGTTCACATCTGCACAGGCACGGGGAGTTATGTCATGGTCTTTGTGCTTGGTATCCTTCATGTGTAGGATACAGGAAAGGTGTATGTGTGTATTGAGGTATGTCATGGACCTGCATGAATGATGCTCCTTCTACTGGTGGTGACCAACTGAGAAGGATTCCTCTTGATTATTCCAGATGTACACAGAAGGAAGCTAGAACTAGCACTTTCATCAACCTCATAAACAATTACTCAAAATTATCATCAACTATTTTCAAAATCTACTTATTGTTTCAGCAAAAACTGACAAAATTTGCTTGTTTTACTTGTGCACTGTGGACTGTTAGTTAGTCATTGGGATGATCACTGTTTTCACACTTTTTTGATTTGACAGACAAATCAATAAATTGTTAAATTGAGAAAATAATTGGCGGATGAAACTAATCCTTAGTTGCAGTCCAAGCAATAATTCAGAGTTCAATTAAAGTTTTATTTTACATGTTCTCAAGGCACTTTGCAGGGAGAAGAGCGAGAGAGAGAAGGAACAGCAGTCTATACCATTGATTTTTGTAGTTAAAATAATAATAGTCATATAGGAGAATGTAACGTGTAGAAATGCATATAGAAGTTCCATAGACCCAAAAGTCGAGACTAAGAATATCTATGCACAGGCTGCACTTTTCGTTTGCAGGCAGGTCATTAGATTGCTCTTTCCTGGCAGGTGATGGCAGATATTTTCACCCAGCAGGACACACACACACACACGCACACACACACACACACACACACACACACACACACACACACACACACACACACACACACACACACACGCACACACACGCACGCGCGTGTGCACAGATGCTTTGCTGCTTAAAAAACTGAACCAGAAAAGTTGGTGTTTTTGCAGCCAAAGTTGAGAAATATATTTCCCTGATAAGTCGGTGAACATGGATTGTGTGGATCAGGTCTTTATGAGCCAGTAGAAGTAGGTTATTGTCTGTGTTTATATTAAATCATTTCTTTGATACAAGAGCTCTCTGTCTCCCTCATAGAAACAAAAACATACATATCATATTTTATGAATCTGTTCCCCATGGTTACCTCTGGTGAACCGCTGAGTTGACACCGCTGCAAAAAACATCTTTTGCCCTAAAGACTAACAATTGGTTACGATCACTAATGAACCTCTTTCATTCCTAATCACAAATAGTCACTTCAGGGGGCCAATCAGTGTTACCACATGTGTAAACATTCACCATACTCTAAAATCTAGTATTCAGCACATTATCTGATCAGGGGTAGGCTTCCAGGGAAAATCTCCGATGAATTAAAACACGATCGAGGAGGAGAAGCCTGCGAGCAGAAAGTAGAGCGCGGGAGAAGTTTCAGTTTGGAAGTCTTGAGGTTTGCTGACTGTGCAATGCAGTGAAAGTGCTGCACCTTCTTCTGCTGCTGAGGAACAAAGAGTCTGTCCACTGGTTATGGCTATATACTACACATTGTGATTTTCAAGCTTCCGAGTCCAATTATTCCTTTTTTTTTTTTCTTTTTTTTTTTTATGTAGAAATTATAAATAAGAATCATTCGCATCCTTGAAACATGAAAATACAGGACGTCATATGGCAAATAAAATGACAGCAATGTAAAATAGTAGGTGAAACACACAGCATGTTTGAACCTAAAGAGCCAGTTCACCCAAATTCAATATCCATGCAGCTTTGGTTTTATTTGCGCAGGTTTTGAGAAATCGCTACAGTATCTAAGATTTGTGATACAGTGGATGAATGAAAATTTGTTAATGAAGCTCAAAGGATTGAAACATTATGATTTTAACAAATTTAACATGTGTGTCTTTCCAAAAACAATTTTTGCAGTTTTCCTTGGAACTATTTTCAACCAAAGAAATATATGAAAAAAAAATAATTTTTTATAGTTATTTTTACAGCACATAAAAAATGCATTCACACCTTTTGTATTGAGATGATCTCAGAAATAAACCGTAACTATCTGCATGACTTGATAAATAAGCGGTATGTGAGAAGATATATTTCTTTGTAATTTGGGTGAACCAACTCGACAACAATTGTAGCAGCAGCAGTATTGTTAGTAACAGTTTTGACAAAGAGGAAGAAACTTTGTGAGCCAGTACTTCTCCGTTGCCTCCCACATATCACTAATATCCGCTGCATGTTGTGTTGACCCTGGCTGCCAAGTGTAGATAGTGATGGAAGGGAAGGAGGCAACAGGCCCAGGGCTAGTGACTTGTGTGTGTGTGTGTGTGTGTGTGTGTGTGTGTGTGTGTGTGTGTGTGTGTGTGTGTGTGTGGGAAGATGGGGTGGGGGTGGTTGGGGGGTTGGCATGGTGCTGACATGCCTCGCAGGGATGCCCACCTGGTTGGCCTTGGCTTTGGCTCTGTGCTGCCGGGTTAAGGGGAGATAAGCCCTGAGAGGCAGCCTCTATTCCCTTCCAGAGTCCTGAGGGCCTGAGAGCTCCAGAGCTGCCTGGGAAGGAGGCACAGACTTATCAGCCTGATAAGCCCACGCAGGAACTGGTGGCTCCAGGACCTGACTGAACAGGAAGAGAGAGAAGGTCAGGCTGGACTGACGAGACTGGGTCTGATCTGGTTCGTCATAGAGAGCACATTGAAAAAAGCCTTGACAGAAATTGCAGGGCTTGGAGACTTTTGCTTTCTTGTTTGTGATATATTAAGTCGTTATGGTTGTTTAAAATTTATTTCAAATGTAGGTACTTCATTTTTGTGTGACAGAGGCTCTAAATTCCCCCCACATGTGCATACCTGCTGAAGTCATAAAGATTATTTCAGTAGAACCTAGAAACCAAATATACTATCGTTGACACTTCATAGATCTACAGTAGCGAGTTTCCAAGTTCCCCTTGCCTTTTTGGATTTGCTTCTCATAAACTGCACAAGACTGTTGAAGATTCTTAGAGAGATGAATGTAGATCCCGACTTCGGCTGGTGTTTCTGCCAGAGCGAGTATAAATGTGTCTATTAGGATTTTTGGGGTTCCTGTGGCTGGGAACAGCCAAACCCACAGATATTTGAGGATTTTCTCTGAAGTGATTGATACTGATTTTGTCCACAGTTGTTGTGGATACGTACAGACTTCCTCCGTGCACATGCACACTATTAAAAGCAGGGCAGTCGATAAGGTATGAGATCTTTTTGTCATCATGTTAAGGATATGGTAAGTGGAGCTGACGCAGACTCTGGGCCGGGCCACTAGCACATGCCCATACGCCCATATACACGTTTGGCTGTGATAAATCATCATATTAGAAGTTGTCATGGGGTTAACATCACTGTCACAAAGCATTTATCCCATTTTTTAACATATGGAATTAGAGCCAGACACTTTAGTCTCACCGCTGGACAGGAGGAAGCAAAGAGAAAGATGATAATGTTAAAGAGAAAAAGTAGCGAGACTCAGGAGAAGTAATGAAAATAAAAGTGGAGCAGGTGAAATATTGTGAGGACTAAGAAAGAGAAAGTTGCCATGGAAATGAGCAGGGATAGCACTTTGTATTTGATCCCAGATATGTATCGTACGTCCAAAACAGGATAAGGCTGCATCTGGAAGTCTGTTCTATTACTCTTATTCTGTTGGAGCTGATGGGACGTCAACAGCTACTGCAGCGGCACGTTGCTATGATGACGGAGGCTAAGTGCTTTCTACTGTTCCCACCTGCCACAGGCTTACTTAGTGAGTCTTTCATTACAGTCATATGTACAGTCTACTTTGTGATTTGCCACTTTGTGAGTTCAATCTGTTGACGTCAATAATAGTTTTAAAAGTCTTTCCTGTAGCTTGTATCACATAGAAAAACAACAATAAAAAAACAACAAAATTAGATTAATCTAAATAAATAATATATTCATACATAAAGATGAATTAGTTAGTGGTAGCCCTAAAATGTTTATTATACTTCAGTACAGTTTAGTTCTGATTTAAAAATTTCATTTTAAAATACTCATGTTTTTCATCTGAACCTTATTTGTTGCATTCGTATTTTCGCTCTTTAAAGTTGTTATTGACTTGATTTAATTTTCTAGTGATGTTAGGCGTTAAAGGTTAAAAAACATCAACAGCAAATTCTTAAGGGATCATCATTAATATGCTTATGTTATGTGTTATGTTAAAAAAAATTATATTATTTATCTATTACTTATCTTTTGTAAATTTTTAGTATTTGATATATTCATTTTACATTTCCTTCTGTCTTCTGTCCACTCTGCTGCTGTAACTGTGTGAATTTCCCCACTGCAGGACTAATATAGGACTATCTTATCTAAAAAAACAACTTTATCAGCTGATATATCATTTTTAGAAAAAAAAGCTTTTTAAATATTTATGTCAGTGGTGGCCTCAAGAATCCAGCATTGATTTTGCTGTTGTTATTAGTACGTCCTCTGCTATAAAGGCCCACCAATATGAAGGCATTTTCTTTTTTCCTGTTCTTGGAGACTCGTCCTCTCCTGCAAATTCCTTAATTGCAGAACAGCCCCTTTAGCAAAGTCGAGGAATTCTACTGTGGATTTCCCTTCTTTTTTTCTTTTTTTTTCCTCTCAAGCCAAAGCTGGTAATGATTTCCCCTCGGCCATTTCAACTCTTGTTTTTCACTTCATGCCCAACTCCGTGCTCACTCCTCCCCGACCTACAGAGGTTCTCTATATGAATAATCATAGGTAAATATGACTTGAAAGAAAAAATTTTGCATATAAAAGGAATTCCTTAGGTGATACTGTGGAGCTGGTGACCTACTCTGGACTCCTTGAGCTTTTTTTTTTTTTTTTTTATTTCAGCACATATTCCAAAGTCTTTTATCATCGCAGCACTCCTGTCATATGAATGGAGTGCTGCTTCCAAAATAATCAATCAATGAAACCTCTTGATAGGAAATGTCAGAACTTACATTGGCTTGCTTTTCGGTGATCCAACACAGATATTTCTCCGAAAACTGTCATGCAAAGCTGATGCTGAGAGAAGCAGCATAAGGGCGGGCGACTTCAAAAACCAGAGCTCTTTGTGTAATCTTTCGATCAGTGTTGAGAGAAATACTCTCGTCTCCAGCCTCTTTATTCTCTCCCTCATGTGAAACTTCACCCAAGCTACGGGGGTATCTGTAAATCTTCCTCTTGTTTGGGTTTGTCTGTGGGAGGCTCGCTGGCTCTGTAACTTTGAATCACCTTCTGAGAAACACATCCTGAGAGCTTTTAGGGCTCTTAATGTGACAGGTAGGGGGATTCAGCAACCGTCTCCTTTTACTGTGTGAAAAAAGCAGGAACCACAGCAGGTATTTCATCAAAGGATTTTCTTACACAGGCCATCATTAAAATGCTTTTACAATCATTTCAGATGACATATTTTTTCTAAATGATTTATCCAAAGAAGGATTTTCATTACTCAGGTTTTCTATTTTAAAGCAAGTATGGTTTGTGTGCGTTTCACATCAATGGTGGATATTAAAGGAGTGCTGCTTATTTTCATCTTTATAACATAGATTAATCACAGAGGAGGCATCTTTAATGTGCACCGTTCTCTGTGTCATCCGCCTGTATGTTTTCTGCACTTGTGCCATCGACTGATGTCATCCACGTCAATGGATGGTGGAAGAACTACAAGGAGAAGTGGTCTGGCTTTCCTCTCTGCTCCTCGGGGAGCACTCTGTAGCTCGGTCAACAGTCAGGCTTGGGATTTTTGGTCTGCCAAAATGACCTCCCACTGTATAACCACTGGGGAATATCAATGTGTACAGTGTACAGTATGTCATGTTGTACATGCGACAACAACAGAGAAAGTGCAACAAAGCAAAGTAGAGGCTGAAGTTTGGGTCAGCGGCTAACGGCACCACTGGAGAGAACAAGAAGACTGAGTCACCGGACAGCAGAACTGCTGAGTGAGACGATGAGGACTGAGCCTCCGGGAGCCGAGCTGATCTGCTTGACCATTGTGCTTTTGAGACTGTGGACTCTATGGCGATACGAACACAGTGCTGGTGTGTGTGACAAGCATAGACTGTATATAAAGATGGACGTCACCCGTAAGTTTCTGAGGAGCGTTTTTTGATGCTGGTTTGTGGCCTGTTACTCAAGGCGATACACCTTCAATAATGCCTTTAAACCAACTTTAAGCCTTAATAATATTTTATATAGAAACTATAGAACCAGCTATAGAGACCAAAACCCCTTTTTCTACCAGACTGTAAACATGTTTATTTCTGCAGTAAAGTTGGACATTTTAACATGAGAGTCTACGGAGGATGACTCGTGTTGTAGCCGGCCTCAAGTGGCCATTGAAGGAACTGTGTGTTGGCTTCATTTTTCAGCTTCGGAGGTTGATGCTTTGTCACAAGAGGAAGCTGATAATCAGTTACTTGTTTAAGTAATTTTTTTATTCAATGGTACTACCTCTTAAATGTGAATTTTTATTGGTTTTCATTGTCCTATATGATAATAGATTAAATTTACTTTTGGTTTTGAATTTTCTGACAGACTAAACTGACAATAATCATTGGTTGCAATGCTAAAAAAAAAAAAAAAAAAGAAGCTTTTTAAAAATCATCCAAAGTGAAGAAACCAATGACAGATAAATGACAGCATTGGTAGTTTGGCGAAACTCATTTAAATGACCTCATGACGTCTCCCCACCAACCAAGTGACCTCATGTGGCCGTGTGAATCATGACTGTTGTCTCTCAGAGGCAAAGGCAGACGTAGCATGACGTAGTTTCAGTACCGCATCTCCTCTCGAGGCAAGTCTTTTTTTGTTATTTATCTCCAGTGTCTCGCCTTTTTTTTTTTTCTCCTCTCGTCTCTGTACGGTTATGAAGAAGACTGACAAAGCCCCAGGATAAGCACATCATTTTTGCAGACATGTCTTCACCTCAGTTCGTGCCATCAAGAGCAAATTGTCCATTTGAGTTTTTCCAGCGTCTTTGTGCTGAGCCGCACCATGTCTAAACTCCGCTTTGTGTCTTTGTGTCTGCTGAACACACTTTTAGAGAGGAGGACAGGGTGGAAGGTTAGGAATACAATATGTCTGACTTTTTCAAGTTCGAATTGCGTAGTTGTTGTGTGTTGAAAGAGGACAGTGAATCACTTTTTCTGTACTTTTATCAAATACAAATACTTTCAGCCAGACTGTGATGTTCAGGTCTTGTGGGTTCACTGCTGAGAATCCTGTAGTTACGGACTAAATACACACCCACGTGTGCATTTTTCTTTATAGAAATTAAATTTCTATCATAACTTCTATATAATTTTATCCTACAATCTTAGATCAATTCGACTTCCATTAATACTGAGTCATAAACCTGCTTTCAACGCTTAAGGACACCTTTTTTTGATGCTTTCTTTGCAACCCACATTTCTCAGGTACTTTATCAAAGGATCGTCACTCCCTTGCTCCGGCTATTGTATCATAAAAACCTGTTCACAGTAATTTTAGATCCATAGATTACACAGGATTATGCCAGATAGCTCCTTCACACAATCTCTCTGTAGGTATAGTTTTACACGCATGGATTGGCAGATGCTCACGGGCCAGGGTATCAGCCTCCTCGAATCTCCTGCCACTGAGAGCCAACTGAGGAGCTACTGTCTGTTCCAGTGTCTGGCTTAGTCATCAGAGGATGAGTATGAAAGCCTGATTGTAACCGAAGAATGCAGCTAAGCAGAGCTGCGTGGTGTGCAGCAGGATGATGAATGGAGTGACATCCTTGGGAGCGGATGAGCAGACAGACGGTGGATGTCTGAAGCTGGGGCACTTGTCTACCCACTGGACCCCTAAAAATCTATCCTCTGTCTAACTTGCACTGCAGACCTTTTCTCACCACTGACGCTGATCATTTCAGCTGTATAAGATGGGACCAGTGGTTCTTAGTCTGGTAGAAAGTATTCAAGTTAGGGAACTTGAACTGCTGTAGTCTATAAACCAGGTGCAAAATATAAGTATCTGCATACTCATTATCCTCATGATATGAGCTTTTCTGCTGTGTTCTCATGTGCATATGCTTCTAACTGAGTGTTCTGCATGTGTGCTTGCTGATTTGTGTGTGTGTTTGTGTGTTCTGACACAAGAGGCTTGAGGCCTGATGTGTCTCATCTGGTCTCAGAGATCATTAGGCTCCTGTTCAGTGGGTCCAGGGGGAAAAAAGAGGCCATTATGGTTCACAGGGATCATCACTCGCCTTAACTACTGATCCAACTAACACATCATCATCTCTCTGGCTTCAGACACTGCTGTTCACACACACACACGCACGCACACACACACACACACACACACACAGACACACACTGAATCACTTTATTAGAGTGCAGATTAGATTTTTTTCTCAGTGGGAATTGGCTAAAATTCCAAAAAACACAAGCTTTAAGAGAAATGGTCCACACATTGAATTTTAATGTTTTACATTTTAAGTAAACAGCTGTTAATGCTAACATTGCTTATGTAGCAATAGCAAAACTAACAAATAGCTCCTTTTAAATTGCTTGTTTTGTCCAACCAAACTCAGGAGATAACTTTAGAACAATATGGATAAAAGTTGCAAAACTTGTGCACACTGTCTTGTCTAATATTGGTACATTTATTTATGAAGAATTACAAGAAAATAAAACACTGTAAAAACAGAAACAAAAGCTATATTCAAGGCTGCAACAACAACAATTAATAGATAGTGAAAATGCATGTCGATTTTTTCTTTTTTCTTTTTCCGATTAATCAATTTACTCATCACCAGTCAATAATATTTATTTTATTATAATGAAATAAAATATGTTACTATTTGTGTTTTTATAACAACTCATATTCAGAAAAAAATTATTATGGCATTAGTTAATAACAGAAAAAAACGAAGATGCATTCATAATCTGGTTAAATTCAGATGGCTGGTAACAGTCACAGACACACACACACACATACAGTACTGTACACAGACCTATGGTGCCTAGGCAACATATGCACAGACTCAATCCAGTCAAATGACAGTTCAAAGGAGAGGTGAATAGGAGTTAATGGAGATGAATTGCGTGGCGTCCGCTCCCGTGGCTGCTCGTCATCACTGACGCTTCCCAGATTCCTTACCACATCTCCATGTCTTCATCACGCTGAAGCACAGACAGCTCTCTTTGCTGTGGCAAGTCTCCATTTACCTATGTGAACTCCCATCCCATCCCATCCTTCCCATCTCCCGCCTCCCCTTCCCTTCCCTTCCTGTGGCTGGTTTGCATTATTTTCCCCTCAGAGCAAAATGGGATCTTTCAGTTCTGTGCTACAGTCGACTGGCCTGTATCAAAGGCGCTGCATGCTCTAAAACCCTATGGCAGTTTGATCATTCTTTTCCTTTCTTCCATTTCCATCGTTAAAGGGGGTATTTCTGCTGGGTGGCCTGGGTGTAATACTGTTGGATCATCTCTTGAGTTACAGCGCAGATTTTAATGTTGCCGGTAATATATGGCCTACAGTTTCAGAGGAAGAAATGTCATGGCCATGAAGAGTGTCCAAGGAGCGCTTTCTCTTGACACACACACTCACAAATGAAAACACACACATAGATACACACACATACAAGACACTAAAAGTGTAATGCATAAGCTATGTAACATTGATCATTGGACAAAGGGAAAAAAAGAGAATTTAATGCACCTTGCACTTTATATGAGCCATTATGTTTTAGGGGTTACTTTTTGATCTGTCCCACTGGAGACTTTTCACTAATGTGCTATATAGCCATGAGTCTGAACTGAGGCAAATGGTATTTGCAGACAATTCATGGATTGTGGTTTAACCTGTTTGGAGTTTGGGGTTTGCCACAAATGACAGAGCCAGAAAGTAGTACCTGTTTTGTACTTTTTACCCTGGAAAATCCATTTATTTTACTGTTTTGTGATTGAACATTTAATCTGATATTATGTGAAACGTCTTGATGTCGGAAATATTTCCACATACTTATTCTGATTAATGTTCTATATGTTAAAAGTAGACAGATTTTTTTTTGTCATCCTCTACCGGTTGAAAGGTGATAGCAGCTCCCTGAGGTCTTACCCACCCTCCTGTGATGTTGTGTTTGTGTGTGTGTGTGTGTGTGTCGTTCTGTTTAAAGTGTGATAAAGATTTTATTCTCCTGTTTAAGGAGGGAGGAAAAATGAGTAAAATGGAACATTTGTTTTTTGTTTTTTTTTTCAGCTCTCCTCAAATTCCTCTCCCCAAAAAATGCTTCTGGGTTTTATTTCCCCAGTCTGATTTTAATGGCTGGAGAATATAAAGGATGGATATGGGCTTTCGGGTGAATTCCAAAAGAGGGAATGTGAACTCCTCTGTTTCTGTTTCCTGTGGCCTACTGTGCCAATAAGTATGAACAAACTTCTCTCCCCCTCTCTCTCTCTCTCTCTCTCTCTTTTGTTTTTTCTTTTACAGATTCTACCCTCCACAGTTGTGAATGTGTTTTCATTTTCGAGAGGTTTAGCAGGCTGAAAATCTTTCCACACAAATGCCTTTTTTTTATTTGCATGGCTGTGTACGCTCACGTTATAGGCTCCTCTCACTCTGAATAGAATCATTTCAAATGATAAAGTGGTATTTGACAGCTGGCTCCTATTAAAGTTTTGGAAATGGAAAAAAAAAAAAAATGACGACTGTAAGAATACATTAAGATACCTTTAATGCCAAAGGATGTCCATCTGTGAGTTAGTATCGTGCATGTTCCTTACTCACTGACTGTCATGGAGTCCTTGAATGAAAAATTAGTGTGGAGGTAAATGAGCTGTGAGGTATCAGCTTTGAAGCAGATTTCTGCTCTGAATTGATGTGGTGTGACTCCTAAACCCACTGTGGGATTTTTTTTGGAATCTCTCCTGCTTTTTTTTTTTTTTCTTCTCTGGAGTCTTTGAACTGGTTCTGTTCCATTTCAACGCAGCACGACATTCACGTGCATACACATATGTAGAAGGTGACCTAGAGGTATAACCTCACCTTAGAAGAGGTCATCCAATCAGGGGATATTAAGGTATTACTGCAGCCTGTTAAAAAATACGGCTTGAGTGATGAAGAGACAGCTTAGAGGTGCTGTATACCACAAGCCTTTATGTATCTCACAAACTAGGCCAGATGAATAAAAGATGGAGCTGAAGATTTGTGGCTTTCCCTACCGCCGGAGCATAAAAGTTTAATTGACAATTCAACATTAAATAACGCGTCGGATGAGGGTGTAGTATAACAAAAACTACTTCATTAGGACTGGCACATGAGAGAAAAAAAAAAAAAAAAAAAAGTTTGGCTGCTGCTGATGTCAGACTGAACAACTGCTCTGTCTGAAGTTGAAATACCGCGGCGTGTCAGCAACGAAGCGGCGGTGATGCACAGACGAGCTCATTTTATATTCTTCCACAAAAAGCCTGGGACGTATGGAGAAGTCATCGGAACTTTCTAAATGAGCTTCAGCATCAGGCTCAGCTTTAGTCAAGCTATTTTCAGTTGGCCGGGGAAAAAAAACTAGATGTTGTCTTACTTGCGTCAGGACCGATTATGTCTCATTGAATGGGTAGATTTCATAGTTTCCCCCTGAGGAGAATCAGATCTGTTAGATGTCTGTCACAGATAGTAAGATCTTTCCTCTTGACATACATTTTCTCATTTCGTCACTGATGAGGCTTTGCATGGTGAAACATATGCAAAACGTAGTGCAACGTTTTACTGCGTGTATTCCTCCGCACGCATGTGTGTTTATGCAGTTCATTTATCTGTGTCTGCATGCTTTTGTGTGCCTGTCTACCTCTTTTGTAGTGTATGTGGAGTTGTGTTTTTTCACTATAAACCATCATTAAGACTCTCCCTCTCTTTCACTGAGGCTTGACCAACAGGGGTGCTGTGATTAATGACCACTCAGGGCCTAATGAAAGCATGTAAAAGCAAAGGAAGTATTTCAACATGGCACAGCACAAGCTAGGAGCCAGGACTGGGTGGCTGTGTTTAAGATAAAATAAGGGAAAAAAAAAAAAAAATGATGTGCCGCCCTCACCGGACCCATTTTTCACCAATATTTGGTCTGCAGTTACTCATTAGCCCTTTTGAACTCACTTTTTGTCAGGCTGTTTGTTGTCCTTGGAGTCTATTATGCCACCATCATCATCTCCAAAGGAAGACAAACATGTCTCGCGTTGCTATGTGCAGCAGAGGTAAACAACTATCCGGACAGGAACAGAGAGCTGGTATTAGGTTTGCTGGACAAGGCATATTTGTCATACTTTTCCTTTGTATTACTTTGGCTGTTTGCACTGTAATAGAATTAAATTATGAGTGAACATGTCACCAGAGTTTCTTAGGTGGTGAGTTTTCTTTTATATTGCTTTGAAATTGAATCAATAAACCCATTTATTACCTAATACAAGGAAGTAAGGAAGTTTATTTTATATATATATATATATTTATATATATATGTAAGTCTGTGTGTGCTTGTGTGTACTTTGGTGCCTGAATGCAAGAGCAAACGTGTTGTATCTGAAAGATTCTGATTGCTGAATGTGAGAGTGAATAGTTGAAGGAGGGAATATAAGCACTTGGTTATTTTGAAGTCATTGTCTGTGTCGTTTTGTCATTTCAAATGGAATACCTTTGGGTTCTGTTGGTCGGACAAAAGAAGGAATTTGAAGATGCCACCTTACCCTTGAGGAAAATTACTTGCAGACCAAGTTTGTATATAAGTGCATGTTCAGCTGTTCAGTATATGGTGTATCAGTATTTTCAGAGACATGTGGCCACTGCAGTGCGAGTCTGGCTCGTTCTGGTTACATGTGGCAGGCCATTAGTGGGGCACTCTGACTGAATAAGCAGCCATCAGAAGCCCGCTGTGGACTGGGCCGTCTGCAGTTGCACTCATCCCCACACCAGGCCAAGAATGTCCAATATAGCCGGTGCGCAGCATGAAAACTGCAGCTACTGTCTGCCCTGCCCTGGCTTTGGCCTGGCACGGAACAGCACGGCCATGTGTGGAGAAGGGCTCTGATATCACACCCCCGCTGAATGATGGATGGATGGCCGGCCAACACAGAAAACCTCATTTGAAAGGCAAGGACGTGGAAAGATAGTTCAGACTGTGGCAGATGAAATTCTTCTTTCTTGTAAATCTGATCTTTAAAATGCAGCTCCACAAGGTGACTTTGTTGACGTGGATTCTGACATCGGAGCTGCCTCAAAGCTTCTGGACGTGTTTGCCGTAATTTGTAAGAGATCAAGGCAGGCAGAGGCGAAGACAGGTGGGGTGTGTGCGGTTTGTAGTTGCAGCTGAGTTATTATAGTGCAGAGACAACCAGACACATGCATATTTTAGATGAGGCCAGTATCAAAGAAGGGGGGGGGGCAGTAATCGGGACAGATTGTGTGCTTTGGCTGAGGCACAGGGTGCTGCTGGGTAGGGAGAGGGGGAGCATATGGGCTGAATTCTGAGGGGTCTTGGCCCACCTTAGCATGGTGGACACGCAAAGTCAGCCCCCCAAAGACATGCAGGCAATGCCAGGAATCCTAAGCCACGTACTTGTGCCAGCAGCTTCCTATTGAAATCCTCCCTGCTGCCTTGGCTACAACGTAGCATCTTATCCGCTCACATCCACTTTCCCCCAACCGTCTTTCTACCCCTTTATTTCATCTCTGTGCGCTTCTTCAAAGTGGACCCCTCTGGTGATTAATCCATTTGAATAACATCTCTTTCCAGAGGACAAGATGAGCTAAGTGGCCACAGGGGCACAAGATGTGAGTGGAGAATCAAACCAACTGGCTGAAATCATATATGGCACAGCCTAAAGTAGAAATGCTGGCTGTGTCTCCTATGCAGAAAAAACACTTATGCAGTTGAAAGAAAAGACTCCAAGGAACCGTTTCAATATCTTTGATTTGATGCAGCGGTTTGTGCTTGTTGACATCAGTGACCAGACTCTTTTCTTTTTTTCCTCCCAGGACACTTTGTTTCTGTGAGGATGGTGTAACCCTCAGCGCCCATCATGGGCTGGAGTGCATTAGATCAAACAGAACTTCAATATGTGTGTTTGCATGTGTGTGCAGGTTTTCATTTATATGTGTATACTGTAATAAATATATAGAATCATATGCCCACTCAGCAGAACCGGAGGTGAGTTGTCCAACGAGTGACTCATCGAATGTCCATATGCCAACAGCCGCAGCAAACACGTTTCGTCATGCATGTGGGAAATGATAGAAAACTGTGTCTAACATACTGTATAATAATCTAGAAGGGCACAACATTAATGTTCCCTTTATGTAATGAGGTTTTTAACCTCAAAGACGAGATGCACGCCATCATCACATTTGCCATTCCTGCAGGAATTAAAATTTCATGGAAATGGCTCCAAGACAGACTGAAAGTCAATGCCATGGGGGCAGGGGGTTGAAAACAATATGAACTTACACCAAATTACTTTTCAAGCAATTTCACTGTCACAGACAAATTTCCAATGTCGGATAAAATTTTAAAAAAGTTTTGCATCTTGATCGTCTGGTGTAAGGTGATCGTCCGAGCTGTCGTAAGTCCATCTTTTTTTTCGTCTTGATGTTCCAGTAAAATCAAACATGTTTAATATTATCGTAATTTTTAAGTCTTGCCTCATGCAAATAGTGACGTTCAGTCATGCTCCAAACAGGAAGTAGCAAACCGAGTGGATGGTGAGCATGGAGGCCACTTAATGTGAGTCGTTTGTTGTGAGGCTGGAACAAAATGATACTAATGGTTTTTGAGATCAGAACAGCTGAACCATGTTTAAATGATAAAAATGGATGATGAGATCCTTAAAGGTCTGAGGGCCGTATACTACATGGGGAAAGATTTTGTGTTCTGAGGGTTTTTTTCTTCAGAACAATGGGCGTCATGTCAGAACCACTCTACTCAGTTTTTTTGTATTCATTGTTTTCTCGAGGAACAATTAAATTTCACAACTGGTCGATGCCTGTCATATAGAATCATGTACAGAATTTATCTTTGGAGCGGCAAGAAGTTGCTCAAAACTACTAATAAATCGCTTTTAATGTGCACAGCAGCAAACAGAAAAAAAACACCTCTCAGCTATAGTTCTTCCTCAGTGTTTTATGTTACTGAAATCAAATCAAATCAAACGTGAGGTTCTGTAACTGTCCTCCTTTTTTTATGATTGTGAGTTTTATTAGCACATTTTGGCTTTTAATGCAAACCACTGTCCAGGGCAACATCCTCTGTTATAATCTGACAATGTAACTATTCTTACTTCATTCCCTCTCTATTTCTGTCACAGTACGGCGCTGTTCTCATATGTAGCCGTATTAATATTTTCCAGTTGTTTTGGGTCCCCTTATATAACTACAAACACTGTTAAGTGTAACATAAATGCAGTTTGAAGTTCTTCTTTTTACTCTTCGGTAACATTTTTGTGAGTTCGACTTGCCCACAGATGGTGCTGGTGGCAGCTGTCTATAGCGGTTTGGTGGCAGTGATCATGCTAATGGTCAAATCTCATGGAAGTCTTCTTCGTGTGCAAGAAGCCTTCATCAAGTTCAAACGAGCAATTTACGACAAGTTTGTGCGCTTAAAAGAGTTTGGTGAATCGGACCGATACAGAGTGTTCAGTCAGGTCTGGAGAAGTTAGTGGGCTCACTTAATGAAGGAATTTAACGGGACGGTTGGATTTCTATATGAAGTCCCTGAGATTATTTTATGTATTTGAATGAAGTTCCCTCAGCTGGAGAGATGCTACTGAAAGTCTTGTGCATGTGTGATCATCCAGAGACCGGAATAATTCATGCACTTAATTTCATGCAAAACAGAACAAAGCCAGGAGAAAGTTTTTCCTATATTGAGAAAAGGTTTTGTGTGTGTGTGTGTGTGTGTGTGTGTGTGTGTGTGTGTGTGTGTGTGTACACATCCTTGTGTATATTGCTGACTTTTCTTTTCTGATGGTGCAAAAGCACACGTGGCTGACGGGGATGACACGTGGCTGCTTATACAAATATGATACTGATAAAACAAAGCAGACGCCTGCGAGGTCTGACACCGTATTAGATATTTCCACTGTGCACTTATATAAGTCTTTTCAGAGATTGTTTTAAAAGGAACACCCAAGAATTTTCAGGCAGGCTTCATAGCCCAGAGGAGACGTGGGGTTTTGGCTAGTGTTTTTCTCTACTCAAATCACTTACTGTGCCCAAATAGTGGTGTCTGGGCAGAACCGAGCTGGTTCCCATTTAGAGACAGTGGCTGGCTCCGGCCTGTAATTCGCAGAAGGGGAAACAAATTGCTCTCTGGTCTCTGTCTCTCCTCAAGGCCGGTTTATTTCATGCTACTTTGGCTCTGCCATTCTTTTCCTTGCATGTGTCATCCTTCCAACTATTTCAAACAGTTTTGAGGGCCATTACCACGGACCTCTCAGGAGGGCTCAAGGGTGGGGCCCGGCTGGCTCGCTTGGCTCTCTGGTTGGTAGAAAACGCATGCCCTCAACACACCACACCCTCCGCTCCGAGTTGCTCCGAGTACCTCTGTAGTGGCAGCTCAGTCGTCACAGCACTCATCAGGAGATTAGTCTTGAGCGGCGCTGTAGTTATTACTTTAACAGTGACATCATTCTGAGTTTCTGAGGGAAATGAGGAAACGGCTCAAGAAAGAAAAGAGAGAAATAAGAGCCGTCACTGGTCACCGCCTATATCTGTCTGTCTCTTTCCCTCCGTCAGCTGCGCTCAGATCTTCTCTGGTCTGATGTCAGGAACCACAACAAGGACTGAAGCAGCAGCAGTTGCCCTGGTGGCCTCTATTCCTGCAGCAGATCACTCAGCAATCATTTTTTAAATCACATATCAAAGGCCAGACAGGATTAGGCTCAAACTTCACCTTAGAATAGATTGACCGCTCTTTTGCTCCGTGCTATACCTTGCACCACTGAAACAGCTCTGAGGACCTTTTATAGTTGTATTCAAAGTTACCCAGACAGAGTTTGCTAGTCATGTGGAAATTAATGCAACATTCTTGATACCTGGAAAAACAGAAAAAGAAATAAATATTTCTAACAGTTTTCACATAACAGATGCCACTCGTGTTGTCCTTAACTTAATCTTAATAGGGATCAAAATACAAGACTTGAAAAATATTAAGTGAAATATCTTCCTTTCTCCTCTTTGTTTTTGAGACTTCAGTTTATCTTCTTTTATGCTTTGGTTTACTTTGAGTTGAACAATCATTTGTGCCAGTTAAACACATATTTATACTTGTATACTTGTGAAGACCCTCTATGACAATATGCAATTCCTAGCTTATAACCATCATAACAGCATGCTACAAATACTACACTGATCTGAGCCTGAGTCTGACTCTAACTAAGTCTTAACCCTGAAATCAGACTGAACACAATGTCCTCATGTTCTAAAACTGTTCTCAGACAGTGTCTAGAAGTCAGATTGATACACGCACACACACACTCCATACAATCTGAACTGTCAGGCCCATGTGCAGTAAACATATTACTAAAAGCACTTATCCACACACTCCTGTTTCATGTCCACACACGTGTTCTACATGTTCTGCATCTGGTTCGTGTTTATTTAGATGCCCCTGGCTGTCTGACCAACCCCCCTCTACCACCACCACTCCTTTTCTGTCTCTCCTTCTGTCTGTCTCTCCCTCTCCCTCTCTTTCTCTTTCTCTCCTCTTTTTCTGAGAGTAAAGGGAGTGATATCTTGGGCTTTCTGCATCCTGTTTGCCTGAGGGAGTGTGCAGCCTCTGGCTGATTAGAGGAAACCCCATATCAGATTGCCCCCCAACCCCCTCCCTCTGTGCTGCTGCCCAGGTTTAATACCTTTTATACCACAGCCTCCTCATGGCAGACCTGTGCAGTGAATCTGGCCTCTGTCCACCAAGACTAACTGAGGGAAGCCTGAGCTCGCAGGCTGACAACAAACAACAAAACAAATATCATAATCTTATGGTGCTTAGTAAAGAGTGGGTTGAGTATTTTCATGATTATGATGTGTGCATTCGTGCAGAATCACACACACACACACACACACACACACACACACACACACACAAAAAACGACCTTGGGCACTTTTTCAGCCCTTAGAAATTTAAACACACACCTCCTGCACGCCGATGCATGCACTCGAACAATGACACACACTCCAGCACAAATCCACTTAACTCATTTCCCCCGATTCACTCATCCACTCGAGCTTTGCATGACAGCTACGGTGAAACCTCACGTGTCTCTACTGCAACACTTCAGCAATCTGTTCCTTATAAGACTCGGAGATACAGTAAACTATAGCTCTGTGATACATCAGCTCTTCTAGACTAAGTACGTTTCCTGTCAACAAAGCCCTGAGCCAGTGTTCAGTCACCAGAGAGTGAGGAACACTGAGAGAGCTCATTGTGCAGAACAAAGGCATCACACATGCTGTCTCCTCTGATGTACAGTATATTTTCGATAGCAGCCTTTTTTCAGCCAATAGGAACATTGAGATGTGATTTAATGTCTACTCCAATGAGGCATGTGTCTAAATAAAATGCTTTTCGAGTCACATTTTCATCACAGACGAGATTTCAAAGCTCAAAAGCAAAATAATTGTGTAACATTTTGAGTTTCTAAGACATTGCAAGGCCCTGCAAGACTTTTCCTGCTCTTTTGTAGTAACTGGCTAATCCGTCCGCTGTACTATTAATGTGATGTCGCTGAGTTCACTGCCTTTTTTTTTTTTTTAAACACCGAGATTATGTGTTTAGCAGTCTTACTTTAGGGAGGAAAGATGTTAAGTGGCTGTCCAATTTTCTGTGTCCCTGATTAAATCTACTGATGTGGTTTGAGCTCGAAGCATGATGCTGAGAGTCCACATGAAGGGCAGAGCCCGCACAGCACGGTGAAAAGCAACAAATAAAGACGCAACCTTCGCATCAAGTTGCTTCCTTTCATATCTGAGGAAATAAAGCGTTGAATGGAGATTAAATCTTTTTAATTAGAGCATAAATGATCTTTCAGTTCAACAGCTGGGAAGGAGTGTAAAGAGACGGGCCTCACAATCAGCATGGCTACTCTACTCTTCTAGTCTTCCCTCATCACAAACAGTTAACGAAAAAGCTAAAATAAAGCCCATCTATCTAATTAATCTTTCAAAAAAGCTTAAGGGTGGAAAATAAATAGGCTACATGTTGCTTTAAATTCACTTTGAGTCAATCTCCCGCCTGCCATTACAACATCTGTCTGTCAGCGGCTGCCAGGTAACCTCCAGCTTCCTTCCTTCATGCAATTAAACAATTACCGCAATTTAACCTTTTCCCCATGTACACGGCCGCTCATTTGTAGATGTTTGGAGAGTGTTCTTCCATTGCACTAACTCAAGCCCATTTCAGTTTCTTTTTCTCCTCAGGCAATCAGCAGAGTCTAGATTTTTGTTTTACTGCGGGTGCTGTCACAGCCAAAGTGTGGCCAAAGCTACAATTGACCGTTTTGCCCCATTTGCAGTTAAATAAATGGGGGTACACTGAGCCAAAGTGTGGGTGTCAGCGCACAGCTTTGGGGAGGGGGGTGGTGCATGCAGGCGTGGAGCATGTGATTGGAATATATGGCTCAGGAGGTGTGCCGGATGCTGGAGGTCTCATCAAGCCTGTGTAAATGTTTACCCTGCACACAGTTTCCATTTCAGCTGGCGGCCCAGCATCACCTTACCACTTAGTGGTTCGTAGGTTTCAGTTCTGTCAACGCTACCGTCTCGCAGCTGGCGCGGACTGGAGGCCGGTTTGTTGCCAGAGCTTCTTATGACATTAGCTTTGCGTAAGCACGTCTCCAGCGGCTATTTACCTTGTCTCACTACATTACCTCATTTATAAATTAATGGCTGGGTGTACATGTATCACAGCGTCCCTGAATCATTAACAGAGAAAATTGCATTGCAAATTACACGGAGTCAGTCTGTTTTCTGCCATTTCCTGGTAAAATTTATTTTGCTAGCGAGCTCCTGAAAAGGCGACGCTTACGTCAATATTTTACAAACTATGAATCATGACTACAACTTGACTTACAGTACAGCAATAGCTGCTATGGATCTGTGGTCTCTCTGGAAATTTCTCAAAATAATCCCTCTGGTGGATACGTAGGGCCACATAAGGTAACATAATGTGAAGTTAAGTCAAGGCTTACCAGTAAGAAAAGAAAATTAAGAAGAGAAATGGAAAATTCTTTCATACTGAGCCTTTTCACTTCCTGTTTAATTCATGATCTAGGCCTACTCTTACTGTTTGTGTATCTCCTTCAAAGCCCTGCTGAAAAGCACATCTGGGCTGATGACTCCCTGACCACTTAAAAGCGCATTGTCACATTTTATATTTCTCGTTAAGCCAAATACACATCTATTTTTTGCATCTGAGGAATTGCATGTTTTTAATCTTGCTTTGTCCAGCTCCACCTTGAGTTGCACATGTGCACTTGGAAAGACAGTACAGTACATCAGAAAGCACAGGCTGTGCTCACAACACTTATAAATCAAGGAGATTCAGGGGCCCTAAGAGACAAGAACTGCAATCTGTGATCCTTTAGCCACAGCTAAGGGCTTCGGCTCAAATGATTCATCACATGATGATTAGTTGTGGCTGTGCTGGTATCCTTTTCTCCTCTAACCCTGACCATGTTTCAGGCTATTTTGGAGATGAACAGGCACTCGCTGCTAACCAAGCTTCAGATGTGGAGAAGAGATAAGTGTTATGTCTCTTAACAATCTGACAAACCTGCAAACCATATGAGCTGCGCTGCAGATTCGGTTTCACTGGTGTGTGTGAGAGACAGAGAAAGGGAGGAGAGAGATAGAGAGAGAGAGAGGAGTGGTATTAGTGTTGGTGGATACAATTTGTAAGGGATTACAATTTCATATTCAGTATTACATTACGGTTATAAATCCCAGTAATGTCACTATGATATTGGCTTGTTGGCTTGTTTGCTGGAAGTGATTGGGAGGGTGGATTTGAGGGTAAGAGGTGTGAGCTAACCTAGGGCAAAAGATTACGTATACGCCTTCCAGTTACTCCAGTTGTCTTATTTACACGTCTGAATGAAAGAGAACTAACACCTGTGTTGTTGGATTTAATTTGAACCCTTCTAACCTAATCCTAAACTTTGTTGTAAGGTCGACTTCCATTGTGTGGCAATCTAACAGGTGTGTCTGGCTCCAGACCTCTGAATCGAACAGTAATGAAGTGAAACTAAACATTTCAGTCATCAGGCTATTAATATGTTAACATTCCTGTGCAGCAGTTACATGTTTAAACAGCCTTACCTGTATTCACCACTTTCCCATTTATGGTGTTGAATCCACAGTGCTTCCACTTGCACATTCTTCTTTTTTGGTGTCTGATTAACTGTTCACAGGTCGCTTGTTTCCCCCATTTTACCTTAAAAAGTAAAACAACAATTATTCTAGTTTACAGAGAGTGAGAGCTCATTATATGAAATGCCTCTTACATAGGGTCACCAGGGCCAAGCTAGGTCTTGATGGTCAATGGCTAAATACCCTCAAACAGTGGCATTAGGTTGACTGCATGTTGAACTTCATTCTCATGTTTTCTATTTCTTGTTAAAAACTGAAAATGTAACATGTGGATGTGGAGGCTTTGGATTTGTTTTAAATCAAAAATATTTTACTTTAATAGTAACATTCACTATTTCTATGAGTAATGAGCAATAAGAGACGAGTCTTGTCCAGCACTGGGACTGCTGGCTTAAGGAAGAGAGTGAAGATGGTGAAGGAACATGTGGAAAAGCAAGGAATGAAATTTGAGTCTTGGTACTTCTTCTCGTGAACACTTGAGGTGATCATAATTCCACCCTGTATTGTACTTGGCATGACTTTATAGTGAGGCAGCCTACTTGGTTGTTGGGTTTTTACACTGTAGCTCCAACAGTGAAATGGATGCATCCCGGTCTGGAATGCATGTAAACACTCCTACTCAGTGATGCCTTCGCTGTCCTTGGGGCAGACACAGAGACAACTCTCAGCCTGTGTGGGCTCCCTTTGTGTCTTGGGTCTTCCTTGTTGGTGGCACTGTTTTAACAGCCTCCTTCCCTTTAAACTATTACCCCGCAGCAGAGACAGGCGGCTGCTATAAACTCCCATGTTTAATTAATGGTGTTTTGCAGCTTATTTGTACATCATAAATGGCTAGGGGGGGGCATATTAGAAGCATGTTGTTTATTAAATGTCTGGCTTTTTGAACAGCATGCTGTTTTATGGAAAGTCTTTGCTGCTGTGAAGGTAGAGGAAAAAAAAGCTGTCTAGAGGGGTTAGGGGTGCAAGACGCGGTGTGGGTCTGTGATAAAAAGACTGTGGTTTTACTTGGACTGGTCTGAAGCAGGGAGGTGGTCGAGCAGGGCTGACGCACACTGACGGGACCACCAGAGGTAGCGGTCTGAGAGAGCAGGAGGTAGGGAAATATGTCTCATCCACAGGAAAGGAGAGATGGAAAAACCAAAGATGTCAGATGAGTAATAAATCATAACATCATATTGATACCCTGGACCCATCCTAATATAACAGAATAGAAATGAGAGAGAAAAAGTGGACAAGGGAGAAACTGAGATGAGAGTGAGGAGAAAGAAAGACTAGCCAGAGGGAGGAAGGTAAAGCAGGGTCAAGCGGGAACAAGGACCAGGAAGTATGAAAACAGTGAAAGGTAAACAGACTTGGAGAAGCGGTGAATGATGATGATAATGGGGGCGTGGCCTCTCTGTAATAACGTGCAATCAGACACATGCTACAGCAGTAACAGGAGCTGCAGCTGTCCTGTGCCTCAGTGACTTGTAATGAGAATGAAGCCTGTGCTCTCCTCGCCCTCTTTTCTCTCCCGCTCTGTCACCCTTTCTTCCCCTCTCACTTTGTCTTTTGACTTTTTTTTTCTCCGTTCTCTCACCATCTCCCCTACTTCCTCTTTTTTATCCCCTGTTATCTCCAGCTATCTCTTCTCCTACTTTTGTTCTCTCTCACTCATCCTAAAGGCTTTTTGTTTCATGTATCCTTCAGACACGGACGCCTGTCCCTTCATCCACCCCTCTGCCCACTCCTCTGCTCTCCCGTTCCTCAACCCACACCCCCCTTTCCCCACCATCTTCATGTATTGAAGCCAGCAGATCAAACAAAATCCCCCCGTAAATACCAGCCTAGTTCATCTAATCAGCCAAATTGCAGCAGAACGCTGTGCCTGAGGGGGAGGTTTTTCTTTGCTGGGAAACATTACTTAATGGCATCAAATCAGCCATTGAGAGCACACTGCTGTCTCATTGTTAAAAAATGAACTTCTTTTTTTTTTCTTTTTTTCATAGCTTACGACACCTGAGCTTGTGTTTTGTTGCGTTTGGGTTGAGTAGAGGAATAGACAGGTTTTGTTAACGTGGTTGACAAGGTTGCTTTTTAAATATAATCCATTGTAGATCTTTAATTACCTGCCTGATCAATCAGAATATTGGGAAATAAAATTAGTTTTCATGATCTGTAACTTGTGCAAACTCACAAAATTATTACTATATAAATCCTCCACAGACTAAATAGTACATACATGGCATCTTACCTGCGCTAAAGTGTGTGCATGAGAGGTGAGCTCGAGACTTAAATCACCTGCCACTCGAGAAGCCAGTCTCCCTGCCCTCCTTCTACAATTCCAGCTCTCACCCACTTTCCATTATTTCTGAGCCAAAATGAAATTTCAGTGAACCATTCAGAACAAAAAAAGGAGGGAATAAACTCTATTCCAAGAAGCAGTGGCAGTATGTCCAGTCTCTTTACTTAATGAGCCTTTGTAACAAGGATGGCCTTTATGGAAAAAAAAAAGTCTTAAGCTTTTTCTTTGATTGCTTTTCTTGTTCCCTTCATTATTTGGTTATGAATGCTCTTGTAATGGACACAGTGTTTCAACCATGATGATGTTAGCCTGGGTCATTGTGTTATATCGCAGCCTTGGTGGTGGGGCAGGATTTGGCCAGGGACAGGCAACAGCAGAGCTCTATCAGAACGGCTGATGTCCTCCGGTTCATAACCCTGGCCCATATCCGCTGCTGCTTCCCACTAACTGAATTGGAGCAGGAGCAGGGCTTCGCTGTGATGTGATGTATGTGTGTATCTGAGTAGAAGAAGCAGCAGCATTAGTGTTGTTGGAGAAAACATCAAAACAGCAAACACTGGAATTATTCTATGACAATATCTAACATCTATCTTTCATCTGAAAGCCTATTGTTTAGCCTTAGTATAAAGTATATAATCTAAGACCCTGTTCTGCAAAGCTTTTTCGGTGTTTCATTTCTATTCTTTAGATCGAAAACAAATAATCAGTTCAATAACGTGCATGTAAAAGAATCCTTTGAAATATCTCTACAATAGGAATGTCTTTGTATACCTTTGGCGGCCAGTTGGCGGTGGATTCCTCTTTTAATCCCAGGTTGCTTAACTTCATTTTGGCATATGCTCCTCGACAAAGATCTTAATTCAGTGGAAAATCATATAATTACTTTGGCTTTCCCTGCAAATCTGCTATCAGGAGTGCAGTCTTCCTTCAGCATACCAAGGGTGAAGAGTTTGTGTTATTATTAGCCTGTGTTGGCCATCAATCTGTAGATCCCAGACTCTTCAGACGAGAAAAGCGCTGGTCAAGGTCTTGGCCATACAGACAATTAGGAAGGAAAGCCATGGGAGAGAGAGCACAAGGCAGCTGTAAATCTTGACCACAGCCAAGTTTATGACAGCGGAGGATAATGCATGTCTAGAATGAGGGTGAGAGGATTAATTTGGCTGTTTGTTGTAACTCTGGGGGCTTAGACGAGGCAGCTCTTCCCCATCCCGACTCCCACTGCATGGCCTTGGAATTCCCTGCTCCTGATTGTAGCTGGAAGGGAAGCTCCATTAATGGGTGACTCATTGTTTGGAGTTTGGCCTCACATGGGAGCTTTCAGAAGGAATGTACCATCATCAACTCATGAATGTGACGGCCAGAAGAATGGTTAATTTGTTCAAGAACACTGAACCAGCCATTTGGGGCAAGTCTAAGCCAAGTCTCAAAGTCTCGTCAAAGCAAGTCTTTCGTCAAGGCGGAAACTGACTTGTGTTTCAACAAAGTCCTTTCAATGCAGAAACTTAATAAGTTGATGTATGACATTGCAAGGCCTCCCTCTCAATGTCAAAACTTTACTTGAATCTTGACTTTGATAACAAACCTATAAGGGGTCAAGTTTCAAGTAAGTCTCGAAGCAGTCAAACTCAAGTTAAGTCTGACATTGTCATTTTAAACTTAAATCTATTTCGTGGCCAATTTTAAGAGTAATAATGTTTAATCACATTCATGATCAGCATTGATCAGCACCACTGACAAAAGATCTTTTTAATATGGTCTTTACCCCCTTGACTATCTCCTTTCATGCCTCAGTGCACTCTGTGATGTCTTTAGTTGCACCTCAAGGCCATTCTCTGTTACTGTTGGCCGAGATGCAAGTGATTACCCCATTCTCCTGTCCACCCCCCATCCATATAGATGTCGATTCCCTCGATTGGCTTGACTCTCAGCGTTAAATATCACCTTCACTCTGCTCTTGCCATGAGGGTTAATAACACATCCTCAGAGTCTTCATCTAGATCCCAGTCCAGGGACTGGTCCGAATACCATCCTCCCCATCCCCATCCATTCTTGATCCACACTTATCTCCATAGCAACAGGCATGTGTTTTGTGTACACACGGTGGCTGGGGGAGTTGGTGTTTTGAGGGAAAGAGGAAATGAATCACCACGGGGAAATACAGGTCATCATCCCTGCAGGGTCAAAGGTGAACCGAGACCGGAGAACCTCCTGATTCCTTGTAAAACGACCCCCATTCTCCATTCTCTCTCAACCGCTCAGCCTTTGCCCGTCAGCTACCTCTCTAGCTATGATTAGAAACCATAACCTCATGCTTCACTGTCACACTGTGTCTACATCCATTTAGCGAGTAGAGTTAAATGACCTGTTTGTCGGATTGAGATTTTGGCTACGCCACATATCCCTCAGCTTTTGGTGAGTGGGGAATTTGGGGGTCTGATCACCTTTGCAGGCTGATTATAGACACCCCCGCCTCACCCTCCCCCACATCCTACTGTGACATGTTAATCAGGCTGGTGTTGTGGACCTACTTTTGACACACAACGATTCTGCGGCTTTGATGCTACCTCCACTCCAGGCCTGGTCAGGGTCACCGCTGATGACTTCTTTGATGTTACCTCACAGGTTACTCCACAGGGTGAATATGTCAGCATCAATAATGGTATTATGGGACAGTAATTGCTTAACACAGGGTCCTGATGGTATAAGTGGTGTAACTGTGTAGCATTCTGTTTTCAGTTTTTATTTTAGGGTCTTGCCTTCTGATCTGTTGCCTTAGGTATTCTTCTGCTATATTACGCTGGGGTCTCGCCAAGACTTTCCAGACAAATTGTCCTTTATCTCACAGTTTGGCATCTCTTTAACTCCTTCATTGATTTTGAGGGCACTGCTGCATTTTTGAAAAATGAGGGTCGGATCTGGAGACTTTAGATTAATTCCCTGCCCATTTTGTGGCTAAAGAACTACCAATGAGTTGTGGGTTTTCAACATTGACCTCATAAATAAGGCCATTACAGCAATCAAAGCGAAGTATAAAATAGGTGGATTTTGGTTTGAAGAAACATTGGGGCAGGAAGCCTTTCATTAAGGACACAAATGAATCTTTGGTATGGGAGACTTCTGCGCAGACCGAGTGATCCCCAGATGATGGTAAATCAATCTGAATATCCGCTGGTGTCATCACACAGTTAATGGTTATGAAAGAGCCCTGTGAGAGCAAGAGCTGAACCTTTTCTTCCCTTTTCCCTCTCTGAGCCAGAGTTGAACTTCTTTACTTTCTTTGGGTGCACTCTCAAAGAATGAGGGATTTGATAGAGGACACACATGGCATTGAGATGGGGAAAAAAACCCTCTTACCGTCTGTCATTTCTACTCTCATCTTGTCATAGCATTATTTATTATCTTTAACCAGAAGCACCCTTGCTTCAACCCCCCCTCTACCAGTGACCTCATCGACCATTACAGGCCTGTCATGCAAATCATTGTTATACGGCAAAAACATGGGTGCAATAACTCATCCTTACGAACTTAAAACAGCACTCTTGTGTCTTCCCTTCCCCTACACACCTGAACTTCATTCATACTGGGATTGCGACTGGTGGAGATAAATAGTACATCACTTTTTGAGATAAACCCTTTTCAAAGGAGCTAATAATTTTGAATGGGGTCACAGGAAGGTGCATTTTAAGGATGAAAGAATCCAAAAAGTCTGACCAGTTACTTTCTCTGAAAAATATACTTTTCACCTGGACTTCACCACATGCTCACTCTGCATGATATATATGGATTCATATTTTCAATTTAACAATGCTTTTCATAAAATTCAACCTCACCTTGCAATAATGACAGCATAATGTGTTTTGGGGAACACTTGGGTTCCTGGTATACACAGGTGCAGTTTTAAGATTGTTTTTGGACATTTTGTTCCCCACCTTTATGTTTTCCTTAGAAACCATCCAAATAAAGTATAATATATGGCCAAAGGTATGTGGAAATCCATTTGTGTACTATCTGGGCAGTTTTTTAATGGTTTCAGCTGGGCTCCTTAGTTGCATTTAAGGGAAATCTTACTGCTACAGTGTGTAATAATGTTTCAGTGTGCCTCGAGGTTTGTGGAAGGTCTTATATTGTTTCAGATGACAGTGCTCCTGTGCAAGTGTATCTGTAGTAGTATCTGAGTTCACTGCAAAAGAACTTGACTAGCCTCCACAGGGTCCTGCCTTCAGCCCCACCCAGCACTTTTGTGATGCACTGGAGCCCAAATGTCAGCCAAGCCTTATCACGCAACATCAGCGCCCGACTTGACTAATACTCCTGTGGCTGAATGGAACAAATCCCCCGTAGCCAGACTCCAACATCTTGTGGAAACTGTTGCAGTAGCAGATAAATGCCTATGCATTTGTTTATGTGGCTGTATGCTTCTTATGTATCCTTTCTGTGACCTAAAACTTCCTACCCTGAAATGCCATCTAAATTAGAAGCAGGGAGTCTTCATCTTACTTTGCATCCACCTTCACTCCAACTTTCTCTCTCTCTCACTCCGTCTAGAGTCCTTCACCTGTATTCCTTCCCTCCATTTCCTCTTCCTCTCTTTATACCTCTACAGACTCTCTCTTCTCTTGTACCTGTCATGCATGTCAAGGCTCTCAGAAGGATGAGAGAAGAAGAAAGGGTCCGCAGGCCTGGAGCTTGAAAAGACTCGGGGAAACTGAGGAAGGGAGGGGAGAGGAAGAGCAGTCGACCAATAAGTCCCTCTGAACATCTTAAACTCCTGCCTGGGCTTTCAAGTGAGGCTCCTCATATATCCCCACCAATCTCTGCCAATCCCACAGGCCTGCCAGGACTCGATCAACGGTGAAAACATCTTTTCCTCTTCTCTCTCTCTCTTGTTTGAAACTTCCCCCATTCCTTTGTACCTTGCCTTTTTTCTTTCTTTACACTAGCCAGCTATTGTAAAAGGCGAGATCGGAGTATGTGTATCAGTGAGAGTGTGTAACTGTGTGACTGCAATTACGTGTCTGAATTGTGCTTGTGTCAGTCACTTTTGCTTTCTCAATTTTCCATTTCCCCTTTCCTGAACAAATGTTCAGGAAACTGGACTTTGAAGAGGATTATTTCTGGTTGCCAGATTTTTATGTCAGAGTATGAGCATGAGGCCGGATGATGCTGAACTGTGGATCAGCAGAGGTATTCATCTCGTCAATCTGCCTGACCCAATACTACATGAGACATCTCTTGGACGTCCTCCTCTAGCCCTGAGTTTCTCTTAATACAATTCACACTGACATCTGCACTTTAGACATACATGAAGGACATAGTGGAGTAAAAGAAGACTTCTTTTCCCAGTGCTGTGGTGTTGACAGGGTTAAGATTTATTTGCGCTGAATCAAAAATGTATGCAATGCTTGCCAAATTCTGATGTTTTTATGTATTAAAACAAATTCATACATTATGCATCTGGACCAAAATATAAGATAATATGTTTTTCTGCAGCTGCTATGAAATTGTGCCATTGCTATATGTTATTCTGGGTAAATTTAAGTGCTGCTTCTCTCAAAGCCCAACAGGAACAGTACATATACTGTATGTGTAGTCTGTGAGTGTTAAAGTATGTTTTTGTTGCATTATATACTTTTTTACTATTCTGTATCAAGTATCACAACCAAAGAAAAAAAAAACTCTTTGATCCAACTCTAATTTCTATTACTGCAGCTACTCTAAGATGCACAGACAATTTTATATTTCTTACATTTCTTTATTTTCCTTTTCATGGAGAATGAAAAGGAAAATAACTGTAGGCAATAAGAGCTAAATCACATTTCAGAGCAAAACCTCATAGGGCATCATTATGACTGTATGTCCCCTCTGAGACACAAGGCGAGACAATTCAGATAGTCGGGGTACCTATAAAACCTCCCTCACTGTTATTGGCTGCTCTGCTGATGGGGCTGGGGTCAGAGTTCAAGTGTTGAGGGACCACTACTGTCCCCACAGGGAATGTTGGGTAATGGAATGGGAGACTCAGGTCAAATGGAATGATTTGGGTGCAACCTCTGGCACCGGGTTAGATTCAAGCCACAGCGAAGGCCTAATGCTCGATTTGGGACCACAAGCGGCAGCAATAATGGCCATTAAAACTCCATCGAGCGACAAAGAGAGCTGTAAATCTAATCCCAAACCGGCCCATGCACATATGTTGGCTGTAATTCAGTTACACCTAAATAACTTGATGTCTCATTGTATTTTCTCAGCAATTATTCACCATCATCACTTGTCTGGGAAAACTGATTTTAAAAAGGGCACCAAAGATTGAGCTATAGCTTGTGCTAATAAATACCTCGAATTTAACTAAATATTTAGCTGTGTAGCTTTTCTGTTTGCCTTTTCTAGCATGAAAAATTGAATATAAGCCAAAACTTATTCCAGCATCAAAGGTGTACACACACTTTCAGTTCTTGCTTAGATCTGACAGCATCAGCAGCATCACTGCAGTGGGTACGTTACAGCCCCAGCAGGATAGACTGCGATCAAAAGATAATATGCTGCTGTGCGTGTGTGTGTGTGTGTTTGCGTAGATGTTATTTGTGAATATGTTTGCATGCTGAACTCTTGTGAGTAGGTGTGCAGATGTTTTTACACACAGTGATCGCATCAGTACCAGTGTATGTATCTGTGTTACCTAACTACCAAACAGTGATGGAGACAGAGAAGGGTGATACAGAGCACCACGACCCTCCTCTATTCGCCACTCTAATGCTCTCAGCCTCACTGCTAGCAAATCTGAAAGACTGCTTAAGAACTGGACACTGGTGCAGCTTCCTCCACTGCCATCCATCACAGATGACAGACAAAGGTATTAAAATATGAGTCTTCACAGGTAAAACATGACTCATGTAGGCTGCGATAGGAGCTGAATGTGGCGCAGCTGCTCTGCAGGTGTGCTGAGCTGTAGTGTAACTGAAGCCCTTTTTCTCATAATTGTATGTAAAGGTGTGTTGAGGAAAAAAACAAATAATAATGAATATTTAGTAAAAGAAAAATATCTATTGAAAAGATGAGTAAAAATAAGCAAATAAGCAAATAAGCATATTTCCCCAAAATGCCAAACTCTTACCTTAAAGCACTGACAGACAAAGTAGCCACAATGATACAATGATAATCAATGAAAGTAAATAAAGAACTTAATATCACCATCACTAGTATAATAATAATTCAGAACATGCTGTAATAGTGTATGTGTTTTTTCAAAAAAAAAAAAAAACTTGGTGTGCTTGCTGAAGAGCCACTTGAGGTGTATTTTCAGCCTGAGGAGAAACTAAGGTGGGCAGATCATTACAGCACTGTGGTGCCAGGAGGGAGAAGACTGTGCAGAACCATGATCATGTTGGATGTAAAACTTCTTCCAAATATATACTTCAAAATATCTGACTTTCAGATTGATACCCCTGCAGTTTAAGAAGTTACACAACAAGTCTGATGAAATGGTGTCACTTCAACCCTCAAAGGACCTTGTAATCCCACCCCAGTGGTGTTAAACAAAGCAGCTGTATGTGTTTGTATGCAAGCTCACATTCACTTTCGCACACATAGGGTATGTATGAAGGTTTGAGTGTCTGTGGCACTTGCTGTCTGGCTGGCTTCACCTGTCACCTGTCAGTCTGTCACCGTTCGTGACGGGCAACCCCCCCCCTGCCCCGGCCTCCCTCAGCCTGCCAGCGTGGGGGCATGACAGGGGACAAAGCCAGAGTGACAGACAGTGACAGGGAGGTGATCCCTGCTGTACGCCACGAGCAGGGAGCTGCCTCTCCATGTGTCACCCTGAGTGACAGAGTGGAGTCCTGCACCCGAGGTGGAATGATGTAGCTACTAGATAGAGGACCGGTCCGTGATGCAGGCTGTATCTCTGTTTCACACACGCATGCATACAAATGATTGAAAGAACAAATGCACACACTCAAATGCACACACTCAAATGCACACTCATACGAACACGTTGCACACATAAACACACATGTATCTGCACACAGTCACAACTGTTTCCCTGTGCTATGTGCTGCTTGCATAAAACACTATTCTTCCACTTAGAGTGAAAATGATTTAGTAAAGCAGAGTATACTCATTTTACTGGCTCTGTTAAAGTCTGCTGAGGATATTACGAAGTTGTAAATTAGATTTCATGTGTGATTATGAAAAATATATATATATATAAAACAAGCTCTTATAAATACTGCTTGATTAGATTTTAGATCAATCAGATTTGGACACACCAAAACACAAACAAATTCCACCCTCATCTGTGCAAATTACATTGCTCTTTATTGCAAAGGCAGAACAAAACCTACTGGCACTGCAGGGCTGTTGCCTTCACTGCATTTGAAATTGAACGGACAATATGAATGCTGAAGATTGTTGAAAACAATATAGGCTTAAAATTTGTAAAAAAATAAAATAAATGAATCAATAGATACAATAACATAAAGAATGTGTATCTTTTTTTGAGCTGTCACCATCAATATGTTTCAGCTCTCAGCAACTATCTGCATGAAACCCCTTCTTCAAAGATGAAGGCAGTGATGTGTTTCCAGTAGCTCCAGTAGCCGCTGTGCTGTATTGATATATCTTTATGATCTGGCCTCAGGTACCCCCCCCCCCCAGGGATCACTAAACCCAATCAGGCTTGCAATGAGTAGCGTCATCACAGGATGAGCTATTTCCCCCAGGAGGCCCCCTCCAGTGTCTGATCTCTCTGGGCTCAAGGTGCGGAAGAGGGGAAGTATAATCCACATGAAGGGCTCTCTGGAAGCTCCATGTTGGAGGAGGGTCAGGAGGAAAAACCCTATTATAGCTTCAGCACCAATATTAATGCTAGGGAAGTTCAAAAGGAGGATATTGTCATCCCTGTCCCTCTGAAAATCAATTTCTTCTTAAATTATTTCTCTTCCTTCATCTCCTCCACTTCTTCACCTCTATTCACTATTGTTTAAATCGCAGTTCACTGTTATGGCCGAACAAAATGCACAGTAACATTCGTAAACAAGGCAAAAGAGACAATACAACTTTGACAAAAGGACAAAAAGCTTGATCTTCAACTGAAATCAAAACTTCTAGAACTAAAACAACTTCTTATTATAAGCAAAGTAACAAGGCAATTAAAAGATAAGTTTACAGCACAATTAATGGGTTTTAAAAAAGCCTCTCTAACTTCTTCTTTATCAGGGTTGCATTAATTGTGAGGTGCTTGCTGGATTAAAAGGTCAAGAGATATGCATTGGGTCAAACTTGGCCTGGACTTAACGAAAAATTGGTGGCCGGTGGTGGACTGAAGCAGTTAAATGTCGTGTGCGTGCGTTTGTACCTCCAGGAATCTGATTGGGTCTGACAAGCTTGGCCTCCCTCCGTATCGCTGAGGAAATGTATCGAAGCGTTGGAGGGAACAGACAGGCGAATACAGATAAGCATCTCAACCTGATCCAGACAATTAGCCTGTGTTTACTTCAGGAAGCTTGCAGTGATAGATCAAAGAGACCTGGGGGCTGTATCAATGGCTCCGGAGGTTGTCTCCCTGTCTCTCTCGTTCATTCTCATTCTCCCAGACTCGTGCTCTCCCTCCCTTCTCTCTGTCTGTTAGTAGTTTTTTTTGTTTTGTTTTTTTTGCTTTGAATGACCTCAGGACAACTCTGACCCGCAGCCTCAGGGCATACTCCCCCCTAAGCTGCTGTTTCACACCACCTAGCTACTCTCTCCCTCTATCGATGCTCTCTGTCTTTGAGGATTCATACAGTGAATGTGCGAGGTAGTTGAATAAGCTGCATGGGATGAATTCCCTACATTCATACAAGAAATGGCGTGTGTGTGTGTGTGTGTGTGTGTGTGTGTGTGTGTGTGTGTGTTTATAATAAACGGCTCAGACGGGCTATATAAAAGGTTCTTTTCCTGTGCGGGGTTATCAGTACAGGGAACCCCAGTGGTTTGACATGAGCAGACAGAAACAGAATGAGGGGTGTTGATGCTAGGTGGCTTATCTCCAGCCTCCCTGGTCCCAGAGGTCTGCAGAGAACCAAGCACAAATACCCCCCACCCCCCTTTTCTATGCTCCCGCAAGCTTGCACACGACTGTCTCCTCTATTCTCTGGTCCCATGTCTGCAAGAGCAATTTGACATTTAAGCATTTCCACTCACAGACACCGAGCCTGCCCCCTTTCCCTTGCCCTCACACACGTACAAACACATAATCAAAATCATGATTTTCTTTGGATTTCAAAGGGTATTGAGTCTTAAAACCTGAAATTTTAAATTCTAATTATCCGTATGTACATTGTAGGATTGCAACTAAGTTATTTTATTAATCAATCTCTGTTTTCTGTTTTGATTAACTGATTTATTGTTTAGTCTTTGCAATTAAATTAGCTTTTTCTGACTAATAGTCCAAAACCCAGAGATATCCAGTTTCCTTATTTGAATAACTCGTCACTAAATTAAACAAGTGAAGTTGAATGGAAACAACTGTTATTATCTGAATTATCATGTACTTATTGTATCAGCTTCATGCATGGATGCTATTTCACCCCCTGCCCAGCCGTACCACTCCCACCCAGACATTATACACTGTGTTCCCTCTAGCCTGCAGGCTACAGTAGTCAATAGTGACTCCATGAGACGGAGACAGCAGAGCCATAAAACAGAACCCACAGAACCCATAGCCGGACATTAAAAGGTTCCTCCTCCTATTCCTCTCTGGCCTCTCTGAGACATGTAAGGCGGCAGTCACAGTGGCGAGCATTGGAGGAAGCTGTGATTGTATAAACCTAACTTGTGTTGTCTAATTTGGTTTGGGAGCGGAACTGCAGACCTTGCAAATGTGTTGGAGGTAGCTGAGAGTGGCATGTTTGCTATTTTAGCATAAAACCTACACTTGTTAAAGTAGTTTCAGCATAACTTGGCAGCATTTTGAACATTCTGATCAGTCAGTACTGCCAGAATCAGACAGAACAGTGGAAACCAAAGCAATAACAATGGAAGCTAGACAGCTAGCTTGCTAGTCTCAATTGTGAATGCAGAGATACACTTTAGAGATTTTCATGTAAACTCAACTTCCTTTTTAGAGTGGTGAAGTACGAGAGGGTTCGATCAAAGCTGATGGGTGTAAATAAAAAGTACAATGCGGTCCAATTCAAGTGTACAGGAAAGTTGTCTTGACTTGACTTTAATAAAATTAACTGATAAAGCTTTCGGGTACTAAGAAGAATGCACCAAATGGATAGCCAGGTTATTGAATTGATATTATAACGGACAGAGTGATATTTTAGGAGGTAGATTTACACCAGGAAGATGTACTGTAGTGTCTTGATGCTTAGCAGTGTTGCCACATAGGAAAAAGGTCTGACCCCGACTCCTAGAAGTTGTTTCCATGTACAACTCAACTGCAACAGCAAATACATTTTGTAGGGAAAAATAATCTGAACGTAATCCAACGAGCTATTACGTTTATGTATTACGTATTTGCTGTTGGACTTTAGTTGTACTTGAAAAGTAATTTTTATAAGGCAGGGTTGGGCACGCAGCTCAGATGATTGTCATGCTTTTCCTCATGTGTTCACCCTGTGACTGCCAGATGACCTATCCTATGTATTTCCCTGGCCTTTGCCAACCAAGCAATCGTGAGCCTGAATACAGACCAGGCATGACAGAAAAACTGATGGATGGATTCAGACCAGCTTTTGACCACTGGTGAATGTCCCAGCGTTCCCCTTTAGAACTAAGTCCTTGATGAGACATGATCAAGGCCAGCTTTCTAGGCAAAAGGCTGGATCTGACCAACATACAAACCACTTTTCCCATGTTTCCTCATCCGCTCCTGTCCAGACAATAGTTCCCTCCTCTACTCTTCACTTCTCACCTCCCGCCCAGTTCTGTGGCTTTGCCAACATCTCATTCCACAATGTTTACATTCTGCATTCTACTTCTTGTAGGGAATGAGGAAAAAATGGAGAGGGAAAAGGAAAGGTCGACATAAATCTAGGTCAGCTCTCAGCCCAATTTCTGAAGCTAAGGGAGTTATTTGTGAGTGCCGCTAAATCATTTATTATAATGGGAAGTTGGTGCTCAAAAGGTACAGCTTATTTTCTGACAGAGCTGCGAATGTGAAGGGATTGCGCTGCAAAAAATTACAATGAAAGCCTCGTCTTTTCTCCTGTTACTTTGATTTTTTTTTCATTTCCTGTATTAAATTGAATCAGTTCTACAGACCACAATGTGTCCATATTTAAAAATAGGACACCAAACGAATGCTCTGAATTTAGGGAAAGTGAAAGGGTGGAGTAAATGTTATTGTGTGAAATATGAGGAAGCTTACTTCACCATACATGATATACAATGTAAATTTAAGTTATCTGATGAGAGAGCTTAGCCTGTGCCTCTGTTTGTTTTCATTTAGCACAGGGTCAACCATCACATCACTGTCCCATCTGATCAGGAGCGTGATGCTGCCAGGGTCAATTTCCCATCCAGCAAGCCCTGACTTCACTATCCAAAACCACGACTGTGAGTGTAAGCAAAGGTCGGCTGACTCCGAACGTACCCTAGTACCCTTGGGTCTTCAGGTCTCTGGCCTTAGGCGAAACAGTCTTGATGACCCCTTTAAGTAAACGCCAGTGGGGTCATTACAGGGTTAACTCGGGCTAAAGAAAGGGCAAAGTACAACGAGGGGTTTGCTTAGTCCAACCTGAACACCTCTGCCTTTCAGTGAGCCCTCAGTCAAAGGCAACCACATGTATCAGGCTTCAAAGCATCTTTAGAGCACAGGGTCAGCCCCGGGGTCCGTGGAGAAGAGGGGGTGAAACATGATCTTTTAATTCATCTTCATCTGTTGCCGCCCTTTAGCTTTAGTATTCAAAGAGCGAGGCAGTGGAAGAAACGCTGCTACTTATGAACCTGCACAGTCGCCATCTCCCTGACAAGTGCACACAGAATACACAAACATCGCTCCAGCCGGTTTGATGGCCGGGCTGTCAGATGTCTGCCATGGTCAGGGGGCCTACACACCCCGAATTTTGAGGGCTCCCTCCAAATCTCTGACAGTGATGAGAAATGCGGCCCTGTTCGCTGGCTGACCCCAGAACAGCCCCTGCCAGCAGGCACTGCATCCCCCCACCCCCCCTGCCTCCCACCCAATGGCTGTACTCTCAATCATGTGCTGCACGTCAGACAGAGCCGGTCCCCCATTGAGCCGCCATTACCTGATGAGGAGTGGCAGTAATCAGCCTGATAACTGGTCATTCCTGTCCAATTAGCCTGAGCGTTACCTGGCTTAGCTTACCCAGGTCGCACGCTCTACTCAAAATCTAAAGCCATTTAGAAATGTGCGCCACGTGGATCATATGATGGTGTCAACTCTTGTGTTAATCCGCCGCAGGGCAAAGAGAGGGCAAAACTTAATTCTCTGCACAAAAACAGGGAGATACGCTCACATGGAATAATCAATATCTGTCCTGGCTTGAACCTGTTAGAGTAAGACAAAGAAAAGAGCTCAGTTTTAATTGAAAGCAGCTCTCAAGTTTAGGTGTCGTAATCTTTTTTTAAATCTTTGTTTTTCCTGAACTATAAAGAATGTAAATTTTGTGGACTGCGCCTGTGTTCACAGTCCCTTTGTGCACCTTCGTCTCCGCTGTCATTAATAATTTCAGGCTGTCTTTATTTCCCCACGTTCGCCTGTCAGTGATTTTAAAGGTTTTTGGCTAATAAGTCTCATTTCACTTCATTAACTTCTGGCTTGGGGGTCTATTCAAGCTGAGATGATATATTACCCGGCAACACACACACACACACACACACACAAATGGGCATGTGTACGCTGGAGTTTGCACACGCACATTTTCTCTCCTCACACATTTGAACACACACACATTCTCTCCTGGGTAGCCCGAGGTGCAGTGGTGCACCCAGCTCATACGAGTGCAAGGAGACACACACAGGAAGAGAATGAGGGCCTGGGTAATGTGCAGTAATGGTGGTAATTGATGCTGGTACTCTAGGAGTTCTTTTCAGGCTCTGTCTGTGGTTTGCTGCTCTCCTCTTTACACGCTATGGGCCCAGCCTACAGCTACAGTACAGTATGGCTCAATGCTCCCGGCTAGCCCCTGTATCACACTCTCACATTTTAATCAAGTTCAATAATTTTTACCTGATCTGACTCAAAATGAAGCAGAAAGTCATTACCGGCACATAATCTGTTAGGAGTTTGGGAAAGTTGCCTAGAATGACTGAAGCAGTTTATTGCATTAGCCCCGGCCCCTGCAGGGCACAACGAGCTTCCCTTGTATTGTTTGTGTTTTTAGTCACCGGTTGTTATTGTTTGCCTTTTATCACTTTTCATGACTCGCAGCATTTTTTCCTTTCGAGGCAAGGGATGTTGTTCACCGCAGTAATCTGTAATCAGCAAGCTAGATCTCCATTAAACCCACTTGTTTCCTCGATGAATGTGGCAGGGGAAATGGAGCTGTGGTTAATGCATGGGTTGTTTTGCCTTCAAGAGAAAGAGAGGTTGTGTTTGTGATTTTTTTTTTTTTTTTTGTTCCTGTTACAATGAGGGAGGTATCTAGATACAGACAAGATGGAAGCTTCAGTGGACACTCAGCTCACTGGATCCAAATATCAGAGCGAGTGCCAGAACGGCATGACTCATTAATTTACTTAATGATGACTTCTGGCCTGTGTGTGTGTGTGTGTGTGTGTGTGTGTGTGTGTGTGTGTGTGTGTGTGTGTGTGTGTGTGTGTGTGTGTGTGTGTGTGTGTGTGTGTGTGCGTGCGCGTGCGTGCGTGCGTGCGTGCGTGCGTGCGTGCGTGCGTGCGTGCGTGCGTGCGTGCGTGCGTGTGTGTGTGTGTCATTAACCACAATGTTTGATCCAAACAATGGGTATTAAGTAATGTGACAGCCAATTAAGAGGAGTGATGGGAGAGTTCTCACAAACCTTATTTTCACATTAGGAACATTAATGGGTAGTTTCATTATGGGACGCAGTTATAATCAAAGAAACAACAGAAACATATCCTGCAAAAACAACCTGAACCACTGATAAGCAAAAAGCACATTCTGATGCAGAAGAACTCTGCAGGTTTGAGACCAGTTTTAGGACCGGTGCAAGTTGGTCGATTTCTGCGGATTCGGTCTCCAATCCAGACGTTTCAGGCTCTGATTCTGCTGCCATTTTAACTCTGTCATTACAGCAATTTCAAAGTTTTATAGATTTTCTGTCTGATGCCCTCACATAAAACAAAGTCAATGATTTTGGGATGTATTGTATAGTGCATACCCTCCTTTGCTATTGCACTCTGACACTGTTTTGACCCCTTCTGGCCCACTGGAACCCCCAGGAGACTGAGTGGCAGCTGAGCCCAGTCAGGACATTGTTTCCTGAAGGAAATATGGCCATGCCAAAATTCCTGAGATGCTCCAGTTGCATTTATATCATCTGCTATTGAATATGAAATATGAGATTGTCATTGAAGACAGCTTTATAATGCCAGCTGTAAACATGATCTGTGGCTTGGTTGAGGCTAAATGAGTACTGCCACTTCCCACAACTGGCAATTAAGTTTTGTGAACATTTAGATTTTTTGGGGGGTTTTTTTTCAACTTAAGCCTTACTGTATATACAGCGATCAGCTACTACATTAAAAACAAAGTCGTTTCTGAAATGCGCCAGTCAGCTCTTGTAAAAAAAAAAAAAAAAAAAAAATCAGGGTGCCGGTCTGACAGCAGCAACGGTAAACCACAAACCTTGTAAGACTTTCTGAAAGCAGTCAACTTAACTGTTGGAAATTTTCCTTTTCCAGGTCAATACTTTTGAAAATCAGTCCACAAACCTCTTTAAGATAAAGCAATAAAGCATCCAATACAGTTTCAAAGGTTATAATTCTGTTAAATTCGCACTTGAAGATTAGGAAAGGAAACTTTTGCGTTTTAACAAGCCTCTAAAATGACACAGTAAAAACTGTTTTTATTTATTGGATTCTTTGCCTGTAAATTAACTCCCCTCACTCAGACTTTATGTTTGCCGAAGTGAATTGGCTTTGGCCTTGTGCTACATGCAGTTTTACTGCGATTTGTAAATATTAAAGTGTTCTTTTACAGGCTAAGTGGGTTCAAATGTGCCAAAAGCTCCCTCAATGGGCTCCTCAATGGCCTCATTCTCCTCTCCTCTTCAGTTGCTTTGAAGATCAGAGTGTAGAGTGTTAGTCTGTTATTAGTATGTCTAAAAAAAAAAAGTTCTTAACCTTCACGGTGTGTGTATGTCTGTGTGTGTAATTGTGTGAGTGTGTGTGTGTGTGTGTGTGTGTGTGTGTGTGCGCGTGTGCGCGCACGCGCGCATGTGTGCCATTGCTTCCAGAAATCTGAGAAATCCTTTCAAGTAGTTGGGGAAAATATGATTTTACAAGGGGAGGGGATAGAAACCCACCGCCTTCTTCACCTACATTCATATCTTCCCAAGGGGAAAGGATAGAGAGGAAGACTCTACTGCCGGCAGACTGGGTTAAAGTTCTCATGTTTTTGCAACATTTACATACAGAATATGCATCACCAATAGCCGCTATAAGACAGCAGAAAGTGATTTACCGACGAAGTCTACTGCTGCAAATAGTAACTACTGATAAGGTTTGGAGGGCCGAGGTGCTTTGTAGCCTATTCACCTTAGCAGCTGTGAAAGTAGCCATCCAGCCAGTCACTAATGTGCATCTCAAAAGACAAAAGGACATTGGGATGGCCCTGCTCCTGCTTGAGATTAATTTACCAAAGATTTATAGGCTGCCACTGAAACTAAAACGAAAGAATGCAGCCTCCACCTACTCCCACTCTTCTCTCTTCTGTAGCTGGCTCTAAAGATCTAAAGACTTGGAGGTTTTGCTGAGAAAGCCAATGGTTCAGAACTAATTTGAGCCCAATCTTGGTGTTCCTGGTTAGTTGCATGAAGGGTAAAAGCGAGAAAGGTTTTGTGAGAATATCTTGAGTGTCTTGGGGATTCTGGGAGAGAGGTGTGGCGCATTTGATAGAAATGTGGAAAATGATTGTAAATGCAGAAATTCCACTAAGGGGCTCCGTGAGACTCCGCTGAGCAGGCCGCTTTTAAGGGGGACTTGATGATATATTTGCTGCAGCGAGGGCCATTGTGTGAGGCCTGCTGCATCAAGGCTTGTTGGCCCCGTCGAGGGAAAAAATGACTGTCACTTCTGATTCACATGATGAAGATATTTCATCTCGTTGTGAGCTCAGCAGGGCCCTGTAGCTGAACTATTCCCTTTTTCCCATCGGGTCTCTTTTTCTGACTTGCCCACACAAATATGGGCATGCCTGAAACTTACTGATGAAATGGCACGCATAAATGCTCTCTGTGGCTGTATCGGAAGTTCACACAGTGTGACATACGCTTGCATTTTTGGAAAAATCTGGATAGACCTCAAGGGCAAACATTTAATTTCACAGGGGTTAAAACAACCTTGTCTTTTTAACCCTGACCTTATGCCGTGCAGTAATGCACAGCCACACATGCTCGGTCAGAACTGCCCGACCCCTCTGACTTCATACACTTGCAACTCCAAGTACCAACTGTGGCGCATGCATGCGTGCACTCTTACCAACCTGTTCTAGTTTAACCCTTTGACTCTCCACCTGCCTTCTATCCCGCCGCACCCACCGGGACTTCACGCAAAAAACCTGCCGCACATACTCTGCACTCCAGGCATACTTGACCCTTGTGTACCCATTATCACCAGGTCAGTGTAGGGAACTGATCACACACACACACACACACACACTAACACACACAGATGTAGCCACGCAAATGGACAAATGTTAAACAGACACTCCTAGGTCAGGGCAAAGCATACACAGTTGCAGACCTGAACCCTGGTATGGCCTTTGACAATCAAGACTAATCTTTAGCTCTGTTTGTTATAAAGGCTAACCTCAAAGTCACAAGCTAAATGACAGTAACCTTTGAGGTTAAATGTTGTTGAATTTGGGATAAAGTTTGAAAAGCAGCTCTGCTTTATTTTGTCTTATCAGTTTTTTTAAATGGAGTAGGGTGACTCAACAATTACGACTTTTTGCTTTGTTCTTCAGTCTGTCAGACAGGCCAAATATGTTTTTTTTTTTTTTTTTTTACTCCAACAGCCATCAACATTTTTCCTCCCTGAGGACCACAAAACTGAACCCTATTCGTAGTGCCGTTTTTTTTTTTCCTGGGATTTGTGGAAACAAACTGATAATGAAAGTTTGGCAAGGGTTGTTTATTTATTTACCTCGAGAAAGTGCATGTAATGTGTGTTCATGCTGAAAAAGTTAGCATCTTGGAGCATGTTCCTCTGTTTACAACTGCCCATGTGGCTATTGTGTAGAAGACAGCAGCTTGTACTCATGGTGGTGTATTGTTTAGAGTAGCGTGTTCTGCGGTTTGTCTGACCCAACCACATGTTATGTCTGTACAACCTTTCTGAGACCAGTGGAGAAAGAAAAACAAAAAAAACATACGTTCAAAGGAAGAACTGAAGGACTTTGCTCTCATTCTCATTTAAAACAAACTAGGTTTGATCTTGATTGTTTACTTTTATATACGGAAAAAGACAATCGTCCAATGTTGTGCAACTTTTCATTGACATTAAATGAAAGCTAGCTTGTCAAAGTATGCCACTGCTAAGGGTTATGGTTAACCAAAACGCTAACAATAATAAAAAAAAGTCATGCTCCTTAAAAAAGTCATTTTTTTTGTATAAACATTTAGATAAAGTCCTTCTTTTCAAGGTTTCAAATGTTGAATGTTTTGCAATAGCCAGGTACATTCTGCATTTTACCATTCGCAGATTTTAAACACAAAGTGCTACCTGAAAAATAGCCACTGTAGTGAGGCCCACTGTTCACTGATGTAGCACTTAAGGATGTCCATAAAAAAATAAAAATTTTGTAATATAATATATAATGATAAAAATTCAGCTTGTTTCTGTTTGGAAACCTGTGAGGAAAACATACCTGCAGTCTAATGAAAATCACTTTTGTTTTGCAAGACTAAGTCAGTGTAAGCATGCTATAGCCCTATAAATCATTTATTCTATACATTATTGCTTATTATTACCCAGTCCATACAAGTGTTGTAGATTCTTTTCAGTGAGCATTGAAAATGAAGTTGCAGAGTTGTTAAACATGCTTGACATGCTACATGCTAAACATGCTACCATATAGTATCAAGTTACCTCGTGGGTTTGAGGAAATACAATAAAAAGCACCACAGACTCATTTGAAAACACTACTGCGTTATATTTTATTAAGTTGTAAACATAAATCCTCTGGGATTATAACTGTTCACCTCTTTGACATGTGTTTTGGAGACTGTGTGCTAGCTTGATGTAGACCTACCAGTTACATCATCTGGGTTTGCTAGCTAGCTAAATGCCTCACTTGTGTGAACTCTACTAGCACTTACAGGATTATTTTGGTTTATTACAACCTGGATCATACTTTTATAGGTTTGGCCATTATCTCTATTGGTTATGATAATACTGTACTCAGCAAATTACTTGCTGAGACCTGGAAATGCATTGACATTCAACTGGGCATAAAACACAGTCACGTCATGCATAGCAAGACAAACACTAAATTCATTACCTGAATTTTGTGTTGGAATCATCCATCACAGGTTACACCCCAAATTCCTTCTTGAGCTGTGACCAACAGTACTTTCCATATGGTTTAAGTATTAAGAAGGCTGATACAGTCAGCCTTGCTGCCAGGAACCAGGAAGTGAGAAAAACTCTTTTTGGCTGGGCAAGCAATTTTTAATTGAAGTGAATGGGTTCCATCATGGGGTCCAAATACATCCGTTACAAACAGTTTTCCTGTACAATGAGAGATTGTTACTCACATTTTCAGCACACTCACATTTCGGTTCTCTATATATCAACCAATTAAAATGAGAATATACAGAAATGACACAACTGAAATCAGGAGGTTTGTGTCATTGTTTCTACGATATCAGATGATCAAAAAGCGGTTGAATCTCTGTGTTGGATTAGCAGGCCTGTAACAAACCATGAGATTTGGGGGCTCTCTCTCCACGCTGCATTCTCAAATATAGAGATTTTCTGTTTCTCAAGGCGGAAAAAATGCCAATAAATAGGAGCCTGGAGAAAAGAATGCTCAAGCTGAAGAACAGAGACGTCTATCACTCACTTATAGCACCAGGCCTATTTTCTCCGCATTTAACGGGGTCTTACAGAGTGTATAGGATGCATTGGAATGCAAAAAGAGAATGAAAGGAAGCCTCTTCCTTGCGGTGGGGGTCCCCAAAAGGATACGCGCATAAACTAAAGTGGAGGTTAAACCCTTTTACTCCATCTCCATCATATGCACAAAGACATGCATGCACGGACACACACTGTCAGACACACACATGCAAAAAGAAACGCTTCTACTCTTGCTCATTCTGTCTCCCACAAATATACACACATATATTAACCTCTCTTTCTTCCTCTTCTCTTTCTTGCCCCGCCCCTATTTCACACACAGACTCAGACACACAAACACTCACACACACACACGCACACAGAATCTTGTACACAAAACACACACACTGACACGCAGGCGCACACACACACACACACACACACACACACACACACACACACACAGTTGAAATGGCGCCTCTACACCAAGGCAGGAGGAGAAAATAGGGGGTGGAATTAAATGTGCTGAGTGAAAGAGAGAGGAGGAATTGGGGGAAGAAATAACAACAACAATACAAACTGGGAGAGGAAGTGGGGCTGAAAAGAGGGAGATGAGAACAAGGTTAGGGGATGGGAAGGGCAGGGAGGATGAGAAAAGGCAGCAAAAATTAGGCTGAAAAATAAAACAATTTTTCTGCTCCCCCTTTGATGAGAACAGTTTGATTCCCTTGCGTGCATGCATCAGCGGGGTGAAAGAGTGCATCAGTGCGTGCAGTTTTCTGTTGAACACCTCTTCATGAAAATGTTGCCTGCTTTATTTTAAACAAAACACTTTGCAGAAGCAGGTCTGCAAAAACAGTGATAGGACTCATTAAATCTGAGAATGAGAGAGTGACCAAACATTTTTGAATGATTTTATGTAAGGACTCAAATTTGCTTACGTCCACACCACTCCATTATAACTGATGCATTACTGAGGAGGCTTGCCCATGGGCCAGGACGCTTTGTGAGGCCTTGTGAAAGGCTCCCTGAAAGGAGCCGCCAGTCCATGCCCGGCGGATTTAGGGGAGTGAGTTTAGGGGGTCAGCACGGTCACCCTGGGGATAAATGCCTCCCATTGTCTGTTCTAAGGAGATGCTCTCAGTAGGGAGTCTATAAAGCCCCAGTGGCAACACTAACACCCAGAGCTCTGGGGCTCCCGAGGGGAACACCCTAGGACCCCCAGCCTGGGACGGGTTCACAGTCTGTGGGGGAGAGAAACAGCTGAGGGGACCCCTGTATGGTTTGGTCGTCTGCCAGGTTCATCATCAGCCTGGGAGTTTGGACTGATTTTGACAATGTTGGGTTTGTTGGCTTTCTCGCATCATCACAGATTTTGTCCTCCTGAAGACTAAGAGCAGGTATACAAATAGGTACATATCATTGTAACCTCTCAGAGGCTCACAGAAATTCCCCTGAACACCCCGAAAACAGAAACGACTGAATGAAGCCTTTGTTTGTTGCAAATTGGCACAAGCTCTTCTTTCCATTGGGTGGGAGTGGAAACAAGAGGTTTAGGAATGTATATGGGTGTATGTGCATGTTTGGTAGTATATGTTCATGCCAGTAGACACATTTACCTATACACACATTTAGACCCTGTGTGTGTGTGTGTGTGTGTGTGTGTGTGTGTGTGAGAATATGTGTGGTATTATGTATATGTGTTGGAAGCAGGAAGCAGAGGGGGTGGCATCTCATGGGATCCTTTGTGGAATGTCTCTGCTCGCCCTGTCTCAGTGCCACGAGATGGGCAAACATGAAATCAAAGTGGAAAAACCCCACAAAGGGGTGGAAGGAGGATGACTAGAGTCTGGATGGGGGTGGGAGGGAGTGGGGAGGGCGGTAAGGGGAGGGAAGGGCGGCTTGTCCCTGCACCCTAGGCCCCAGAAAGCACCAAGGCCCACAGTTCCATGAAAAGAGCCCTTATGAGGACCTGGCTGTTCCGCCTGTGTTGGATTAAGACCCCAAAGCCACAGGCTGCCAGCACAGTGTATCTAGGTGGTATTTTATCACTCACTCTCACAGCAAATGCAACCACTTCGACTGCACATGTCATATATGATGCCACACTATTAGAGAAATGATTCTTAAAACTGCTATAATCAATATTTTTGTATTGATCTAATGACTGTATGAGATGTTACAAACCTTGCTCATACCGATCCCACACTCTGCAGTTCGTCTCAGCTCTGTTGTGCTTTATAGCATCCTTCAGCTCATTGTTTTCGCTCTCGGCCCGCTACTTTACTGTTTTTGTGTCTCTGCCATTTCCAGCAGCACCAGATGTCACCCAGGCAAAGTTAGCGAGTCAGTGGTGAACATAGTGGAGATATTAGATACTAAAGAGTCTGATATTTCTCTCAGGATTTGGTGGAAACCAAAGCAGAGCTGAAAAGAAGAGTGAATATCGGAATTACATATGTCAGGTGGCCAGACAAACGACTCCAAAAAATGGCTAATGTTACTTTGTAAGTGCTGGATGTGTAAATAGGCAAATACTTGCCAACACATTTGCCATATCAACTTCATGAGCTGATAATATATCAGTGTTGTGGTTACAGCTTGTTTCCACTGCACTTAGGTGTCCACTTGTTGTTTTTGGCTTGGATTCACAGGAAACAATGTATGCATGCAGAGGTTGTCAAACAGACAAACAAAAAAAGCCAGTGCATACACGCATTTCATATAATGTTGATGACAACTTTTGATCATGAGTTTAGCATTTCATGTCTGTTCTTTCTTTAGTCTCTTTTATTAAAACAAGATGACGCAATCAGCCCTTTCAGCTCTCTTTGTCTATCGCTGCTGCAGTGGTCAGTACATGTGTCATAAATACATTTTTATTCATAGCTAGGGATCCTTATTTTTTCAATATTTAAAAGAAGTCCAGGAATGCATCTATGTTTATTTAGACTTTTTTATTTTTTTATCATCACTTTGAGCGACTCTGGAGTGTTACTTTCTTTTACTGGAAGCATTTTCTGAGCTGAGCTGAATACCCAGTTGTGCATAAACTACAGGAAACGGTGTCTTTTGAGTGACTGCAGAGAATTTGAGTGATTCTTTCTGCCACAAATCGTCTAAAACGTCATAGGATGCCCACATTCCTATGCTGCTAGTGTTCTCGCATCAAAGGCATCTCCCATGTAATTGACATGTCTGTTCTGCTAACGAAACGATAACAGATCTGACATGCAGAGAGAGGGAGCTACTGAAAGGGACCATGTACAGAGCATCTTCGCAATTATACTGTAAAATGTGTATCACCTCACTGAAAGGGCTTTCGTGGTTTCCACCCGCAGGGCATTGTTCTTTAGTCTGCTGCGCCGTTAGACAATTACAAATGTCTAAATGTCATCTTCATTTAGCATGCCTCTGAATAATACACACTACAGTATGCATATATTTAAGACACTGTCAGCCTCTTAAGGCTGCATCTAAGACCTCAGTTGCACAATACACTGCACCCACTGTCTCTTTTTATACATGCACATACAGCACACACACAGTCCCAATCCCTGAACGTCTTAGAGTAAAGGGATGTCATGCTCCAAATAGGATCTCAGGTTCTTCCAGAGGTAATGATCTATAGCTCATAATGGGAGCAGCTATGTGCGTACCTCTATTTTGGGGAGATTGATGTTATAGGTAATTGTACGGTTATGAGCAAGAAAGAGAGAAACATTATGAGCGAAAGCAAAACGAATAATGAATGGATTGTGAAGAAAAGAAGAAATTATCTCTACCTGGATTTTTCCCATATTTTTGCTTAGAAAATGGTTTGTATGTCGTGTGCATATATGTGCGAGCCGTGTGTAGGTGCATCTGGGTTCCTGTGTGATCACCTTGTGTACATGTTTTTGTGCCCGTATCTGCGTTACGGCCTGGGAGCAGATGCAGCAAAACCTTTTGTGGCTTTGTAGCTCTCGGTGTCACCAGAGCTGGGACCCTCATCTCAAAGGGGGGGGGGGGTTGTCTGCTGGGGATTTGGAGGTGCAAGGCGAGGTGCATGTCTGCTCCCTGAACCTTCCATCCTGTAACTCCTATGAAATAATCCCCCCCGGCAGGTTGTTTGTGTCAGGGAGGAGGGGTGCAACTGAATCTTCCTTTGTTCAACACAGCCTTCACCACATCAACCCCTCGGACACCCTATGTGTTAACGTGTGTGTGTGTGTGTATGCATGTGCGTCTGGGTGTCTCTGTTTGTGTCTCTAGCTCTTTTTACACAGAGAGCTAGCATATTGCCACCCAGGTGTGTGATTTTTAGATGCATGCTGCGTTCTGGAATCATATGTGTGACGTAACACAACAGTGCGTCAACGTTTGACCCGCGATTCCAATCCTCCCTTTTACACAGACGTCAATTCGGCTCTGTGATTACCTCCGCTTCCGGCTTAAACAGTGACACCCCCCCAAATTCTGTGTTTGTACCTTTTTAAGGCCGAATAAAGCTACAACATTCCCGCCTCGAAGACGCTAACGTTTTAGTTTTTTGAGCACAGATGTGACAAAGAGTCTGTGTATTTTACAGACAGAAATTTTGAGAAATGCAAACTCATCAGTACAGGAAGTCTTAAAAGCTCATGATTGTCTCGGTGCAGAGAGGTTGCAAAGCAGGGGTATTCAATTAAATTCAGAGAGGTGCAGTTGGGCAAAATTTCCTCCAGCAAAGGTCCAGGGCTGCAGTAAGTACATAACAAAGAGCTTTTGACAAATATGCATCTTAAAATTAAGTGCTTACTTATAGAAAAATTGAAATGAAATAGGTGTAGCTTGACTTTACCTTTTTCTTCTTTTTTGTTTGCTTTCTTCCTAACTACTCACTTTTCTAACTTACTTTCATCTTAACAGTCTTAGCCATTTTTATGATAAACTATCTCAACACATTTTAACAACTGAGCAGCTTCCTTCTCTCTTTCTACCCTCTTATAATATCCCATTCGCTCACTTTCCTCACTTATCTGTCCGACTGTCTTTGGTGTCGTCTCACCGTGTGTTTGTATCTCACTCACTGACTCAAGTCGCAGTGATTGGCTGAGTAGCATCCCCTGACCTGTGCTGTAAAGGCTAGAAAAGCTGTGCTGGTTAAACTAGAAATGCTCAGTGAAAATTTAATAATTCTTCATGATTTATAGGTTATAGTTCTGGGCCTGGATAGGACAGCACCTGGGTCCAGATCCGGACAGCGGCCCGCCTGTTAGTGGATTCTGGTAAAAAGGATTGTTGTCATTTTACTCCAAAGTCAGTGCCCTTAAAGGATTAATTTGATTTTGGAGAAATATCCTTTGCTTTCTTGCCAAGAGTTGGATGAGAAGATTGATACCACACTTGTCAGTTAAATATGCGGCTACAACCAGGAAACGGTTAGCTTAGCTTAGCGTAAAGACTTTAAACGGGGGGAAACAGGTAGCCTGGTGAATAAAGCACCAATGGTGAAAATTTGAAAGTGAAAGCACCTTTCAAGAAGGCATGCAGGTACTGTATATGATGTGTGCAGCGGCCCAGGCTAAGAACAGCAGTGCCAACACCACCCTCTGCCTCCACTGACTGTGGACACATTTTCCCTTTGGACACCCCATTAGGTCACCGATGTGAGGTCACCTCTGTTTACTGTCCCCCATCCAACCAACCAACTCATTCGATTCAGCCCAAACCAAGGTCCATATATATATGTGTGTGTGTGTCTCTGTACATGTGTGCGTGCGTGTACATGTACAGTTTGTGTGCCAATTAGTGTCCCACTCCAAACTGATTACCTGTTTATCCTGCTGTTGAGAAAAAGGGGTCGGGGCTGCCCTCAGAAAAAATTACCTGTGTGTGTTTGTGTGTGAGAGAGCGAGTGTGGGCACGCTCATACATGCATGTGTGCCTGCGTGTGTTTATCCTGCTAGGCCTGTGATGTCAGCGCTGTCTGGCAACAGGCTGATTAATGTCTGAATGTTTTCCAGCTATTTACCCCAGAGCCTGCACATTGGGCACACACACACACACACACACACACACACACACACACACACACACACACACACACACACACACACTCACAGGGAAAGAAAGAAGAATGGATGAGATACAGGGAAAAGTAAGAAACAAAGGTGATGAGTTCAAGAAAATAAAAGACTGAGAAATCCAATGAGGAATAGAAAAAGAGAAAGTGAGGGATAAGTATAAAAAAGGAGAAAAAGAGAGACAGTGGGAGTTTGTGGGAAAGCATCTGCTTTTATTAAGATGGACATTGCAATCATCCTGAGTTCCTCTGACTTGATGACTAATCTAATGTCCAAAGTATCATTGATAGTGGGCCTGTCTGGGGTCATTAGCCAGAGAACAGGGCGACGCCAGCGGTGTGGTGGCTTGTAATAGGACCCTCTGACTCATGTGTAATAAGGGAAGCCTTGTGATCAGTGGCTTTGGCACCAAAAACTCTTGAACGCTTCTCTCGCACATGTCATGTTCTCTCATTCACACCCTTGCAATTATTCCTCCCTCTCCCTCACTCTTCTCCTCTTCCCTCACTCCTTTGCTTCTACCTCCATTACTATCGCCCACCGCGCACAGATTAATTCCCGGGCCGGCTCTGGAGGGGAGGTTCATTATCGTGATCGTTGAAGGATCTTAGGGTCCTCGACAGCCGAGCAGATGAGATGGCCGCGCTAAAGGTCTCGTTACAGCGGGACGGAGGGGGGGCTGAAGGAGTTTTCTTCCGTTAAAGACATCATTATGACTATGTGAACATGCTGTCAAGGTGGCGAGGAGAGTAGGAGGGAGCAGGATAGAGGTGGTGATGTAAAGGAGAGGGAGGGGGGCAGTCGTTCTGTGATCAGCCAGGAGCCAGCTCAGCTCAACTCCTCCAGTGTAGTCTGGAGTTAATTAGCAGAGCTATTATCAAACCTTGTTCATCCGCACAGATGAGCAGACAGCAGCTCTAATCTAACCACACTCTGACGTAGTCTGGGGATCTAATATATTAGATTTGTAAGCTTGCACTGTGAAATGGTTCCACCCACCCTACATCAAATAAGCATATCATAGATTAAAGCGTTTAGGGAGAATGGTGCCAGAGTGCCGTTTCGTTGAATGCCTGGTAGGAGCTACGGCTTTAATCTCATAGAAACATTTGATCTCTCTCCATATACATGTATGGGGTGAATGGATCTGAAATGAGGGTTGAATAAATAGAGTCGTCATTAATGAAGGGTATCTCTCTTCCTCTGTCTTCCTCTCCTTCTTCCCCTCTTTGGCTGCTGCAATAGCAACTGTCCCAATTGTGTCTCCTCGGACTTAGACATCACAGCCACACCAAATCTCCTGGAAGCACGAGGCGAGGGGGGAAGAATTCGGCTTAGCCGGGAGACGGCGTTGGATATCGGGCCCCTGCAGAATCCCCTCCTCCCGTCTGTGTTTCTCTCTCTCTTGCTAACTTTTCGTTCTGTGCCGTGGAAGATTTACTGTAATCTGGCAGATCAAAGGCAAGCATCGCAATCCTATTCCCCTAATCCAGTTTGATGGTGACTTTTGCACATGTAATAACACTGGCAAAAAGAGAGATTGCTTTTAAGCCAAGTTTTTTTTCCTCCCCCCTCTGTTGTCACAGTAATAATCATATTTATGAAAACAGAGTCAAAGCCAGAGCTATTTTCGTATCTGATTCCATATTACATTAATAATTATGTCAAAATTGCTATTTTTCACAGTAACATATTTGCTAGTCCATACAGCGAGTATGCAGCAGTGATGATATCTGCTCTGCATTTTCATTTGCAGCCATAAACTAGATCTTTATTACCATCACATTATTTTTTTGGGTAATTTCAGACCACAAGTGTTTTTTCCCCCGCAAGATATTTATCTATGAATATCAAACTTTCTCCCTATTGCCAGTCAGCAAATGGATTTGCCATGTATTAGCATCAAAACATCTGGTTATTCTTAGGCTGAACTAGACCTTTCCAGTCTGAGGTCCAGTGAGCCCTAAGGGTCCTTTTTACAGGGTTTAATCAAGCCCCTTTTATATTGTATCTGACAGCCCAGTCATATTTTTACAGCCCTCAAAGATATAACTCATTTGATTTGTCTAAATAGGAAACAATTAGCACTGACATCCCCTCTGAGGCATTTTTCTCGTCCCTCTCCACCCTTTGCTTCACCGTTTGAGACGCCTTTGAAGGGGCAGATGGCCGGAAGAATCAGGAAAGAGTTTTTTACTCATTAATCCTCACCTATGATTTCTGCCACAGAAAGGTGAAAGGCAGAGAGGAAAATATTACTAAAAAGGATGCTGGATTTTCTTTCTATCCCTCTCTGATATCCTTAATTTGATGATGGTTTTACTATAAAGTGCTTTAACATGTCTTCTTTGTAGCTTTCTTGGCTGGATCATTATCCCTTCTTTCCCTCTTCTTTTTTTGGCATCATGCTACCTCTTGCCTTCAGCATGTTTATTTCTGTATCTAGGCACACTTTTAATGCTTCCTTCTACTTTTTTTTTTTTTTTAACCCTTATGTGCTTTCACTGACTGCTCTAATCTGCTCAATATCTCTAGCCAGCTTTTCTCTTACCCCGAGCTTCTCTCTCTGTGTCCCTGCATTTGCATATCTGTTCTTCGTTCTCTCTAACTCTGTGTTTTCCTCTCTATAGCCTCTATATCTGTAGCTCTGCATTCATCCTTCGGGCTTTCAGCAAGTCCTTACCGACAATGTGACAAATAAAACTACACATCTTCAATTTTTTTTTTTTTTATCTCTCTCATCTGTTTCTAATGCACTCAGACCACAATTGTTTACATTCGCTGCTACAACTGGGGCATATCTCAACAGCAAACACCGTGTTGATGTCTCACCAAGCGTTTCTCTCTCGCTGCGCCCCGTGAAAGGGTTAAAACACATCCAGTATGTATTTATTTGTCTCAAATATGCATGCAGTTGCAGAAAACTTTCAGGGTATAATTTGTTCATTGTGCCTTCTCATCACAGTAGATAATTTTTGCAGAGTAATCACTGTCTCTTTGAACAGAGAAAAAAAAACAAAACACACACACACACACACATTCCTTATTTTCACACAGAAATGAAAAGCAGCCCGATTGCACATGCTGGATTAATGTGGAAAACTGCGGTCGCTCTGCTTCAAATTCAAAATGTCTCTTTGGTTTCTGTTTCGTCTCTTTTCTTTGGTTTAGTCAAAACCTTGATGGATCCATTAGTGAAATGCATACTGCTGGAATAATACACTTTCTCTAATATATTCAGTCTCTAATCCTTTGTCATGAGAAGTGGCTGCTGACTGAAGCTTGGTGGAGTTTCTGCTTGCAAGTGAAGAAACCTGTGGAGTAGATAGCCCCTAGTGGCGGCTTCAAGTAGTAGCACTTTCATGAAGCTGACTCAGAATATGTGTGTCTGACTGTCTCTTTACTGAAGGAGTATCTTTTTTAATATGATATATAAGCCTCATAAAATAAACAATTTTGCAATATCAGAGCAGGATGTTAAAAAATGAGGGTGACATACACATGTCTAACTATTTCACTGTCTTCAATCAGCATGTGTGGACTCACAGACCAGCCCCAAAGATATTCAATTCCAAATACCCATTTAGTTGATGTTATATTAAAGGAAATTTGAAAGGTTTTAAATAAATGTCACTTTGTGGTAAAAAAAAAAAAATTTTTGTTTACAGAAACTTCTACAAACATAGTTTATGTTCAGTTCTTCAGCTTTCAGTGGTTTCATTTGTAAAACATTTGGGGCTCAGGAGCTAGAGTGGGTCATCTACTAATTGGAAGGTTGTGGGTTTCATTCCCAGTTCCTCCTGTCCACATTTCGAAGTGTCCTTGGGCAAAATACTGAATCCCAAATTGCACCCACGATGTATCATCAGTGTGTGTAGTATAAAAGTGCTATAGCTGTATGAATGTGTGTGTGAATGCGTGAATGCGGCTTCCAATGTCAGGCACTTTGAGTGGTCGATAAGACTAGAAAAGTATAGTCCATTTACAAATTCATTCAAATCGTAACAGATATCCTGCAATTGTATGTGTACTTGGATCTGTTTAAAAATATAGAGTATACAGTGTTGTTGCATGCGAAGTTAGAAATTGGATCTATGAGCAGCATATGATGTATATTCCACTAATACAGTTTTCCATCCTGTCAGAAAGTCTTTTCATTCAGGTTTATAATCAGCTTCATTCTGAGTAACAATGCTGCGTGTGTTTACCGAGAAATCTGCTTCATTGTTCCACATTTTTCTGTTTTGTTTTGACGTCATCTCACAGTTTATGTAGCATTTCACCCTCGGTTTGTTTTCTTTGGTGTGATGTGAAGATTGTGTTCTCTCTTTCAATGGCTGCCAAGAGGAGAAAGAAATGAAAGCAGATTCGATGGCTCACGAGCAGCTGTCAGCACTTATCAAAGTGGGAAGATGGAGAGATGGATGGACAGATAAATAGATAGATAGATAAATGGAGTTGAGGGTTTGATGCGATGGATGTGCGCGTGGTGTGTGTGTGTGTGGGGGGGTGATCATTGGGCATGTTTGGGTAAAATTAGGGCGTGCTCCCTCTGTGTATGTGGCAGCCGGGGCGGAGGCACGGGCGTGTGGGTGCTCATGCATGTGCTCTTGTGTGTGTGGGTGTAAGTGTGTGTGTTGCAGAGGTCCCGTCAGTGAACAGGAATGATTAATGGATTTCTGCAACATGAAGGAGCCACAGACTAAACCCACAGCCTTAACTGAAGCGTAGCATAGCTCACCTCTTCCTCCTTTTTTCCTCCTCCTTTCCTCTTCCTCATCCCTCCTCCTCGCCGTGGGCTTGTTTTCACACCTGCTTGCAGATCTGAAAGCCAAGGAAGTGTTTTTTTTTTTGTTTTTTTTCCTGCAAGCTGTGCATCTGCAGCGTGGTAAAACTGGGCGGCACCACGGAGAATCGACCGTTAATGGGAGCGGAAGAAAAGGAAGCTTGGAAGTGCAATGGAGCAAAGTGTTCAAATGCTTATGTTTGACACGACAAATAAAATTGTGAGCTAATCGATGATTGATGAGCTCTTGTATTCCCAAAAGCACTGACGGTCACAGTGTCACTATTGCATGTTTTAGGTGGAGTTTTGAAGGAGGGTAACGGCGTTCGAGGCCTTCCTGTCCTGACTCGGTGAGCTCAGAGCTCCAGGTGTCCCACAGTTGGAAGGCCTTTGGGGTCAGTGTTTTGGATGACTGCAGATATACCGGTGGTTTTGGGCCATTTGGTTTTTGCTAACTCCGCCTGGTCAACAGCAGTGTGCGGCAGGTGCCACATATGCCAGAGGAGGGGAAGATGACGACGGGTGGCCAGAGTCGCTTTTGGGCAGACACACTGGCACTGTACCAGAGGTGAAAATGTGTGTTTTCTGGATGTCTGTGCGCTCACCGGACACATGTGATTGATGAACATTCGGTTGACTGTAGACAGGCGTGGCGGAGTGTGACAGATTAACACTGTAAGACCCCTTTCTCTCAGTATTGTGTTCACACACACACGCACACAATGTGGAAAGTCATGCCAGTGGGAACACCTGTCTTTTCTGTTTCAGCGAGGCCGCTCTGATGATGTGTCAACCCTGCTATTAATTTATATACAGCCTAAACAGGAAGCAGTGAGACAGCAGTTCACCCGGGCTCGGGTCGGATGAGGGCCAACTGACTGAATCATCATATGGACACTGTGAGCCAGGCTTCATTAGCCAGATGTTAACCAACATGGTGTCCCCCTAACTGTACTTGAGGGATGTTGTCCCCTTTTTCTTCCCCTTCGATCTACATATTCTGGGCTGTATTCAGCTGTGCATTTTGAGGAATTAACAGCAAAAATCCTATAATCTCTCTACAGTCATGCCACAGAGGTATACACCGTTTACATTCCTCGATATTAAAGCGATATGTTTCTGGAGTTGCTTCCTATTTAGCGTCGGAGCTGGAGTGTTTTATACCCCTGCATAATAAGCATGCTTCTCGTCAGTGTGTTCAGATTTAATTAGCTACCCCACCTTGATCTCTTCCAGTTTCCTGAGATTTTTATTTCAATTACCCATAATAATGCATTTTACAGATAATTATCATCATTATTGTTATTTTCACAAGCAGATGAAAATCATTAGATAATCCACATTAGAAATCACATACCAGAAAAGAGCCAATTTAAGGTCACAGGAGAGACATTAGCAGTGTTACGCAACTTAGACATGTTTGTGTTCATTTGTGTGAAGAATGTGTTTGCCTGTGATAAAGGTTCATGACTTTTAAAAGCTTAAAAGTTTATGTTTATGCAGAAATTAGAGGAAACTGGAAAATTGAACGTCAGTCCTAAGGCAATCTATATTTCTATTGGGTATTTATGTGGAATTATGTCCTCTTCATCTTTACTTTTCCTTGATTATTGATTATTACTTTATTTGTTACTCCAAATTGTCTACTAAATCCCTTGCTTCTAGTTTACGTTGTAATGCTTTAATATACAGTAACTGCACATGCTTGTCTTAAAGTGACTATTTAAGTTTTCTCTGCCCCTGAACGTGGTTTGTTGCTGAGAGTGGGTGGTGGTGTTTGTCACTTGAGTAGAGCTCCAGCCATCGTTGTCTTTATAATATAAGAAGTTATAATTGGCCCTCTGAGCAGCGCTACATCTTCAGGGCGGATTGGAGGCTAAAATGAGTCGCTATCAGAAAGTGAAGAGTGGGTAGCTGGTTAGCATGCTTCAGTAAACTAACTAACTTCAGTAAAAGAAAATAAGTTGTAGAGACAAGAGTTAATATTGACGTTGCTCTCCACCTCTGGAGACAGCTGTTGGTGAGTAAAGGAAAGAAGTTTGATGCTGAACTCGCAATGTTTCTTCTAAACTGGCAAGAAAAACAGCTGTTTACGTTGGATATGTAGCAATAGCAAAATTTACAAATAGCTCCTTTAAAAGGGATGACCCAGAAACATTGGAAAACCCTATTCCCAGAAAGCTCAACACAAGAAAGAAGAAACTTAAATCTGCAGCCCCACAGATGTGATTTAGTAAATATGACTGTGCCACCCAGGAACTGAGTTTAACACCCAAACAGCATAACTGAATATGAATTACTTCCCCTATGGATCTTTTGACTTTTGAACTTAGTGTCTGTCCTCAGTCACCAGCTGTGAATCCAGCCGTTTGTCAGAATGTGTGCGTGTTTGTTTGTAGCCTCCTCCATACGTGTATCCACCCCCCCACCCCCCTCGTTTCTCTTCATGTCTCTAAACTGCATGTGTCCTCCCTCCAGTTCAGAGTGTTGAGGCCCGGCTTTGTGAGCACAGCTGATAAGGACGCACAGAATGTGAAGGACTTCAGCTCCTTTGCACGAACAGCAAACAGCTTCCCTCCTTCATATCCACTTAAGAAGGTTTCTTTATTGAATCAGCTTTAAAATAACTTGCTGTTGTTGGTTGGCAGTGTGGAAGTCAGCCTATGCAAATGGCGTCCAACGGGGTAAATGAAAGTCAACAGAGGCAGATCCTCTCCCGTCTCAGCATATAAATGGAGGCGGTTTTCAATTTCCGAGAAGATGCTGAAAAGAAAACTCAAAGGGAAAATAAAATAGATGAAAGAGGACTCAGTCATTTAATTTAGCATTTTATGGTTTAAGACCAGACTTGTTGAGGTTTCAGAAAGTTACTCATTCAAGTTAAGTACACTTGAAAGAGTTTGTGTGAACCAGACTGCTTGTACTAACAATTTGCATTTTCATTTCATACCAGTATTCAATTGCAGCCGTGTGCTAATGATTATGTACATGATGTCACAGTGAGATTTCACACATAATATAACCCGAGCTGGCCCAAAGGTCACAAACACAACACATGCGCTCGTCTTCGGATATGGTGTCCATCTCGACTCACACAAAATGAGCTCATGGGTTGGAGCTCCACTGGCACACTGTACATGCCATTCCTATCCTCTGATGGAGTGAGCTGTATTTGAGGCAGGGTGCGCTCGTAATCACCGTGCTCCCCTGGCCCGCTTGTTATCCGCTCCCACCGCCACTGACAAGCACAAACCCTCCTATGCCCTGCCAGTCCTGAGGCGGCAGAGAAAGAGGGAGCGGTTTGAGTGAAAATGCTTTACGGGGGAAAAGAGATAAACAGGAAGAGGAGAGAAATAAAGACCGGCCAGGAACATCTGAGGTAATGGGGAGTGAGTGAGAGGAAAGTTGATGAGAATTTAATTTGGAGATACAAGTGTCATGCGGCTATTCCTGGGTAGTGACAGTGAACAGTGCTGGTTGCCTGCAGGCTGGGCTTCTTTTATCTCCACTGCAGCGTACTCTTCAGTGATAATGGCCTCTCATTACAGAGCTGCAGCCATGTGGGGTGACTTTGGATAAGTTACCAGCTCTAGTCACCACATCACAGACAACTACCCCTCATCTCTCAGTGGGAAAGTGGGCGATGATAGAGCACCATTCCCAATCCTTATGCACATATTTGTTTGCTTGTGTGCCAGTATTCGTCATTGGACACGAGTGTGCGCATGAGCAACCCAAAACAGCCCAAACAGACAAATATTAAGACAGACACAAAAACACTGCACGCCCACGCATGCAGTTTTACTGGACGCCTGAGTGTCTAGTGCAGAGCAGCCAGGAACAGCTGTGTGTCCAGTCCAGCCATGAGTCCTCTCCAAGTACCAGCAGAGACAGACAGTGCCCCCTGCTTAGCCCCATAATCTGGCATAATGCCCTCACTGTAACTCAAGCTCTCATGTACAGCGATGGACGCACAGCCAATTCCCATCCAGTCCCATCCTCCGCTGTTCCCCAGCTGGCAAGAACGTCCACCTGACTGATAGTTAACACATTTCGTCCATGCCAAATACCACAATGCTTCCCATAGACGAGCGTTTCTGCAATGTGACTGAACCTTGCACCGCCCGCTGACGATGACTAAAGGCACCTGTTGTCATAGCCGTAAGACTGGCATGGGCAGCGACACAGCTAACACACACACACACACACACACACAGAAAGTCATATCACGTAATCACTTTCAAGTACAGGTCAGCACAAGAGGAGGCAACGATTTCGAAAAAATCTTCGTGCACACACAGGTTTTCAGCTCAGAGAGAGCTCTACAGTACAATATATGAAGAAAGGTCAATAAGCATAATCCAGATGTGTAAAACAGATGTTTTTTTCTGCTAAACAAATTCATGTTTACCAAGCTGATGTGAGCATGTGCTTTGCTCAGTCCTCAAATGGAAGAGGTTATCTCCTGGTCAGCAGTTATCTATTTCAGCAATGTGAGCCCGGCAGATCAGTGTGTTGCGAGGCAGAAACACACCTGTCCCATGCACTAACATCAACAACCAACATCAGCATGAGCAAAACACATATTCCAGTGTAAACACCACACACTTATAAACGTGCATGCACAAACATCCTGAACTCCTGCTCCACTAATGTGCGTTCATGCATGCAATATCTCAACGTACACGCTGATACTAAAGCGTTTTATGTCAGCCTATATGCAGACATCAGTCAGATGCACACATACATCAGTCAGATGCACACATGCATCAGTCAGATACACACACACACATATATATATATATATACATACATATATGTGTATGCAAACATACAAAGCAACACACAGATACCGCTGCAACTAGCGAGCGGACATAAGAGCTGCAACCTCCTTATTTCAAAACAGGTTCTTGTTGTCTTCCTGACAGGCCTCCCTCCCCACCACCAAGCTGTCCCACTGAGATAAGCTGGCTGGCATTTTCATCATTCCGGCCATACTGATTGGACTATTATCATAAGAAAGAGGCTGGGAATCCAGGAGGCCTTCCCCCTGGACGCTGATTCATGTTCAAAGTTTGGATTAGCAATCTCGCCCCTCAAATCCCCTCAAACAAGGCAGGGCTGAGTAGGCAAATGAAGCAAGCATTCAACAGATAACGAAGAAGAGTCTCGTGGCTCAGTGGATATATGGATGGATGGATGTATGGATGGATCTTCAATGCTGGCTCCTCCAAGAAAGCAAGAGTAAAACTTTTCATTCAAACTTCCTCTAGAGGCATTTATCTAAATGATAATTTATCATTTATCCTATTTAATCGTGTCCAACACTCCAGCCATTATTTGAGAGGCTAAATTTACTCAAAGGCAATTGATGTGTGAGAATCAGGCTAATTTCTGTGCCAAATATAATTTGCGGTGAGCGAGGGAGCATTTACTTTGAAATGCAGATATAATCAAGGCCAAAAATTGGAAAAGAAACGTTTCCACCCTCCTTAAATTTTTTTTCCCAAAAGTCACAAATTCACGCTTTTGTGGTTTCAGCAAACATTTCAGAACCTTTTTGCAAAAATCTGTTGGGACCTACAGTGGTTACTGGCTTCATTTAGACCGCTTGTTCCAGAATGAATAAAAGCATAATGTGGTATTAGTACTGTGGCTGCTGGCAGCACGGCACTTTAGATCACCTGCATAATAATACTGATTACCATCATGTTTTATTTTTTATTATTTTAAATGGGGGAATAAGAAAATATGGGTAATAAGGCTAATGCAGCAGAGCCATGGGCTTTTGTAAAGCTATAATTTTAATTATATAATGATTTTTATTATATCAAACCCCATTTTTCATACTGTGTATGGTGGATATTTTTGCAGTGGTAGTCAATCAATGTATTTGTACAGTATTCTGTAATGGCCTTTTGGTAAAGCAGCTTTTATTGTTCCTGGCAGACTCTACCTTTTCTGGCAGGATTCAAAATGCATAAACAAGGGATTTACAGGAAGAGATGCAGGCACGTACTGGATGTGATTTAAAAGACAAAAGCCTGTGTATGTGTGTGCTTTTTATGTAATGCAGTATACAACATTTAATCATGAGTTCAGTACATCAATCCTCTCATGTGAATTATGAAAAAACTTTTCTGACTATTCGACAAAGCGTTACTTTGCTAAATTGAAATGGAAACACTTCTTTTGCATTAAAGTCGTGGCGTCTATTGTATCAAGCCCCAGGCAGCCAGCTGCTGGCCCCAAGAGGCAGATTCTGGAAATTTGTTGTCACGTTTAATTAGAATGATAGTGCACGAGAAAAAAAACAGCTTTATTCGCACAGCATCACTCAATGGAAACACAGACCCCTTGCAATTGTGTTTTGTCGACTTTTCTAAAAAAAAAAAACATCGCTTGTATGTTGTGCAAAGCTGCAGTGGAAACCTGGCAAGTGGCCGGTTGTAACCGGCATGAGAGGTTGCCTAATAAGCTGTTTGCACAGATGACCTAGGGTTGTTTTTTACAGTCTCCTGTAAACAGGTACATGACTTGCTCTTTTCCTTCACATTCCTGACTGAGAGGCTGCTCAAGTTTTGCTGCCCCCAGAGGTCAGTCAGATGTTATTTTGAATCATCTGTGGGGCCCACACTATTAAAACAAACTTGGATTGTAGGATTATATTATTTATAGCTCAAAAGTAGCTGTAAATGTACAGTTTTTAAAATGTGTTCTTTATATTAAGCAACTTTTCAATAACTTTCAATAATGTGTAGTTTTTAAATAACATGTAGTTACAACTGTAACCACAAACTATAAAGTTCGGACGTCAGATGGATAAACAGAAAATGGCAAAGAGTGAACGAGGGAGGAAGAGTGTTGCCTGAGGAAGTGGAGATATGTGGACAATCACAACTTCTTTCTTTTTTTTAATCTCTCTTACTTTCCAACACTTTTCTTCAGCGCCAACTTCTCTCTTTTTCCCCAAAGTCATCATAAAGCTTTGGAGATGTTCAGTGCTGCCTCCCTGCCGTGTGTCATTGCAGTAAAGCTGCAGTGTTAACAGTTTTACAGCAACACAAACCTTATCATTCTCTGCCAGTGTTTATTATAGACTCCCTGTCTGTGCTGATTACAGAAGTGAACAACCGCCGGGCTGCAAGTCACAGACCAAGGGTACGTTTGCCCTCCAGCTCGTTCTGTTTTTATAAACACAATTATCAAATATATACAAAATAATGAGGAAAATTATACACTGCATAGCACAGGTAGTTGGCTGATGTCATAGACTACAGCTATACAGCACATAACTGAAGACTTTCATTGCAAGACATTGTTTGAAGTGTGTTTTAGGTTTAGTACAAAAGAGTTGCTGAGAGATGACGATATCACATCTCTTTGGAAAAGGAGGAGCCATGACAACTTTGAGCTTTCAAGTCGTCTCCTTGTTTAGTCTTTGCTTTGTGTCATCTGACATGTGATCACTGTCTCTAAATCTGTGTTTGAAAAAAAAAACAGAGGGCTCTAAAGAGTCTGAAAAGGCTTGTGGGAGAATATCATGAATTATCTTCAGAGGAAAGAATAGCTCGCCAGAAAAACATGTCTCTTTTGATCTGCTCTGTCTATATCTCTTCATACGAGATGTGTGCTCTATATGTGTATGTTTCCGTTATTATAGAATAAGTAGTTTGGTCTGAAATGCAAATGAGATAAATCCGAGCATATGCCCGTATCATTCTCCTCTGAGGAAATAGAGCAATGGGCTTGGAGATAACAAGGCCTCTTACAATCAGTACTCGCCTCCTCTTCCATGCTGACATGAAAAGACTCTGTGATATTAAATGAGCACAAAGCATTGCCCTCTCCAGGTAGCTAAATGATAGATTATTTAAATTCCAGCTCATAACTCACATGTGAGAGGTTAGAAATGGGAGAACATTGTAATTATGCTCTCACTGGGGGAGATTTGGCTCATCAGCACCCACAGCTCTGAGGTTCAAAGCGAAACGATCCTCAGACCAGGTTAATAAAAGGACAAACACTTTGAATTTCATTTAATTGAATGACTTTCCCTTCCCCTTGGGTTATGCAAAGTCATTCTAAGAAACTTTAAAGAAACATTAAACTGCAGTATTATAATTTCTGAATTAATTACTCAACACATTCTAACTTATAAGGCCTCAGGGAAAACAGAGCTTCTGAGAGTAGTAGCCAGTGGTTGCCACAATAGAAATGACTGAAGATTCATTTTAACAACTGTAAAATTATATCACAATGTAAGGAAATAATTCAAGTCACAGGTTTCCATTCATTTACTAGAGGCATTTTGCAAACCCCATGTATTTTCACAAAAACAAAATATAAATAACAAAAGAAACCATGTCCTCCGAATTTGTTTATATTCATTTTCATCATTAGTGTGAATATAAAAGTGCTTTGCAAAGTATTTTTAAGGACTGACACTTAACTCACATTTAATATATTGTGTTGGATTGATTGAGGGCTTATGTTAAAACTCACCTGAAAAAAAAAAATTACACTCACACAAAATGAGAAGAAAGAAAGAACGAAAGAAACAAAGAAAGACAGGAAAAACAGAAAAAAGGAAATAAAAATTAGTTGCTTGCTGTTAAAACTGGTTTCTCTTCCTGGATGGACAACAGCTGAAATCGGTAAAAAGGATTTTGTTCCAATGCAGAGATTTTTTTCACTGGGCCAATGTGTCCTATTTACTTGCACATAGCATAAACCGTCAAACAGCTACTTCATACTAGTTAGTTAGAACATCCAAAAATGGGGTCTTAGATAATGGTTGTGTCTCAGATAAACCCACAGACGACTGCAAATCCAAGTAAACGCAATGTAAGCAACACAAAACTGTTTGGTTTGTCAGAAAAGGTAGCAAAAGAGGGGAAGACCCAAAGCCGATGTTAACACTACAGATTTCAAAACATTCAAAAAGAAAAGCTTTGCAAATGTACCAAAGAAAGGCACCTGTGCAAAACATTTGTTAGACCATGAAGGACACATACAGTGTGTTTTGATGAGAAATGCTGGATTTAAACTAAAATTTAAGTGAAAACTCTACAGGTTTCCAGCTTCACACGGTGTTGCAAGGGTCAAAGCCACAGCGGCCATTAATCGTGAGTTAGAACTTCTCACCATGGAAAACGCTTATCATTCTGCATCAACAAAAAACCATTGAACGGAATCAGGGCTCATTTACAATATTGATTCCTGACTTATTAGCACATAATCAACAGTATAATCACTCTTATAACATCTTTTTGCCGCTGCAGCACTCAGCCACCTTGGCTGAGAAAATCATGGTATTCAGAATAAAATGCTAATTAATTACATTAACAAATGCAGCAGTTTGCAGCAAGGCAGTAATTAAAGCCAGAGAAGCGATATATGATTAACATTCAGTGGATGAAAATGTCTATGATTATTCCAGCCGATGTTGAGTTCATTAAAAACCATGTAATCCAAAGGGGATATCAATATGGGGTTATATTGCAAATGCAAATAAAATAAGGGAATGTGCTTCTTTGTAAGTGAAAACATGAAAAATGATTGTGAGTAAAGCTTTTACTTGGTGCACAAGCAGTCATTTGCAAAATTAACATTTGCAGATTGCTTCATGATAATGTATGAAGGATAATTAAATGACTTGATGAAGGATGTTTAATGTAAAGAAATTGTTCCCGTGCATGTCCTCAAGGCCACATCTACATACAGTGTCAACGTCTTCTTTTTCCTTTGTGTTCATGCGTGTTTCTGTCTTACAGTCTGCCTTTACGAGCACTTTCTTTAAATCAATCCAGATGAGTGTACTTGTGGCCATTGCATACAGCAGCTGTTCTGTATTGGTGATTTATCATTTGATTAACTAGAACAAGGCAGTCCAACATATGGCAGCTGTGCCTTAAAGTACACTGGCACACTTAAAAACACATTAAACCAAAATGGTAAATAAGAAACACTTGAGTTTATTGTTTCATATTGTTCCCCAATCAGCATCGAAGTTAAATCCTCTCGCAACCACTCTCTTGAGTGAGTTAAAAAAAAAAAGGGGGATTCCACCTGATCCATATTAATGTGTAACGGTTTATGGGCAAAGCTTATCTTTTAATGTCTACCTCCCCCCTCCTTCTTGCAATCACATTAAGCAGCTCTGCAAGCCGCTACATGATGTTTGCATTACAGTCGCACATAAGAAAGTATCAAGTGTGCAAGGATTAGAGTTAAGTGAAGGCTAAACTCATACCTGGATCACATTAGACATGGCAAAGCAGCTGGGATCACATGGTGTGCGAAGCATAGTCATTAATACATTAGCCCGTTCAAAGAACAGGTGGAATATTTTTTCCATTTAAAAAAATCCAAAAGTTGTAATAACACATATTGCTTGCAGGTGAATCTTTAAAATGAAAGCAAATGTACCAAACTTACTGAGAAAATATACATACATATTAACAAGGGATTAAACTGTATTTGTTTTATTTTACAGCCATTTTCAAGTTAGCACAATACATGGAAGCTCAGATGCTTCCAAATCTCTTATTTGGATTCTTATCGCTAGTCGCTTTTTCTTTACATGTGTAAAGCAACATATGAAGCACTTAGGTAGCAGGCCTCTCATTTGTAGTTGGTGATGTCAATATCTTCTCAACTGAATCTTTGAGTTTTATTAATTTTGTAAGTTAAGGTCACGTTCAGTTATTAAAAATTAGATTCAACAAGGATTCAACAGGATTTAATACAGTGATTCACAATTGAATAGAATGCTTTAAAGGAGCTATTTGTAAGTTTTGCTATTTCTACATACCCACGTTAGCATTAACAGCTGTTTACTTAACGGTCTAAAAGAAACATTGTGAATTCAGCATTGAACTTAATTCCTTTACTTACCAAGAGCTGTCTCCAGCAGTGGAGAGCAACGCCAGTGTTACATCTTTCTTCTACTGAAGTTAGCACGCTAACCAACTAGCCTTGGCCCAGCTTTTCACTTTCCAATAGCAACTCACTGTAGCCTCTAATCTGTCCTGAAGATGTAGCACTGCTCAGAGGGTGAATTATAACCTGATGACGACTGAAGCTCTTGTCAAGCAACAATCACCACCACTTGCTCCTGGCATGAAACCACATTCGGTGGCAGAGAAAGCGAATATACAAATAGCCCCTTTAAACCTCCTAATGCTATATGTGAATAATGTTCTCATTGGGAATGATAAAAAATGTTTTTATTGTTGGTAAAAACCATGATCTTGGAGCATATAATTAGTCAGTGTTGGTTCTATCCCCCCTGTACTTCCATTCACCCTCAGGGCTTTGAAATCCTACATACATCTATTGATCCTCCTCAGTGTCGGCTTGTGCTTAATCAAAGCTCTGTGTGCAAGAGCTTCCAATCATTTTTATGATCTCCCAGTTTTAACCTCCATTGTGTATTCACTCCTGCCCCACTTGGTAAAATCGGAGTCCTCCTCCTTTCTTTTTCAGTGGCGCCATCGCCACCTGGTCTCCATTCACTTATTGATTGCCGCAGGCTATGGTTATCAGCTGGGTCCGGCTTGGTATTTAGCATTTATAATGCCCCTGCACTTCAAAAGAGACCTTCATAAAACACTGTCAGCCTTCTCTATGCCCCAGAAATATCTGCATGATCCTCCATCAGCATTCACAGGAGATCAAGTTAACCCACCAGAGAAAAGGCCAAGCTGCACACAAGGTTTCTCTTCTGGGATTTCTTTCTTTATCATTATGATTATGTGTCAACACTATGCCCCTTGCCCTCTATCCTTTAGGGACCAGCACATTTAGGTGTACCCTAGTTATTCCTGCCTTCTTTCTTGACAGTTTGTGTGTCCAAAGTTGCCAATCAAGCCTATGAAACTCTCTGCGGCCCTCATTTTCTTCCCATCCGCCAGAATCCATCACTCATGGCACAATAGGACAAAAGGGGGCTGTACCGCTGGAGGGTAGTAGGTCTGTTGGGGAGGGTGGTGTATGAGGTGTATGGGGCAGGGTGTTACGGTGGAACTACCCCATTCTCTGGTTTCCAGAGCCAGGCAGAAGGGTTAATGACGGGTTGAATGGTTTTCTGCCCCTTCTTCTGAGGTTGCGTTATAGCTGGAGATAGGGCTTTCATTGTTGCCTTGTGTCAAAGTGCACTGGGACAATGAGGACCTCAAAGTTCAGGGCTTACCTCTCAAGGTTCGAAAGGAACCTATCAGTTTTTCATGTGCAATGGGGTGTGCTGGCACTCCAGGTCTGCTCAATGCCCTCTTTGATTCTGCTTTGGGTCACGGGGACAAAGGAAGAGAAAGTGAGTGTGCATGTGGGAGGAGATGCGGATTAGGGCAGGCATCAATCTTTAACCTGTGCACTGTGGTTGCCAAACAAGCTGAACTCTGTCAGTGGATCACACCGCTCTGTCCGCCTCCAGAAAGGTTCAACACAGGGTGTTACGAATTTCAGCATACTTACTCATTATCTTTGTCTCATCGCAGTCTCCTAGTCAAAGATGGTTTTCTTCAAAGACTTGCACAAAAGCATCCTTGAACATAAAGCTGTTTTGAGGTGGTGATGAATAAGATTTGTCCTAAAGTGCTTTCGCTAAGACTGTTGCTTGGATCAGTCATAATTGGCAATTTTCCACATAACCTCTCCATGAAGCCAGTTCTTAAACATCTCTGTAATGCATTAAAACACAGAATGGCACTGAGGCGTACCCTCAGAAATAACAATCAGTCTGCAGCCTGTGCAGCGCTTAATCAAATCCGCATGGTAATAAATTTTACACTGCAAGGCCCATTACTTGTAATTGGGTCCTAATTTGGCAAATATACATCATGAGTGACATGGAGTAGTTGGGCTTGTTAGACATTGTAGGTAAAGGTGGGAATAAGTAATTTAATCGTAGTCCCATCAGCCAAACAAATTATAAGATGTTATCTTCTCATCTGGAGCAAGAAATTCTACATGCCACACAAACAGAGGCCCAAATAAATGCCCCTTTGTCTGACATGTACCTTCTTGCAGGAGTTTTATTTCCACTTAATGATCCTCATTTGGTTCTTCCTGCCCCCCCCCCCCCCCCCCCCACCCCACCCCCCCCCACCACACACACCC
>NW_019174323.1:4608035-4727882 GCF_002260705.1 Seriola dumerili
CAGCAATTACTCTTGAACCATCAAGTGTTACTTTCTTAGTATAAGCCCAGTAAATTTTAAAATGTTACAATACCAGAAAGGTGCTTTGGGTGAATAAGCTGATGGATTATGAAAGGCTATCAGGGGCTACTTCGCATGATCGTCTCGTCTAGCCAAGAGAAACCCATAGACGTAAGACTAACATTCAGAGACGTTTTGGACTTAGTTTGTGCAAGGTTGAATGGGCTTAGAAGAATTGGCGTAAATCACAGATGAGCCTGGTCTACAGTAGCATTGAAGGATAGTTGGTAAGAGGAGATGAGATATGTATCAAGAACTCCAGAAAAAACTTGTGCACCGCCATACAACAACAAACATTGGCCCACTATCAGTAATTAGAGAGGGATAGCCTGGAGACGTTCATGGGAATGTGAGTGAACGTGGAGTGGTTTGTATAAGTTGGGGGGGGGTTGGGGGGGGCAGGAGAGACGACAAGAAATGAGATACATGAAGTGGTAATATTGTCAAAAGTGCAAGAAGGCTACCATGTGCAGACAAGCCCAACAGGGGCAATTATGGGCGACGTCAGACTTGTGCGTGGCAATGGAGAGATATATATATGCCTCGAGAGTATGAATGAGGAAGACATCCATTATAATGTTATCGATAATGTGTGTGAAGCAATTTGCTGGTACTGGTGTAGTTGCCCGGAGCCGTTTTGCGCGAACTGGAATAATAGCTTACGATTGCCCACCTGTTAACTACAAATAACAAGCCCAACTACGCCTGATGTCACTCATGAGTGTATTATTGCATAGGACCCAATTACAAGTAAATGGGCCTTGCCAGTGTAAAAAATGCGGCATTTGATTACAGGGCGCTGGCACAGGCTGCAGACTGATGTTATTTCTGGGAGGCGCTACGCCTAAGTGCCATTCTGTGTTTTAAGCTATTACAGATGATGTTTTTAAGGAACTGGCTTGCATGAGAGGTTATGTGGATATATTGCAATATAATGTGAGTGATATCTAGCAACACGTCGATTAAGAGCGAGACAGCACTTTTAGGGACGAAATATACTTAGTGAGCACCACCTGCTCAAAACAGCTTTCCATGTTTCAAGGATGCTTTTGTGCAAGTCTTTTTGAAGAAAACCATCTTTGACTAGAGACTTGCGATGAAGACAAAGATAATGAGTACGTATGCTGAGAATTCTAAACACCCTGTGTTGAACCTTTTCTGGAGGCGGACAGACGGGTGTGATCCACTTTGACAGAGTTCAGCTTGTTTGGCAACCCACCACAGCGACAGCTGAGGTTAAAGGATTGATGGGCCTGCCCTAATCCGCATCTCCTCCCAGCATGCATCACTCACTTTCTCCTCCTTTGTCCCCGTGACCCAAAGGAGCAGAATGCAAAGAGGGCATTGAGCAGACCTGGAGTGCAGCACAGCACCATTGCACAGAAAAACTGATAGGTTTCCTTTCGAACCTTGAGAAGGTAAGCAAGCCTGAACTTTGAGTCCTCATTGTCCCATGTGCACTTTGACACAGACAGGGCAGGACAATGAAAGCGCCTATCTCCAGTAATACCCACGCAACCTCAGAAGAAGGGGGCAATATATATATATATAAACCCGCATATACTCTCCTTCTGCCTGGCTCTGTAACCAGAATTGGGGTAGTTCCACGTAGAACTCCTGCCCCATACATCCTCATACACCAACCTCGCCCAACCAGACCTACACTACCTCCGCGGACAAGCCCCCTTTTGTCGCTATTGTGCGCATAGTGATGGTATTCTGGCGGATGGGAATATATATATGAGGGTATAGTGTCGGAGTATAGAAATCTTCTGTATTAGGGCCTTGGAAGACTCCTGCAATTGCGATATTACAGAACTGGTCTAAGAAAGAAGGCATGGAATCAACTAGGGTACACCTAAATGTGCTGGTCCCTAAAGGATAGAGGGCAAGGGGCCATATGTTGACACAATATCATAATGATAAATGAAAAGAAATCCCAGAAGAGAAACCTGTGTGCAGCGCTTGGCCTTTCTCTGGTGGGTTAACTTGATCTCCTGTGAAGTGCTGATGGAGGATCCATGCCAGATAATTTCTGGGCATAGAGGAAGGCTGACAGTTGTTTTATGAGGTCTCTTTTGAAGTGCAGGGGCAAATTATAAATGCCTAAAATACCAAAGAGACCCCAGCTGATAACCTGATAAGGCCTGGTGAGTAAGATTTGCTCAGAGGAGCACGCCTCGGATGGAGAACCGAGGTTGGCGATTGGCGCCACTGAAAAAGAAAGTGAGTGAGGACTCCGATTTTACCAAGTGGGGCAGGAAGTAATAACAATCCCGCGCAGGTAAAACTGGGAGATCATAAATGATTGGAAGCTCTTGCACACAGAGCTTTGATTAAGCACACCGACACTGACGGGGAGGATTCAATAGATGTATGTAGGATTTCAAAGCCCTGAGGGTGAATGGAAGTACAGGGGGATAGAACCAACACTGACTAATTTTATATGCTCCAAGATTCAAATGGTTGTTTTACCACGAGAGTAAAAACATTTCTTTTATCATTCCCAATAGAACATTATTCAACATATAGCAATTAGGAGGTTTAAAGGGGCTATTTGGTACTCTCACTGGCCTCCTTCTCATCGACGGCGCTCCCACCGCCGAATCGTGTTCTCCACTGCACCCGACCTCCACCCGCCTCCCGCCGCTTCCGGGGACCGGAGGAAAGTGGGTGGTGATTGTTGCTTGACAAAGAGCTTTCAGTCGTATCATCAGGTTATAATTCACCCTCTGAGCAGTGCTACATCTTTCAGGACAGATTAGAGGCTACAGGTGAGTTGCTATTGGAAGTGAAAAGGCTGGGCAAGGCTAGTTGGTTAGCGTGCTAACTTCAGTAGAAAAGGAAAGAGGTGTAACACTGGCGTTGCTCTCCACTGCTGGAGGACACTTCTGTGGTAAGTTAAAGGAAATTAAGTCAATGCTGAATTCACATGAATTTCTTTTAGACCGTTAAGTAAACAGCTTGTTAATGCTAACGTGGGTATGTAGAAAAATAGCAAAAACTTACAAATACTCCTTTAAAGCATTCTATTCAATTGTGAATTGCACTGTATTATAATCCTGTTTGAATCCTTGTTGAATCTAATTTTTATAACTGAACGTGACTTAACTTACAGAACAGTGAATGAAACACTCAAAGATTCAGTCTCGTAGAAGGTGTAGAGCTGACGAGAGAAGAGACGAGAGAGATGGAGTAAAGGCCTTGCTATCCTCTATATGAGGATATATAACATAGAATTACGTTTGGTGTCTTTTTGACACAGCATGTGAAAATTGTAAGAGTGACAGACGCATAAAATGAGTAGCGATAGATTTAGTCTGCCAGCAGTGAACTGGCCTCTCCAGAACGATTATGGAAGCATATTAGAGAGGCCATGTGATTGGGCTGAGCATTGAAGTAAATGGGCGTTGTAGAAATAATATATACAAATTACAGTATTAACTCTAATAAGGTGTATTGGTGTGATAAATATGAGGTTATTCTCAGTATAGAGAGTTGCGAGTACATTTTTGCATTCAGGTAACAGATGTGTACCTGACGTTTGCAACTACTAGTGATTCATGGGGTAAAACTTGTTGGATTTTTTTAAATGGTAAGATTAATTATATTTTTGACCACTGTTCTTTGAGATCGGGGCTTAATGTATTAAATATGACTATGATTCGCCCACCAATGTGATCCAGCTGTCTTTGCTCATGTCTAATGTGATGCAGCAATTACTCGAGAGTTGTAGGCTGTACTATCCGACGTCTTATATGACGTCCTATTATTACTTCTGTCGAGCATATGGTATAACTTCATACTTATAGCCTCACACGCCATGCCTTTATATCTGTCAGAGCTAGTCTACATTTAAGTATGTGTAGGCCTGGACCTTTGCACGAGAGTCTCGCAGTGAGAGGTGTATTATGACGCAGCACGCGCACCGCCGCGCGCACGCTCACACATCATAAGATCACAGTTTATTCGAGCTGCCGAGAATACCGAGTGACTATTTATAATATATAGTGCGATCGAAATGGTGGCAAATCCCACGCTTGCTCTCTGAGAGGTATGAGATCACTCTAGAGTAAGAAGAATGGGGAGTAGAGATTGTAACATATTCGATGACTTGGAGAATTTCACTGGGATTGAAGAGACATCATAATGGAAGCGATACATATAGTAAGCTCGGTAGTTTCCTGTAGTATCCTCAATCGTATTGGAGGTATACACTGTCGGATTTTATTTATGTGTGCCGATGAGAGTTCATAAAAAGAGTCCTGACCTATAACATCCTCAGTGACCTGAGACGGAGTCGGGTCGGATATGGTAATTCAGCATTATAAATAACAAAATATCAGACACAGATAGGCATGTTTGAAGCAATTGGTCACTGAGCACAAACCGCTCATATCGAGTCTTCTCATCGACTGGTATTTGGTCGCAAAGAGTGATAAGTGCTCGGTTATAAGGACTAGAAGATAAAAGACAGGAAACTCACTCGATGAAAACAAGAGAAACAGAAGACGTCTGATCACATAGAGAGATAAATGAATTAAGATGTGGCCTTTGAGCATTAAGGATCAATAACGCAAGGGAAGAATGTATTCTTATATCACTCGATATTAATATGTCATCGTCTTTCTCATTTAATGTCATTTAATTCACTCGCCCTTATCATTTCTCAAATGTATTCAACATCAGAAGCAAATTCATAGCCAAATAGTTTGTGTCAGAGAATGCTCTAAAAAAGTGCAAGTAGACTTCGACTGAGGCACTTGTGCTCAACTACAATGTAAGAAAAGCTTATCCTCTATAAGCTCATCTGCTTTAGTCAAATGTTTTCTATATCTTACTAAAACGAGCATCGATTCCGCTTTATTTAATTATTGTGAACATGTTGCAATTTATACCGCTCAATATCGGAGATGACTCCCTTAGGTATTTGATCAGTTGTGTTGTGATTTGTTAATTTCGTAATCTCTCAAACACTCTCGAGGAATAAACTCCATAGAGAGTTTTCTTATTTCCATTGATAATGTTAATAACTATTATATGTCATAGTTTACACTGGCGACTTGTATATACAGTTTATCATGTCCTTATTATAAGCTAGCTAAACTGAGCTCGCTCTCTCTGTTAAATGTACAATAGTAGAGTATGCATTCATTTATATACGCTGAGATATTACCAAATGATTTATCTCGCTATAGCAAGTGTGTCAGAGCATAGATGCTATGCGGGAGAAAGATGAGATAGTGTATATAGAGTGATATAAATGAGCTTATACTTGGATATACTGTATTTGTTGGCTAATAGATCAGTGGAATCAACACTTATGTAGATTATAAATGACGCCCATGGATGTCCGTCATATTGGTTTTTAATCGTGCTTTTTGACATTGAACACGATTGCATTAAAACAGTAATTTACACTTCGAGGGATGAGAGTTCTATATTCCACAGAATTTGGATGCTCGTCGTGTCTAATCTCGACTCTTGCCTAACACTGTGATCGACAACAGTGAAGCAACTCGTGTTACAGATGTTCACGTCGCTTTGAAGAGTATGTCAAGTCTCTGAAACCATCCAGCGATTTTGTCATCCATAACCACATCTTGTATAATGTGTTCCTTTCATGGCTCTGAGGAAGTGTTTTAGTTCGACGCAGCAGTTACATTCTTTTGGCATAACATAGTCTCGCTAAGAGCCCTATCTTTCTTTGAATGTTTTGAATCATATGCTGTGTCTAACTATGCATCTTTGGGGTCTTCACCCTCTTTTGCTACCACTCACTGTAGTCTTCTGCAAACTCATAACTAGGTAATGTTATTTGGTGTTGCTAGCATCATGCCATCATGACGGGTTAGTTGGATTAGAGCATGTCACGTACTGTATCGGTTTAGCTGAGACATCAACCATCTAATCCTGAGAGACAACGCATCTTCTCTTTTGTGCATGATTCTAAACTAAAACAACTTATCGAATTATGAACGTAGCAAGTTTGTACGGCTCTGAGTATCTGAATGATGAATCAGAGTATTCCAGAGCATTGGCCTGTGCAGAAAAACAGTAATGCTATTGAGAACAATAAAATCCTGCTTCTCTATCCGTATTTAAATCTCAGCTGTTGCTTAATGCCAGTTGATAGATGAAATCACAAGTTTAATTAACGGCTATACTCCACACTAATGTGATTTAGATTCCTTTTTTTCACATGATTTTTATACCTTGTTTTCTTTTGATTGTGTTGTGTCAGAATATAATCATTGCTATTCTTGTCTTATGATTTCAGTGAGAGTGTGAAGTGTAATAGTTCTATTTTGTGGTCTAAGTGTGACCTGTTATTTTTCATTCACATAACTCAAGCCGCTTCATATTGTATATATATCAACACACAATATCATATCTTATTAATAAGTATGTGAGTCCCTCACAGCCTCGATCGAGTTCGCTTCTCGAGAAAACTTTGTCTGTCTGCATAAAGAGTCTCACTCTATTATAAGCTTCTGACACTTAGATTGCGAAAGAGTGACCAATTGCCATTATTACATCTTTATTATGAATCTGAGGCACAGTACTTGGTTTATATCCTTGCTCTCATATTTCTTGATTAGTTTTTAGGGTGTATTCCTTTGGATGAAATTGGGATATCAAAATGGGTTTGACTCCTCATCCATTTGCTATGCTTTTTACGCTCAGATGAGTGTATCAATGGAAGAGCCTGTGGAGCCTCAGCACATAATCTGTCATCACGATTGAGTGACTTACTCAATATTGAATTCCAGGTGTAGTAGAACCTATGAATCATTTGCAGTTCATTTTACTATTGTGGCACACCAAGCTGGCGTACTCACTCCTCGACGTAATCGGTAGTTTTCCTGCAAGGTTCCTTAATTAGAATTAGCCAGATCCGTGGCACTTTGCATAAAGTTAAAGATGAGAAATTCACCTTACAATATACAAGCACTGTTAGTACCATATGTTTCTTCTCTTATTAGACACTTCTTCTAGGAAATGGACTTTGCATAACCCCAAGGGGGAAGGGAAGTCATTCAAATTAAATGAAATTCCTAAAGTGTTTGTCCTTTTTTGTATTAAACCTGTCTGAGATCGTTTCCGCTTGAACCTCAGAGCTGGTGTGGTGCTGAGTAGGAGCCAGAAATCTCCCCAGTGCAGAGCTAATTTACAATTGGTGTCTCCCATTCTAACCTCTCGCACATGTGAGGTTGTACTGAGCTGGTAATTTAAAATAATCTATCATTTAGCTAACCTGGAGAGGGCAATGCTTTGTGCTCATTTAATATCACAGAGTCTTTTTCTATGTCAGCATGGAAGAGCGAAGGCGAGTACTGATTGTAGAGAGGCCTTGTTATCTCCCAAGCCCGTTCTCTATTTCCTCAGAGGAGAAATGATACGGGCATACTGCTCGGATTTATTCTCAATTTCATTTCAGACCAACTACTTATTCCTATAATAACGGAAACATACACATATAGAGCACACATCTCGTATGAAGAGATATAAGAACAGTAGCAGAATCAAAAGAGACATGTTTTTCTGGCGAGCTATTCTGTTCCCTGAAGATAATTCAATGATTTCTCCCCAGCCTTTTTCAGACCTTTTAGAGCCTCTGTTTTTTTTTTTTCAAATACAAGGATTGTAGAGACAGTAGATCACATGTCAATGACACAAAGCAAAGACTTAAACACAGCGAGACGACTTGGAACGCTCAAAGTTGTCAATGGCTCCCTCCTTTCCAAAGAGATGTGATATCGTCATCTCTCAGCAACTTGCTTTGTACTAAACCAAAACACCACTTCAAAAAATGTCTTGCAATGAAGTCCATGCAATTTGTGCTTGTAATGAGAGGGCGAGTAAGTCTATATGACATTCAGCCAACATACACCTGTGCTATGCAGTGTAGTTATGATTTGTTCTTATTGCTTATTTTCATGATATTAGTGTTTAAACAACAGAACACACCGCAATAAACCACACCACACCCAAGTTGAACCTCCCAGAATAATCTACATGATCCTCCACCCAGCCATTCACAGGAGATCAAGTATAACCCCCCAAGAGAAGGCCACGCTGCACACGGTTTCTTTCACTAGGTATTCTTTCTTTATCATTATGATTATGTGTCAACACTAATGCCACTTGCCCTCTATCCATTTAGCGGACAGCACATTTGGTATACCCTAGTTATTCCTGCCTCGGTCGTTTTTGACAGTCTTTGTGTGTCCAAAGTTGCCAATCAAGCCCTATGAAACTCTCTTGCGGCCCTAAATTATTTATATATCCGCCAGAATCATACGTCATGGCACAATAGGAAAAAGGGGGCTGGTACCGCTGAGGGTAGTAGGGTACTGTTGGGGGGTGGTTGTATGAGGTTGTATGGGGCAGGGGTTTACGGTGGAACTACCCATTCTCTGGTTTCCAGAGCCAGGCCAGAAAGGGTTAATGACGGAGTTGAATGGTTTTCTGCCCCTTGCTTCTGAGTGCGTATAGCTGGGAAGAATAAGGGTTTTCATTGTTGCCTTGTGTCAAAGTGCACTGGGACAAATGAGAGACTCAAAGTTCAGGGCTTACTCTCAGGTGTCGAAAGGAACCTATCAGTTTTTTTCAATGTGCAATGGGGTGTGCTGTTTCACTCCAGGTCTGCTCAATCGTTTTTGTTCTGCTTTGGGTCACGGGGAACAAAGGGAAAGAGAAAGTGAGTGTGCATGTGGGAGGAGATGCATTAGGGCAGGCATCAATCTTTACTTGTGCACTGTGGTTGCAAACAAGCTGAACTCTGTCAGTGGATCACACCGCTCTGTCCGCCTCCAGAAAGGTTCAACACAGGGTGTTTACGAATTTCAGCATACTTACTCAATTATCTTTGTCTACTCGGAGCATAGTTCAAAGATGGTTTTCTTTCAAAGACTGCACGAGAAACGCATACCTTCGAACATAAAGCTGTTTTGAGGTGTGTGATGAATGAAGATTTGTCCTAGAAGTGCGTTTTCCGCTAAGACTGGGTTGCTTGGCGACCTCCAGTTACTAATTGGAATCCTTTCCACATAACCCTCTCCATGAAGCCCCAGTTCTTAAACATCTCTGTACACTGCATTAAAACACAGAAGGGCACTGAAGGCGCTACCCTCAGATAATAACAGATCAGTCTGCAGCCTGTGCCAGCGCTTTAATCAAATACCGCATGGTAATAAATTTTACACACTTGCATAGGCCCAATTACTTATAATTTGGTTCCTAATTTGGCAAATTACATCATGGAGTGACATGGGAGTTTGGGTTGTAACATTGTAGGGTAAAGGAGTGGGGAATAAGTAAATTTAATCGTTTAGTCCCTCAGCCCATAACAAATATAAGATGTTATCTCTCATTCTGGAGCAAGAAAATTCACATGCACACAAACCAGAGTGCCCAAAATAAATGCTCCCCTTTGTCTGACAATAGATATATATATAGCAGGATTTGTATTCCACTTAATGCATCCACATTTGTTCTTTCCTGACCCCCCCCCCCCAAAAATTCCCAAAAAAACCAACAGGTGGGGAGGCTTTTCCCCCCCCCCCCCCCCCCCCAATCAACCACAGTGCACTGACATTCCATGACGTCTCCAGCTATGCCCTTTAATTACTGATAAGTGCAAATTGTTTGTGCTGTTTTATGGCCGTGCCAAGTTTTTTCTGGGTTTTGACAGACTCACTTTCACAAGCCACTGCAAAGATTGATGGGTTTCTAAGCCCATTCAACTAGCACAAAAATCTAAGCAAGGTCTCTGAATGTTAGTCTGTCTATGGGTCGAGGTAGAGATGACAAGCATGCGCAATCCATCACTTATCACCCAAGCACCTTTCTGTATGTACATTTAAATTTATGGAGCTTTTACTTAAGAAAGTAACACTGATTTCAAGAGTAATTGCTGGCAATGTGCCAATAATTTTAGAAACAAAAGTGTATTATGAAATACTGAACAAAGTAAGGACTTTAGCAGCTAGTGTGGCTCTGAGTTTCTGATTTAGTGCACATGAAAGCACTTTAAAGGGAAAAAGGTGAAAATTTGTCAGCAAATGAGGTTAGTTAAATAATTATTCCATTAGGCCTAATCAATCTGCCATTATCCTCTTTTTACTGACAATTTTGTGGGCAAAGGGCTGTGTAGGACTTGGTGAGAGAGTATACCTAATGCCTCTTCCCCTTCTACCATTCCATCTTTCTTTAAAAGAACCCAGAAGCTTCACCAGCAGGTCCCATGTCTCATCCTTTAATAGGCAAACAGCCCCAATTATTTCCCTTCTTACAGAGTTGCATGGCCTAATTGGAGGTCAGCCTTAGGTAGTAGTGCAAGTATAGTAGAGCTGAAGTGGAGGAGGAGGAGGAGTAGGAGGGGGGAGGAGGAGGAATCTGTCATGAGGAGAGTTCTTTACAGTGAAAGTTTCCTGTGAGGGGAATTTCTCTTCTCCCTCACCCCCTGCTCCTCCTCATCTCCCAGTGGCAAAGACAATGTGTTTTAACAACAGCTCATTAATGACAGAATGACTGATTTGATGGCACTTTGAAAGGAAGCTGAATCTCATTGTTGAGCTTCTGTCGCCAGTGGAAAGTTGGTTCATTTTGAGGTGATTGTTGTGGATTACGGCACTTGCGGCCTTTCAGAGCGGGAGAGGGGGATAACGCCTTTCATTCCGCTTACTGGCATTAGCATCCAAATGTCCCGAATGTCCCCCAAGTGATTCACTGGATTTCTCTAAAGAAATAAACTGTAATTTGCATTTGACTTGTGGTCACTCCAACACAGCAATGAGTGTGTACATCTCTACTTAAAAGCAAAGGATGTTAGAAAACCTTATTATAAAGCAAAGAATATTACTAATTAAAGTGGGTTGAAACCACAAAAATTAAATATAATGATGCTTCCCAATTGAAAACTGACTTGGATTCCAGTCAGTGTTTACTCTGTACTCTCAGACCTCTTTAAATGATCATGCTGACCTTTATTTTATTAAAGGTAGCAGTTTGTATACACATCATTGTCTTAAATAAAAAAATATTCTAGCCATTGCTAACATATCAAATCATGACCATTTATTTATTTCAAAAGCTCTTTTCCCCAAATGACTCCATATCTTAGAGGCACAGAAGTAACCCCTACCCCACTTGCATACAAAATTAGCTTACACTTAAATTCCATATTTTATGTGTATTTGAGAAAGCTGGCATTAATAGATTGTGAAATATCAAAATGTAATGTACAGTATCAAATTCCAAGGACACACTTTAAGCAACTGTGAATGACGTGTTGGTATTCTTTAATGTGTGTTTGCTCTTTTAAATTCTATGGCTTTTTATTATGTTAATGTGCTTTACCTTCATTACTGTGTTTATATTCCTCTTGCAGAACACATTTGTAAATGAGACTCAGGTCTCAATAGGCTTTCCTTTATAAATATGGTTTAATGAAAGTATATTTAATGCTGTTTTAATGCAGTTTTTAATTTAATTTCATCTCAGGCGGCTATAGAATAGGTCATTTCAGGCCTGTTGTGCTGCTCGCTGAAAAATCAAATTCTACAATTTGTACTACAAATTCGTCCTTATTTGACACCAGACAATGGTGTTTTTATGCTGGAGGGGGAAAGAATGCAGATCTAAACAAGGTAAAGTGACCCCTCCATGGTGGCTATCTTGGGGTCATGACATGTGGAAGTGGGACACAGCTGGTGCCCACAGCCAGATGAAGGAGATGAGGTGACGGGACAGGAACCAAACGGCCCTGCTGTCCACCTGCCGCCTTTAGAACTCACCCTGGTACCATGGAGCTCCTGCTGAGTGGCACCATGGCAACCGCAGCGCTCCCCACTGATTGGCCAAGCTGTTACAAATTAGTGCATCGGACAGCTTCATAGAGTCATTAGCATATAAAGAGGTGAGCTGAGGGCACAGAGGAGAGATCATCTGGGGTGTCCCCTGCAGTGCTCCTGGTCCTCTATAATGACCACTGAGCACCTTGTCGTGGTCCCTGAACAGGGACAACAAGGTGCTGGCTCTGTCAGTCATTTGTCACTACTACCTGCAGGCTATGGTGAGTCACCAGGGAGGATGGAGGAGCGTCTAGGAAGGCATAGACAGGGCCTCTGGGATCAGCTGGGAGACAGTGCCCCAGGAAAGAGAGAGGGCAAAGAGTGCAACATCAGCAACATTGTCACCATCACTTTCACCCTCATCATCACGCATTATCCTTATCTCCAGCGTCCCCCTCCTCAACTTCTCATTATCATTCTTATGCTCATTTCTTACCTCCTCAGTTTCCACCTCCACCATCTTCTCCTCCTCCTCCTCCTCCTCCTGTGTGGGCTCACAGCGACATATGCACGGCGGCTGACCTCACATAAAACTGCTCTGGCAGGCTTATAGTTTAACCACTGTAACTCATGGCCCAAAGGTCAAACAGTAGGCAGTCAATGGGCAGCAGAAGGATCAATTCTTATCATCAGTCTTAATTAGAGGGGACATCATTAAAAGCTAGTTTCTGTTAATGAGGAGCGCCTCCCAGGGTCCCATCGCATTTACCATTAGCTCAACAGTGAATGAACCAAGAGCTCCTATTGATTCCACACAACTGAAGAACACGAACACCATCAACTATCCCCAATCCTGTCAGTAATGATTTTTCTGTGATTGTGTCGAGGGCTCATCAATAAAAGTTGCCACAATATTTGAAAAACCATCTTTACCACATTGTTCTACACAGTATTTTGTTTAGGTTGCATGTGAAACTGGAAGAAATACAAAAGTTTGAAGTTTGAAGTATTACACAAGCAGTACATCGGGTATGATACCACTTGGATCCTCTGCCTCTGTCTGCTTTCCTGGGGAGGAATGATCACTACATATTGATTCTGGTCCCTTCCCTTGTAGGCAAAGATTTTCTGAAGGCCCACAGAGCTATACAGCCTGTAATACAGTGGTGCCATCATGTACCCTTTCTGCATGTATGCACATGCTCATTAAAAAGTCATATCCCTTAAGACAATGTCATTGTGATAACATAAAAAGCCTATACTCTTTTTATCTGCTTCCATTTTCCATTTCTAAATTTAATTTTCCTCACTGACTTTGAGCAATGACATAATATTTGCCGTCTGATGCCATCTTTCTTTGTCTGTCTGGATCCTAATGATTTCTTTAATTACAAGACCGGGAGATGCAGCAGCCATGGAACAATAGCCCTCGGTGACTGCACCTCCGATGGTGCAATTAGCTCTGGATACAACATCCCGGTGTGTCCCGCAGCCTGCACCTGAGACTAACGACTCTGCGATCTGTTATCAATTAACACTCCTTCAACTCTCACATCCTCCGCATCCCTGGCCGCCCCTTCGCTATCCCATCCTCCCTCGCCTTTCACCGCCAAAACCTCCTCATCGCTTGATTAACAACCCCCGGTAACCCTTTCATCCCTCAGTCCATCCTCTGAGTCCTAAACATTTCGCTCTGTTTTCACAGGGCGTTGTTTACTTCCTGTAGCAGGATCCTTCATCCTGAGTGCCGAGTCCACCCCAGGGCTCCACAGAGCACTCTTTCAAGTGTTTCAAGTAGTCCAGGGCACTGAGCTCCCTCTTCACTGCTCTCCCTCTTTTGTCTGTGCAATGTTATCCTCTTTTTTTTTTTCTTTTACATTGGGAACAACACTTGCTAGTGAAGACAGTATCAAGTTCTTTCAAGGACACTTGTTTTCTATTTTGTCTGGAATGTTTCTCTTGACTCCTTACCCTTCACCAGAAGCTGTTTGCATATTCGAATACAGAAAGACTCTTTCAAGTGGTCCACGTCGGCTGAGAGACAGACAAAATGGGAGAATACTGAGAGGAAGAGGAGGATGTTTTTGGAAATGGTTACCCCTTAAGGAATAGTAACTGTTAACATCTAATCATTTTCATCTTCCAAAGATACTTAATAGACCATAACAGTAGAGGATTTCTCAATAGAGGGCCTCTTACTTTTAAAGTGCTCAGTGATAAGTGGTGTGTTTGAGAGAGTATTTAATCTTCCATACTGCTGAATAAGCTGTATGATAATAATCACCAGTTAAAATCACTTCCCCCAAACATTAGTTTTCTCAGCTAATCGCATTCTGTCCTATTCTTCAGAGTAATTTCACCCCTCAAATCACCCCCCCCCCTTTAAAGTGAAGGAGGAAGTTTCCAGATGGTTTAGCACTTGTCAGGGTGACGTCGGTGACCCCAGATGCTGTCCAGATGCAGGTCAACGGCAGGGTGCATGATGCTGTCCGAGTGACTTACAGCGTGCTGTAAAAAGCCACTATGCAAGAGGAAGAAAAGAGGTAAAACTCTAAACTCCACCTTGCAGAATGAGCCAGAGAGGCATGAAATGTCTTGAAGATTGAGTTCTAATGTTGTGGCAGCTCATTCCTGAGAAAGTTGACACGTTAGTCTGAGGGTTGTCACCGGAGGTTCTGGTCTCGATCAGCAGAAAGCATTCAGTGGCAAGTTAAGGTTTCTAAATGTGGCTGAATTATTGCTTTCCTGCCAGTAAAGGAAAACACTGCTGCAAATATCCTCATGTTAACACCTCCAGTCTGCTTTAGCTTTGGCGGCACTCTGCTGTCTTGGGCATTCTTGCCAAATATTGTGGACCATTAACTTTTTAAGTAGACTGAATTACCTTTATGCAAGCTCTAAACAGGAGCCCCAAAGTCACTTTCATGTATGATTAAGACACTTCAAGCAGAATGTACTTTTTGTTTGGCCATCTATTTGACACGACTGCTGACTCCCCCAGTGAAGCACGTTTAGCTCCAGTGAAGTGATCAAATGGTGCATAAAAGGACTGATGGGAGCAAGTGTGGAGGTGCAGAAGAAATCGGTAGCAGCGTACCATTTACTTTGCTTTAAAACACTCTACGTGCTTATGTTTTTCTTTCCTAATTAACCAGGGTTGTTTCTATGGTCCCAGAGTGCCTTGTGACCGGACTAATAGAAATAAAGGCTCCCTAATGGACTGAAGGCAGACTATATTATTTTGCCCTTCAAACTGGCCCCCAGAACACCCCTCAACCAAGTCGAGGCCCATTCTTTAAACAACAGCCATAAAAGCCAATGAACCGGAGGAATATGTTTGCCATATGGCCTTTGATTGTTTGGGGGAGAAATAGAAAGAGAAAGCAAGAAAGCATAAAGGGGCCGAGTGGTGTGTGTGCGTGCGTGCATGCGTGCGTGCGTGCGTGCGTGCGTGTCTGTGTGTGTCTGTGGCTTTGTTTTAAAATATTTGTGGGCTCTGGAAACCAGAAGCCCACTTTATTTGTGAGGTCCGACAATTTCGTGGAGCCCAAAATGCACACCCCACAAGTTTAAATGGCTTTTTGAGGGCTAAGAGTAATTTTTAGGGTTAGGGTTAAGAGCTTCGGCTAATGTTGCATTTACAATTCAAGAGGTTATAATACACCCTCCGAGCAGCACTACTTCTTCAGGGCAGCCGGGACACTCCAGTCTGACTTGGCATCGGAAAGTGACGGTCGAAGAACGGCCGAGCTGGTTAGCATTTAGTAAAATAAAAAACATAAAAGAAATAGAAGCTTTCCAACTGTGGAGACAGCTCTTGGCAAGTAAATATGGAATATTATGTAATTCAAAAACTTGTACTCAAACAGGGATTTGTATCTGTAACCGTAGTTTTGCAAACTTGAAGTTTATATCAGTAAGCTTAGTTTTGTAGACTTGTGTTTTCTGCCTGCAAACTCCATTCTGCAAGTCTGTGCTCACTTTCACATGCTGATAGCAAAAATAGTTTGCAAAACTACGGTTACTAATACAAAACCCTGTCAGGTTAAGGTACCAGAGAATGCATCAGTGTTGTGCCAGTTCACACTTAAAAAGAACTCGTTCAAAGTTCAGTTCATACAGATGAAAATGAACTAGTTCACATTCATAGTTCATTTTTTTAAAGTTCACAGTTCCAAAAATGAACTAGTCAGTAATAGTTCATATAGGCTGCTATTCTTTTTCAATAGAACCTCCTTCTACCCATCCATCACCAGCCCCAAATCATTGCCATCCGTTTATAAATATAATCCATGTGAGTCTCCACTTGTTTGTTCATAAAACTGCTTCACATGCTGCAACAAACTGGCTTCAGCAGTAGTAGATGCATCTGTACCGTCTGTACCGTTAGCACCAGTCATGCTGGGCTGTGTCTATGGAGACATCATGCAGCATGCCATAAAACTCTCGTAAAACGTGACCGACGTTCATTCTTCACGTTCATCATTTATAAACTGATTTGTTCAGTTCAGCGTTCACAAAAAAATATGAACGTGTTCAATGCACACTGGAATGCATTGTGTAAATGACGGATCCCCACAAAGAAGAAGGCTGGACACCACCTGAAGACCTCTTCTCCTGGCCAAAGCTACAACTAGACGAGCCATGACTAGACTAGTTTGGAGTTGGCATCCTAGAGATGTGTGTAAATCTCTCAAAAAGTTAATCAAACTGAGCTATTTTCAGCCACAGAGTTGCTGTGTGTGTGTGTGTGTGTGTGTGTGTGTGTGTGTGTGTGTGTGTGTGTGTGTGTGCTTGTGTGTGTGTGTGCGTGCTTGTGTTTGGGTGGATGTCCTCAAAATTCTATGGCAGTCTGTGAGTGGTGGCAGTGTGAACATTACCCAGACGTCCAAGTGTGTGGTTGTGTGAGAAAGAGAGCAAGAGAGAGAGATTTACAGCAGTGAACTGCAAGTGCAACAGTGTTTCTAGGGATGAAGGGTGAGGGGTTTTTATGCGGGCTCTGAGGGTCAGACCAACAGGGGGCTACACAAACTAACAGTCCTGTGCAGAACTATTCAGTCTCTGCAGACACACACTCTTATACCTGCAGACATATATCTGACTGAGACCCATCAACATGTCTTCTTGATAAATGATCCACTGTCAGATGTTTTTTTTTAAAGAAATCCGATATCTTTAAACTTGAAGTGGGAAGTGTGTGTGTGTGTGTGTGTGTGTGTGTGTGTGTGTGTGTGTGTGTGTGTGTGTCTACTGATATAACAAAAAATATAAGTGATTAAACCTCTCCTTTATAATGCACCGTTCACTAGTCCCACATCTACATGTAATTTCCATGAATATTTTTTGTCATGATCAAGAAAACATAATTTACTAATTTACATAAATTATAAAAACACATTAAACATAATATATAAATGAAACATAATAATAATGAAGCCACCAATATCAATTGTCAATTTGACCATGTCAGTTTTGACATTTGAACTGTAGTAGCCACCTATGTCACCAAATGTTTTTCAAATGAAGTGACTCGACGAGGCAGCTCTGTGGGTAGAGGTCATTATTTGTTCACATTACAAAATTGCAATGGCTCAACAATTGATTAATTAATCAAAAAAAAAAAAATCCGTAATAAAAATAATCATTAGTCGCAGCACAAGTGTTTTTACTGGGATTGTAAAAGAAAGCATGAAATAAATCAAAAACACCAAAAAGAATTAACTCCTATTTAAGGTGGGAAGAAATGATTATTTATTTATGGTGCATAATCAATTGATACATTTTCTGGCTCTTTTCTCTTCACTTTGTCTTACTAGAAACATTTTTTTAGCTTCCTCCATTTCAAGAGAATAGTTTCGTGTAAACTGTGGTGAATAGTGTGTCTCCTAGCAGCAGCAAACATGAGTGGGAATATAAAGCGATAAAATGTAGTTGGAGTTGTATGAGTTGTAATATTGGATTGGACTCCATAGATTGTTATTTTAACATCATGTAATTTTGAATGTCTGAAGCTTGTGTACTCTGTGCATATACTGTATGTTTTCCCTTTGTTCTGTTTGCATACATGCATAATGCAGTGTATGGCCCTTGTTGTGGATATTCATGCCACTGTGTCCTGTCTTATCTTCTCTCCGCCCCGCTCCTTTGTCCTGGGATTCCACAGCTTCCCCAGCTACATGGGCACTTATACTAGCTCAGTAGTCCCCTTACTGTCAGCCTGGGCCCTGCTATCTCCTGATGGGCCATGGCAGACACTCCATCGAGAGAAGATTACAGCATTCATCTTTGTTCTACTAATCACCCTGTCTCTATTCAATGTTCATGAATGGTGATTTCAAGACATGCAAAAACTATGAAGGTAGCTCACTAATTAGCTTTACTAATCACTGTTTCATTAGCCTTTAGGTCCGAATCTCTATTCTTCTCTTTCTTAGGACAGAAAGACTTTTTTTCTTTAAGAGCCTTTTTTTTGTTTCAGCTCAGTTATTCAAATGAAGAGTGATATCATAATTAGGAGTTGTGTATGCGCCTTTCAGAGCTGTAAATAAATCATTTGGGTTTTCATCTCAGGCTGTCCTTTCAGAGTTCTAGGACGTGCTTTGTTTGAGCGGCTGATACTGTTTTGTCAAAAAAAGCCATTTGGCGCTGTCACACACACACTGTCCAGATAGTGGCAGCAAAGCTCATGCTTGGCAGTGAAACAAAAAGAAGACATAATGTTATTATGTACACTCAATTCGGAGACTTTTCTCCTTTTCTCCTCTCTCTCTTTTCAGCCTGGAGAGGCTGCTGCTGTACTAATAAATGCTATAGCTGCATGATAAGACACTACATTGTCTGTAGTGTCTCCAAGCTTGCTGGGTTTGGAGGCGCCAAGCATTTTGCTGAACTTTGCAGAGGTGGAGGCGTGCGTGGCATTGTACTGGTTCATGCACACTGAAAGGATATTTGATCTCCTAATTCTTTGTCATCCCAGAACTGTCCCAGCAGTTTTATCTCTGGCTCATATAACTGTCTACTCCTGCTCCATCTGGCTGATTTAGAGCCTGTTGCCCTCAGTGATGGGCAGACAACTTGCTGCGCTGAGACGTTAAGTCCAATGTTGTGGTTGCTTAATGTTATTACTTATTAGCCACATCGAGCCATCTTTGCTGCATGCACACACACACACACACACATATATATATTTACAACATTTAGGTGTAATCAAAGTGTTAGTGTTTTGTTTGCGTGTGTGTGTGTGTGTGTGTGGACCAAAAAAAAAAATAAATAAAAAGTATCTACATAACCCCCAATGAATGGGGCGCTCAAATCTGCCTGTTTAAAATGCAGCGCAGCTCCAAATAACTCGGCTGCTGAGTATTCCACTCCCATAGGAGGCCCTGTTATTGCCTGGGGAATTTATTAGGCTTCATCAACACCATTCAGAGAGCTTTTACTGCCATCCATCCGACCAGTATGAGGCTTTACTAGACCTCATGAGAGCCGTCTGTATGTCTCTGTCTCTGTCTGTCTGCAGAGATTAAAAGCGGCCTTGTTCACCCTGCTTAACATCAGGCCTGAGACTCCCTAGCCTCTCTTCTCCGTCTACTCCAGCTTGCAGTTTCAACCTCTTCTCTGTGCCTTTGTGCACGTGTGGCGTGAGTATTAAATGCTATAATTACAACAGCGCATTGCCTGTGTTATTTGCTCCATATAGAGCTGAGAGATTCCTATCGCAGCCCCCTTTCAGAGTGCAGGCACATGCTTTGACCATCTTGTGTGGCATGTGCTTATCATGTTGCTCATGCATGACTGTCAGTCATATATTTTACAACGCATATGACCCGCGCTGGGTGGATCCATGCTGCAGATGTTCTGCTGTCAAAAAGGTTTTTCAGCTTAAAACTCATCGCTCTAAAATAAAAATCCTCCTGACTCAAATAAGTGTGCAGCTCCAGTTCACTGTCAATATAAGTGTTACAAGCGCCACTTCAGTTTCATGAGGCAGAAAGTGAGCTGTTTTGTTGGCTTCGTATGTATGTGCGCTGATATTTCCCAGCTGTTGAAAGGTGCATACGCTGATGTTCAAGTCATCATCCAACCGCGTTTAAGCGGCACGTTCTCACACGGCTGCGTGCTCTAAACCCTGATCGCGCCACGTCCAGTGCGCCGCTTCATCCTCTCTGCTCTTTCATTGCCGATAAACTGATTAGGGCCCTCGGTGTGAGTGCATGTTGGCGTAAGTGATTTTGATGTATGGCAGAAGCTGAAGTTGATTTAGTCCGGAACTTCATCAGCTGCCAATCTTTAGTCCCTGAGCGTGATGGACGCCCACAGAGTCAGGGGTCAGCTTTGTGTGGTGATGACCTTGGCCCTGTCTTGACCTTGGGAATGGGTTGGTATGGTGGATATTAGAAGGTGTTGGGTCTGTAGGGTTCAATAAGGTCCTTCTTTTCCACATGACAAATGAATGGCTGTGTCATTGGGGAAAAAGAAAAAAAAAACACACTGTGTCCACTTTGACCCCTCTAAACAGCGCTCCAGGGAAAGTTGGTGCCTAAATCTGCTCTTGGGGTCACGGCACGGCCCCCAGCGGCCAGGGATCATGTTCCTAAATAACCTCCAGACATCCTTAGGGATTTATGAACCCACTCGGCTAGAAGTACAACTTGGATCAGGGTTAGCTTTGATGGGATATAGGCAAGTATTGTGTAGGAGTGGAAACCAGAGCGGGACTGAATATGCCTGCACATGTGACGCATGTGTACCCATGCTTGCGTGTGAACATGCAAGTGTGTTTATGCCCGTGCTAAAGTGTAAGAGGTCAGATCTCCATGTGATCCGACCAGCTAATCTAAATCTAATCTTAGCCAGCTGCATGTCCTCAGCCCCCTCAGTCCCATCTCCTTCTCTCTTTTCCAGCTGAGGGAGAAATTATTAAAGCTACAAATTACCAAGACCCAGAGGTTCTTCCACCACTGGTGATAGCAAGCAGATGGCAGCAAGACCAGGAGAGACGGAGCCCTCCACCCCAACCCCAGCCCCTTACATAAAGCGCCATTTGCATTTCATGAGCCTTAATTGCGTCTGTTGCCCTCCTCCCCACCGGCTCTGCGATTTTGTGCCTGTCACTGTGCACCCCTGCACCCTTGAAGGAGCAGTGATAGATTAAGGTGGACCTTCTGTTTGCATCCCCCTCATTGTGTTCCTGAAATTAGAAAATATTATCTCCCAGTAGGCTCAAAGTAGGAAAAGGGGGTGCAGGAGGTGATAGTGACACTGGGTGGGATAGGACAAGACAGGGGGAATTTGGTAAGGCATTAATGGGAAAAGTGGTTATTTTAAAAGCTTGTCCTTGACCCTGTGATGGCAAGACAATGATGTGTGGAACCCCCAGACACCTATAAAGCACGGAGGTAATAATCCGTATCAGTCAATACTTAATAAACACAAAACACAGATTTTGTGCTTTCTTCTTTTTTTTCATGTCATTCTTTTGCCTTTTTTTGTGTTTTGTTTTTTTTCCCTTACACATGTAGCAGCGGAGTGTGCACAAACACTATTTGAGGAAAGAGCGCCAGAAGGCAGGAGTTTATGATGTTCATTGGACTGCCAAAATCCAGGTGGTGGTTAAATCAAATGGCAAGAGATGGCAGAGTGTTGATCTGTCATCATCACCATAGTTAATGTTACGGGGACCAGACGATGTGTTGGTTCAGGATGACATGACAAATATGTCTAGTGTCTGTCTGGTTTGTAGCCACTGTGTTTTTGTATGCAGATACTTATAACTGATGGGTGTGAATTTAGTCAGAGGTTCACTCAGTAAAAAACAAATGCAGATTTAAAGGAGAGATGAAGGGGCATACAGATGAGAGAGACATTCTTTCATTGCACTTGATTTGCTTAATTAGTTTTCTGTATTTATCTCACAAATATTGGGTGTGAATATGAAATAGATCTACCATTTGTTTAAGATTAGTCCAATGTAACATGCCAATCTTTTCAAGTGGTTACTGAATGGTTTGATGAGATGATGTGAATTGTTTCAGATGTCAACCCAAACCAATTCAACACCTCTGAGAGATTTTGGAGCAACATGGTTGCCATCATTCTCCACCACCACCATCAAAACATCAAATGAGGAAATATCTTTTGGATTAATGGTGGTTGTGCCTCCAGGAGAGTTCTAGAGAGCTATAAAACTGAAGCATTGAAACTGGTCTGCATGCGGGCTATGTTGACTTCCCCTTTAATTTGTCACCCATTTTTAATTTGTTTATTGCAAGCTAACCCAGGGCTGTGCGATATGACTTAAAATCAATATTATTATTTTAAACTTTCACCTTTTTACTTATTTTATGTCCTTATAGTCCTCTGACAAGGTCTATACTGTAAATATGCTGAATTATTAAAGCTTGGATGTTTCTTTCTAATGAAGGAGTCCATATCTTTGTGATTTTAAAATAATTTAAGGAAACACACACAGATGAACTATTTATGGCTATTTATGGAATAATTTGAACTGTTTAAATCAAGACATTGATTATTAATTAAACTTATAGGTGGTGTTACCTTTGAAGTAGAATTTTTTTGCATTTGACTTCTTTTTGTTTGGTGTCATCTTCACTGTGTCCAAATTGTGCCCAAACAACAGACACAGCATTCTTTTTTTTTTTAGGTATAAGCTGCTCAGGTTCAGGCTCAGTGTTTGCACTCTTGTCGTCCATATCACCAGCTTTGCTTTGAGCGAACGTGGACTAACGTTAGTTGGACTGTGCGGAAGCATCCGACTGAACATGAGCTGATATTTTTAAGGGGACAGTTCGTGAACGTGCGTAGGGGAAAGTATTGACAGAATTAACCAACATGAGCAAGATTCAATTTGTGAGTGAGAGGTTCTAAATGTCAGTTTTGATTCTTTTTCAGTTAATTGCCGCAGCCTTAACCTGACCTGAGCTGAACCCCTGGTGCTTCACTGGAGCTGCACATTGGCCTGCAGGTAAAGACTGTCTGTAAGCTTCATCTCATCTTCCATATCTGAATGTTTTTAATTGTGAAAAGTGAGGAAGAGCATTGCTAAATCTGTGCGCACTTAGAAATCAAAGATGTTTTTGTAAAAACAGCTTAATCTTATTCGGTACTCCTTCCTTGCTCGTTTTATTTTGTGATGCAGTGAACTTGCCACGTACTGTCTGAATTCATCAAATAATTCATCAAACACAGAAGAGTGAATTTTTTTTTTTTTTTTTTCTTTTTACGTCTAATGATGTGTTTGTGCCACAAAAGCCTTGATAATGGCTCCGGAGGAGGAGCATTCATTAGACTGACTGAAGGGTAATAGAGAGGAGACAAGTAGGAGAAATCACCTCTCTCTCTTTCGCATCCATGCATACTGATGGCAGAGGGTACAGCCCTCACAAACAGGCTGAGCTCCAGAGAAGGCCTAATGATCATATATAGAGTTAATGAGGTTTAACACACTCCAGTAAGAAAAATATGATCTGCTAAACCCAAGGGGGTCATTGAGAGTCTTACCACTCTCTTCTCAATATCGTAGTAGATATTATGTTTAACTGTAGTTCTCACATTGTACCACACAGAGGCAGTGTTTGATAATCCAGCATGATGTACAAATGTTGGCACAGTTACTCTACTTATCCACAAGATGGCAGTGTTGCACAGTATATGATAAACTGCCTGTCAAACCTAAAAGTATATAAAGAGTTTATGGATGGGAATGCACCCAAAAAACATAGAAAATGGGGACATGAGGGTAAAAAAAGAAAGCATTTAAACTTAGACACAAACTCTCTCAGATACTGAAAATTACAACACAGACAGAAAACACGCAGACCAGAATGCAGTGTCCCTATTTCACCCAGCGCTAGTATGCGAGAGGGGGAGGCAGTGGGAGGCTGTGACCTCTCAGGCCTGCAACAAGAATCCTCCTCCTGAGAGTTCTCTTTCATTGCTGGAGATTTAGATACCTATCATCAGCTGAGCGCAGAGCTGCTGGTTGTGGACTGACTGTTGTCTTTAAAAGGAATAGATATCATCACAAATCATTAGCTATAATCTGTAAACACAGGCTGGGTGCCAGTCGAGTCAGGTAGGTTTTGCCTCCCCAGAAGTGGATTGTGTGTTAGTGTGTGTGTGTGTGTGTAGTGCTATTGAAAGACACAAAAAGCTCCATCGTGGTGGTAAGAAACATCCTTTAATGATTAAACTCAAAGTAGCTTTGGTAATATCAAGAGCATTTGGAAGTTTAGGTGTAAACATGGTATAGACAATTGAACTCTGTAGCTTTACACAAAATAGTAAAGAGGGCAGTTGTCATTAGAGGCAATCTCTTCTAACTGGACCCATTAATAATCATCTAAAAACCCACAGCAGACTAGCCTAGTGTAAGCTCTGAATTAAACGCTTTAATCCACCACAACACAGCTCTGTATTGGAAGGCTACAGGATCTCGCCGGAGATGTCAAGTGGAGGACAGACGCTTGCTTACAGTGTGCAAAACACAGCCAAGTCCTCTTATTTCCGATGCTATGTTGACACTGAAACACTAGCTGCATGTTTTGAATAACTGGCATCAGGTGCCAATCGGCGTGCCTTTGCCCCTACCCCCAAGTGTGTGTAACACAAGTCACATACAGCATTTGCAGCCACATGCACAAGGCAGCACATTTGATCTACCAAGAGTACGAGCACACACTGTAAGACAGGCTTGCTTGGCTTGACTGTAAACAAGAATTTCCATGCTGCACTCTGTATTTCAGTTGCTGACATCCAGCAGCCTACGAGCACGCAGCCACTGTCAGTTAGAACAGATTCATCACCGCAAATGGTTCCGAATCTGCCTCCGTTGTAAAGTCCTATCACCGTTTCACTGGCAGATTTTTCACATGATGCTGTTGTGTAGCACCAGAAATGTGTGTTTCATAGTTTTAAAGGCAGACAGCGTAACAGCCCAGAAAACGACTTGAATTTCCTCATGCATCAAGTGTTAGTGTGAATCCAGTCCCTTGTAACAGTGGAATACACAGTATTATATAATGCGAGAGTAGTTTTATTGAGTACGTGAGTGTTTTTTAGGCGAGATTGTCATCAACATCTGTTATGCACGACATATATAAACAGTGTTTTATACAGTAGAAGAGAAACACATGAACGTCAGTGGGCAGAGACTGCAGCATGTCAAACTTCAAGTATGTGAAACAGACATTTGTATCATCACTGCAAACCTCTCTCTCCTTTTTTTCTCACATATAAAGTTAATACTAAATGTTTTTCCTATCATCTGGTATTTTCTTATATGGCTTCAACTCAGTGGCATTTGTTTCTAGTAATGTTAGAATTATACTTTTTTTTTTCTCAGACTATAATGTCCCACAGTGTTATTTTTTATTTATGGTACTTGACTAAATAGGCAATCTGACTTCTTGAGGCTTTAACAGCCATGGTCACGAAGTGAACACAGACATGAGAACAAGGGAAAAGTAAGAGCTATAGAGCTAAAAATGAAGCCTCTGTAAAGTAATTTCACTGTGATCTAACTCTTGCAGAAAAATACTGATGTTCCAAATGACTTTTGATTTCATCAATGCTCCACCCCAAGCTCTATTCTTTTTTCTTTTTTTTTTTACAGTAGCCGATAAAGAAAAAAAAAAAGTCAGACACTGCAATGTGAAATAGGCCGTGTTCCCTAAAAGAAGCAGTCAGGCACTGTATATACAGGTGGAACATCTCTCTGGTTCTCACTGTAATTAATGGCAAGCGGTTTGACTCTAAACAATAACAAAATAACTCTGTTGTAAATGATTGCTATCAGTAATAGGAATGATAAATATAATAGCACCATCTTTTTTTTGTTGAAAATAAGAAATAGAAAAAATACCGAAAATGAAAACACTGAAACTTGCAAATCCACAAAATAGAAAAGGACCTAATCTTTCGTGGCTATGCTACATCCATGGATGTTACCACTCTGGTTTTTTTTTGTAAAGCAAGCCTATTGTTTAAAAAAAAAAAAAAAAAATCCTCCTGACCCTTCTATTTCTATACATGCACTTTGGTTAATATACTTCAAGAAGTTTTTTTTCATTTCATTTTTACTGATTCTTTGGCAGTTACCAAAACACAAAAAAGGCAAAAACAAAAAAAGAAAACACAACAAAATAGCTTCTAATTATTTCATCATTACAAACAAACACTGAGGCACTTAATCAGCTAAAACAAAGCTCATACAAGTATCTGTTGACAGAGCAACACAAAAACTATGTACATATATGTAAAAAGTGTTATAAATAGGTTTTAAACCATAGATACTATATACAACTTTCAAACGAGACAGTATTGGTTGTTGTTGTGTTTGTTTGCATGTTGATTTTTGGTATTACCCCCCTTTGGTGTGACCTGGGTGTATTGGCCTGGTGGCTCCATTGGCCATTGGTACTTTAGGCATCAGAACTTATACTTCAGAGGGGAACTGATGACACTTGCAGTTGGGCATTGGGTTACTGGGAACACTGGGATGGAGTGATGGCTCATTCTCGCTTCCTCAAGATGACATAGATGAGTCCGCTGATCAGCGCCAAAGGGAAGGCCACCCACGCCAGGATGTAGGAGTAGCCGAAGGCGTTTGTCTCCGGCACCCACTCCGGACTCATCACCGTGTAGATGATGGCTCCGCTCATCACGAACAAACCTGCAGGGAGAAACGAAGTGAGCACTGAGTAACGCCATCATGGTATTCACCTATCAGGTCATGTTTCTCTGCAGTACTGTGCTCCCTGTCTTGTGTCCTGGGCTGAACTCTGTCAGGCAGTGAAGGCGAGCAGGTCAGTGTTTCCCAGAAGGCATCCCTCCACATTACATCATGGTGTTTCATGCTTATTGAACACCATTCCAGCCTCTGTAAGCCTTTCCAGGTCTGCCCACCTCCCCGGTCCGACATGGCATGATCTGTTTGTCAGACCCCCGCACTGCCAGCCTCCCTGACATTTCAACTTGTGCGGCTGGCTGCATGCCCAGTGTCATTCCTGTTTGGCTGAGTGGGCACCTGGGTGCCAGGCAATGCACTGGCACGGTATACAGAGCAAACCTGGGATGTTGAAAAGGGCTGCCAAGAGAGGACACAATGGACTGGCAGCTGAGCTGCTCTCTGGCCAAAGGGCATGAAGTACAATAGACAAGTGGAGCATGAAAACCATTAGTAGCTGGCTCACACTCTCTTAATTTAATTCTCTGCCACAGAAGATACAGTGTGAGCATCCGCTGCTGGTTTGTCTGTGTAGGTGGATTTGTATGCATGGTGTATTTTCAGAGTGAAGTGCTGCTCTGCAAATGAAGCAGGTCAGAGTAGAGCTGGAAATATTAGTCATTTAGTTGAGTTGATCAGGTCATCATCTGAATATCCAGTTTCCAGCTTCTCAGATTTTAGAACTAGCTGCCCCTCTGTTTTGCATCATTGTCAGTTGATTCTGTTTTTTGAGTGTTTTTTGTCATATTTTCTAGTATTTTATAGAGTAAATGATGAATCATTTCTGTGAAGAAAAATTACTCATTCATTACAGCCCTAAATTGTATAAAATATAACCCCCTTTTTACATTTTGAATCGATACCTGCCAAAATTATACCAGTGTAGTGTCTATTTGTTCCCTCATCTGATCTCAGTTATGTTGTCAGTGGATTTGTGAGGAGGTGTTAAGGCGGCTGAACTCACTGGCAAGGATCTGGAAGGTTCCAGTGAGGAAGAAGCGTCCACCCTTCTGCAAAGTGAAGAGCTGGCAGAAGAAGAGGAAGAGAGAGAGGCAGCTGAAGATGATGGATAGGATCATGAGAGCCTGGACCGCCTGAATCCACTCTGTAGGGGAAGAAGAAGAAGAGTGTTGTCAATAAGCAATGACAAATACCCATCATTAGCCAGAGCTAGTAATTTATATATAACATTGACTTAATGAGCGCATGAGACAGGAAGGGTAAGAAGAAAACAAATGAAAAAACAAATGCGTTCCACTGGCCTTGCCTCTACTGAATTTAAGAATCCTCTCAAGGAAAACATAATGAGCTAGTCTCGTCCATGTTTTCTTCTGGGAGCGTGTAATGGATCCATAACAATGAAACCTGGGTATCTTGTTCCTAAAAGCTCTGTGCGCCCCTCACAGCAGGACCCATGACTAAATGTGATCCATCGATTGTTAGTGCTGGTCCTGCAAGGCCTGGCTGCTGTAGAAGCCATTAACCCATTAGACACCTGTATTGACAGGGAAGAGCAAGTAGCATCTAATGTATCTGTGCTGTCTATCCGAGAACGTGGTTGTGTGTTTGACTCGTGTGTGTCTGTGCTTCATTGGTGCCACCATGCCAGGAATCCCAGGATTTTGAGGCAGGTTCTATTTCTTGTCTGAGCGTTATCCATCCTGCCGATCCGGCCTCTCAGGTTTCCTAAAGCGCTCGCTCTGTTATCTATCCAACTCTTCTCTTTAGCCTCATCTGCTGTTGCTGTCGTGTTTTTGTTCCGTCCCTGCCATAAATTGCTGGATGTCACAGGGTGCTTGACCACGAGGAGCGGCCTCCTCAGGTTTTGCAGTAGCAGCCATTGCATCCATCCAATGTCTATAAAAAAAGTGGGATTTTATTCTGGCTCCATCTTTAATCGAGCCACTGCTGAACTCTTAACATTCAAAATTCTGACGTGTTTCCTTCAACATTCTCAGACATCTGTGGTTTATTGATTCTCTTGCTTTATGTAAATGAAAGGCATGGTGTGGTTTTAATGGGGGGGGGGGGCACTTTCAACTTGGAACAAAAGGCCTGATGCATTATTTATCACAGCTCATACTCCTGAACATGAAGGATGATTAAGTAATAAGACGACTTACATTGTGTGATGTTATGACTTTCACTAACCACATTTTAACACTGTAAATAGAAACTTTTCATTGCCGCGTAATGTTTTTATTATTACATTTCGATCTGCGGCGTTTACACATAAAAATCAGGCATTTTTCCTGGAGAGACGATGAAATATCTCTGCCATAGATTTGAAGGGAAACAGTATCTGGACTGACTGCACAGGGTTACCCAGCCTGGAGTCAGGTTACCTACAATAACAGCCCTACAGTACGTCCTGATGACCACTGGTCCATGGATGAGATATGGGGGGAAACATGACACACTGCAAATCTTCATCCACAAAACACAGCCCGCACAATCCCAACACCGGGGCAACCATTAAGTATGTCAACGTCTATGATGATCCTATTTTCAGATGTTACATAATACGATGTGATAACGCTGTGAGAAATGGGCAAAATGTTCCACCCTTGTCCTCTATCCTTCCTCTACTGAGTAGGAAACAGTGACACGGGCCATTTCCTAACGAGGCTCAGAGTATCAGTATGACTCGTAAAACATGAATGGTTTACGATTGTGCAGAAACTGTCAGCTTCTACTGAAGCTTGTGTAATTCCAAACAGGAAAATAACTGTTTATCTTCGCTGTCTCGCTGCCTTCTATTCTGAGGCCAGAAACGCCGCACTGCGCTGAAGAGCAGTGCACAACGAAAATGAAACTGCTGTAGTATTTACCTCACTATGTTTATGTCTTGCAGGCCTGTGTGGGAGCAGAGGACAGTCCTCCTCAATAGCTAATTTTAGAGCAAGTAAGCTCTATGAAGTCATATCCATGGCTGTAAGGACGTGATGTTTGACTCAAGCTCAGCATGTGATAACTGTGACATGAGTATCTCTCACCCAGGCGTCATCAAAACCAAATTCAGCCAATGTTTTGGTAACCAGGGCAACAAGAAGGGGAAACTCAGAAGTTTGAGAAATTTTCCCAAATATAACTACAGTGACCGTGATTATGATTCACTTAAGGAGGAAGCTGATTGCTCAGCAAAGCATGAAAAAAAGCCCTTTTGACACACGCACACAGGCTCGGCTCCTACATGAGAACAGACCACTGTCTTCCACCTTCCAAAGCCAAAGCACAGAGCTGGGCTCAGCACACGCACCTTCTTGAATAAACACTGTGCGTCAGTGCACTAATGAAAGCAAAGTCAAACAAACTGGCTGCACCGTCAAACTACCTGGCAGTGGCAGAGTGTGCAGGCTCTTGCTGCCCTGACAAAACACACACTGGCTGAGCACGGCTCATTCTAGACAAATGACATCACCCCCCCCGCTGCAGCCAGCAGCTCCTGCACCTCCGTGACGGCACATTTAGTAGCAAAACATCCAGCTAGTCAACAGTGAGCTCACATGAACTCATTAACTTTAAGGCAATGGAAATTTTTATCATGAAAATAGTGGAATCTTCGTTGCATATTCGTTGTTTGGTATCTGTATCACTCTTAATTCAAACACGTGGACGTGGCTGACTGTCTAAATAAATCTCTAACGCTGCAGCTGCTGCCTTAAATTGTCCTAATGATCCCTGCAAACTAACACTGGACATTATGATCTGACACTGGGCGTGACCCACCATCAGCATGCTATGTTCTGCATGAGGTACGCCAAGGTCTCCCTGCTTTCAAACACTAACACACATACACATACACACATAGATTTAAAACTTTAAATACTCTCTGCAGCCCCACCCTGATCGTCCACAGCTCTCCTAACTCCTGTCACTACGGACTCCCAATGCGAGTCCTGAATATGGACATCACACCACAACTATTTATACAGCGGCAGCCTATCAGCTACTGCTTCAAAACAGCACTGCCACATTCTCTGCCCTAGATGGCACCACAGGCCCAGAGGAGCTGTGACACACCCACATCAGCAACATGGTAAATGTTGGATTTCAGCAAGTCATTTTCCAGAGTTAAAACCCTCCCCCATTAAAATCAGTGTGCATGGTTTAATCTCTGTGTCATCACCCATTTAACTGAGACCATGTTGCCCAAAACACACCTAAAAACTGACTTATTAATGAAAAAATCCTCATAATTATTACAGCAGAGCAATGGCTAAAAAGTCCAGTATTGAGCATTACATTGAAAACACATAATGAATAAGTAGTTAAAGTTGTCTTAGGGGCAAATAGTAAAGTGACAGGCAGGTGTCTGACCTCCAGTTGATGCTGGGTCACAGTGGTATCCTCCATTGGCAGTGGAGCAGTTTATCCAGAGGTCTGAGGTGCTAGTGTCACCTGACGTCCATACCTGGTGTCAACAACATATGACTTGGTCAATAATTTTTGAAGAGCAGGAAAGTTTCATGTGCATATAGTGTACATATTCCAAGTATAGACATGCAAGTATTATGACTATACTAATCACAAATATATGTACAATTAGTTAATTACAAAGACACACCAGATGTGGCCAGGTGTGTTGTCAAGCTGTAAAACGGAATGAGGAAAATCAACACAACAGTTTTACTCACGCTGACAATTGTTGACACAAACAGGAGAACCAGAGCAGCGACGTGCAGGAGGATGATTCCCAGTAGTAGGAGCAGCATCTTTCCAGGCGATCTGGGCAATAATGAGAAAGAGGAGACGGTCTCTGTCAGTATGGTGTGTGTGTGTGTGTGTGTGTGTGTGTGTGTGTGTGTGTGTGTGTGTGTGTGTGTGTGTGTGTGTGCGCGCGCGCGCGGATGTCAGATTGGTGGGTTATGGGTGTGTCGCTGCAGCACGTTCAACAGACAGAAACTTCATCAGGACCTGTGTCTGTCAGATGGCGCGGTGCATTAACAATAATATCACATTTAACAGAAAATCATTGTTGATATCAAACACGTGGGGAAATTGTTTTCAGGCACATTTGGTTTGCTTTTAATAGCATGTTTGTCGACATAATTACATTTTAAAGCTGATTCAAGGACTAATCCGTTTTTATTTACTCTGACAAAGTATGATTTAAAAGCTTGACTCGTTTTATTCATTTATTTTTTCTCGCGATAAATGGTTCAACATTTCCATCCTTTTAAACTGGCTTTAAATTGTCAGCAAATCATCTAAAGAATGGAAACAATTTCAATAATGACCAATAAAGATCTTTGAAAGCGATATAAAAACAAGGTGAATCAAAGTGATAAAGTAAGATTCTACATAATATTATTCAGTAAAATAGATTCTTAGAGACCAGATAAACTTAATGCCAGGCTGTTTGCGATGACAGCTCAGTCCTCCTGTTTGTGCGCGCAAAGGAGCGGCGTGTATCCCAGCGAAAAGCGCGTTTCCTTCTTTAATCCGCAGGCGAACTGAGAGCAGCTGAGTATAATAAAGTTTAGAAGAGACCGAAGTCCACTTACTGAGAGCGGAGAGCTTGTATTTCCACAAAAAGAGGTTCAGACTCGCAAGAAGCAAAAACAAGTTTTCCCCCAAAGAGTCCAACAGCGGTAGTCCCTCAGTCCTAAAAGTCGCTCTCAGACTAGATTGATGCCAGGGCTGACGTTCTGTTATAAAGTGTCTCATTATGGAAGAACAACGCCCTGCGTGCGTCGCTGCGTCATGGAGTGACCCTCTGGTCCACAGCCAGGATTCCCAATATAGACGAGCCATGCGTAATAGCGCATGGGTTGCCTTAGTTACTAGCTTGCTGTATGTGTAGTGAAGTGACTGATCATTGTTTGGCTGTTGTGGAAACTAAAAGCAACGATCTGCTTTCGAGGATTTTTCTTCTTCTTCTTCTCTCTGACACTTTTCAGTGTCCAGCGTTTATGGCAGTTATTTACATAGTACACTGTACTTTGGTATCCAGGCTTGTTGATATTACTTCTCCTGTCAATATGGAATCTGCATATATATATATATATATATAGCCTATTAAGCAGAAGTACATCATACACTTTCTAAATAATCTTTTTGATAGTTCACTGAGATATGTTCTTATTTAATGATATCTGTGTCTATTTGCCATAAATGGCAGTGGATTGCACACAGTTTACACAGCTTGATTAAAACCCTTATATTTTGCAGTTCATTATGTAATATTGTTGTTGTTATTGTCTCAACCTTTTGTTAATTTAGGCTAATTTAAAGCTTTAGTGAAGCAAACTATCTTTGTCAAGCCATGAATTTACTTTCTTTCAGGTCATTAGTAGAGTAGACTAAGAGTAAGGTATTTTGGACTTTATCCAAAGTAGAACATTTCTCTGTAAACTCAGCTTTATGTTGCCTTGGCAACAAACACAAACACTGTGTAGTGTGTTGGTGTAATGTGGTACAGGGTCTTCTCCCTCTGGTGGTCATGTACTGAGCCACGTGACTCACTGTATGTGTGAAAGCGTGGATGGTTATGCCCGGCGCACCGCCGCCAGTGAGAGATAGCATCTGGGGCTCTCCTCTGTTTGACATGACTCATTTCCAGTGGAAGTGAGGTGGAGTTCCAGCCAGACCAGGGACTGCAGCCCCTGTTGTTAAAAACTATGCACTGAGGTTAGTCCTATAAATATGGGTGTCGCAATGAATGGAATTCCAGGAAATATTATTCAAGGAGTAAGGGAGCGGTCAAAACTGTAAATGCTTTTAAGTAGGAATCGACTGCCTTATCTCTCCCTCCCTCCGGATCTTCTCCTGCACGGAGTTAAGAGATAGAAGATTAACCAAAGGCTGTTGTCAGTGATGATTTAACAGGAGCAGCTTGTTGGACTGAACCTTTCTTTAGCCATGTTAAAGGTAACATTTTTATGGGTTCCTGATAAGACTGTTTGTCAGTCATCAAACGCATACGCCTTCTTTTCTGCAAAATGTCAGCAACTGATTTCCCACCCTGCACAGCTTTCCGTGCTTCTTAGATGGATGGCACATTTTCCTCATCATCAGCAGGCCTGGTAGAGGAGCTTAGGAGCTGTCCAACCTCGGATAACCCCTGTCAACATCCACTCTCTATTCTTCACCACTTAGCTCACACTTCCTGGATGCCCCTGCATGTGTTTCCCACACTCAGATGAAAATGGGAGGCCTTTCTAGCTGTGCTCATGTCCCCAGACACACACGCACACATACACATGCACAAAAGGGACAGTTAACAAGACCAGATCACAGCCTTGAAGTGCTGCTCTGAGTGAGAGCTTTGTGGCTGCTCAGTAATCAGAGTATGTGACATTCTCAGGCCCAAGCTGCATAGAAGTACCTCTTTGTCTGATACGATCGTGCTGTTGTTTGTAGCTGATATCCTTTGTGTGCTTAACCTAGTGTAACTCCGGTGTTTACTGAATCGTGAGGGTTTAACTCTGATCATATGAGCTGTAAAGGTTCACAGTGACACGTAGAGAAGAACTCTTGTTAAAACTGTAGCTGTGCGCTCCCCATTCCCATCCCTTATATGTCAATGTTTGTAAAAGACTGACAATCAGTGAGGCTGAGTGGACACGGGAGTGTTAAGTTTACTGCGTTTGTGGAGCTGGGGTCGAAGCCAAACTTTCTGGGGAGCGCCACATAAGAAACATTCAGAGTGAGAGAGTGAGATTCCGAATAACGTTACATCTGGAGCGGCGTCTAACATTTCACCTCCGTCGTTAAGATGGCAGGACTTATCTTCACGTTAGCGCAGGCAGACAGTGAGAGTGCATACCGAAGCCATAGATAGGACCTCAGCCAGAGGGGGTGGAGGGTGGGCATGAATCTGGAGATTAGACATGATTGAGTTACAGTAATTCCATCCACATACCAACATGGAGGAGAGTGTTAAAACAGATGCGGCTATCATAAGTGATGCTTCTTTTTTTTCCTACCAATGTAATTCCTATTAAAATGTTTAAGTATTAGATGTAATGATGTAGCAAAAAAGACATCACCAGAGGTGGGACTTTGTCCTTGACTCAATTAGATTCCATTTCTTGCTGATTTTAAAACACAGTGACAGGCTGCTTTCTTTCACTTGATTGCATTTTATGTAGTTCCACTTATCTCAAACCACAATCCATTAGCTGTGATGAATAAGTGGCTCATACTCACAGCAGACTTTGAGACAGCGGATCCAGCTGATGCTCCTTACGGGTCAGGGGTAAGGCCTGTCTGCGTCACCACCAGGGAAGGGAGCCTTCTTGCCTTGTGTTTTCGAGTTGTGGCAGCTGTCGGTCAAACGTGGCTCAGTCCTTGAGTCCTGTCATCAGCATGTGAGGTGCCGTTGTCTGTCGGCCCACGGAGCTGCAGTAGTTTAATAGCTCCCCTCCTACTACAGCCGTGTCGGAGTCGGACTGCCCCTCTCTCAACTCACATTGGACTCCTGTGGCCCCAGTCTATCTAAACAAACTTGCACCCACATATACTTGCATGCATGTATGAGATTTATTAAGCATAGGACAGAAAGCACATGATACCAATAACTTGCATAGTCAAAGCAATATTAAGCATGCAAATTGCATATGAGTGGGTAGAAATAAAAGAAGAGAAGAGGTGGAGACAGGGGTGGTGGGAACACAAAAGGGGGGAGTGGCAAGCAAATAGGAGAGACAGAAAGGCTGAAAAAGAGATGAAAGGTAAATACAGTCTGTTTGTTTGATAAGTTTGAAGCTACTTGCAACCCTTGTCTTGTCATCACACTTTAATTAGACCAGACACGGGGTGATGACAACAGAGGGGTAAACTGAGCCCCGTCCTTTAAAATACACTAAATACACACAACACATTGCCAAGTGATGTGACGGCCTCCTGTGTGGGTCAAATTTCAAATGAAAGCTAAAATGTAAAGGTTTCAGTTTAAAACCATGCTAAGGTAGCTGTGTCATTGCTATATTATCAGAGAACATGTTAAATCTATGCTGATGAGTTAGCTACATAAGGTTAATTCTAACCCTAAAACCTCACCATTTGTGGATCATTTCTCATTGAAATGAAGCTCTGAAGCAAACTAATTTTACCATTAAAACATAACGTTGGAGAATCTATAAGGCATCATCTGACATTTCATATGGTCATGATTCACTTCCTGTATCATTCAATTTGTAAACGGGAAGTTTACAAAGCATGAAAGCACTGAAAATGTGTTTATGTATAAAGAAAAACTACAATCCGATCCAAGTGTGTTGCTCTGGGGAACATTGCTTGTGTTTTTTTCCTCATGAGCACTGTGCTTGTTCCCTTGGTATCGGATATATAAATAAATAGATAAATTTAATGAATGTGACTTTAAGTCAAATTACAGTACACAGCTCTCAGCCATCCTCACCCCACTATGATTCAGCAGGAAAGACTGCAGTACAGCATCATGACCTCTGTGTCGCTCTATTATCCTACCACCCCTCTCTGGCCGAGCCGCTGTCTGGAATGAGGAGAACCGGACTCACAGATCAATGTTATGGATTGTTCCAGAATTCCATTTTATCACACAGATGACCCAAAGATGGTCCGTCTCCTCTACGTTGTACTGCATGTACGGGTCTTTGTAGCTGACCTTTGAACTTTGATTAGCAAGTTGGGCTTCTCCAGCTTATCGTGGAGTTATGTGCAGAATGCCGGGGGAAGATGATGTTGATTGAATAAAAGGTTAGAGACGTAAAGATTTCTCATGTGAGCAAGGATCAGCAGACAGCCACACAAAACCACAGAGCCGCTGTATGTGATGTCGACAGTTAGGATGGAAAACCACATAGAATATAATGCATCTTATCAGTCTGCCTCCAGCTTCCTCTCTCTAGCTCTTAGCAGTTACTAGGCCGATTAGTAAACGGATTCCCGCTTTGTTTCTTTTCTTATATCCTAGTTTACAGTAATAGACAAACGTCATAACCCCAACGATGGAACGGCCAAACAGCCTCTTGAGAAAACTCAGAGTTTTGGCGCAGATCCAAAAGCCGCAGGAAGAGCTAGTTCCCATGAATGTTTAGTGTTCAGTTCAAACTGAGTTCTCCAGCAGTTTGAGATGAGCAGAGTTTTAAATGTTCCATATCATAGAGCCAGTGGGAATTAACTAGATATTCCAGTAAAAGCAATGATCCCCTGACAGCATATTTAAGTAATGTTGTCAGGGGAGGTGGATATATTTTCAACATTTATGACCCAGACACATTTTTTTATGTTTAATTTGTTACTTACAAGCAGTATCTCATATGTTATTCACATTTATTCCCCCTCTATTGCTATTGCTACAAATCTATGATCGTGGCAAAATAGCTCATTACATTTTTACATTTCTTTTCCATTTATGCTCAGCTAAAACTGTAATTGGATATTTTCTAGGTATCATGTAATGTTGATCTTGCAGTTCTACATTCCCACACTGTAGTATTTGATGCATTTCATATCATAAAATTTCATTTCCTTTTTTTCTTTTTTTAAACTTTGATGTTGAAGGTGGACATGGGGTTTGAAGAGGATTCAGTTTAATATTATTTGGCTTACTGGGTAGGCTATTAGACAAAAGTCCTAAATTGAATTGGCATAAAGAATGCACTGGATACATCACCTGTGCAGAGTATCCACTGAAAAAGAACAAAACAAAGTCTGACATAGTACAGCAAGGAAAAAAATGGTAAAATAGCACATTTTGTCATGTATGTAAGCTGCAATAATCATCATTATTTATATTAGCATTGAATGAAATCACTATATAATACATTAAATGTGAAATTAGTTAATTCCCAGTGATTAAACCCCTAAAATTATCACCAAATTTTGCAGCTCTACAAAGGCTTTTAGCCTCATTTAGCTCATTGTTTTAGTTTAACAGTTGGTCATTCAACATCACCAGAACCCTGTTTCCAGCAGCATGAGAAGGCTGCTTTCAAAAGAAACAAACAAATAAAAAAGCAAAAGTAAGGGTTGTTAAACCTACTGTGTGCTGTGCTCAATGACATAAAAATAACTTTAGCAACTAGCAGGAGAAGGGAGTGGAATAGCTAGCATGTGAGTCAGATTTTTCACTGATGTTGGTAGAAACAGAAAGGGCTGGCTGTAGGGTGATGATGTTGCTCTTTTTCAGCTGGATGTGTACGCAGGCCCTTTGCTAACACGTTAGCCATAACACTTTAATAACGCGATAACCTGTCACGGCTGTGTGTCTGTTTTAGATGTGCATCCTCTAGTGGTAAAAATGATAATAAATCAGCAATAATGCAATCAAGTAACCAGCAGATAAGCTTGTGCCTGTCTGCGAAGAAAGACTCAAAGTAAGACTCAATGTAATGAGGTAATCAGTGGTAATATATTGTACTTGGAGGGAAAAAATAGTCTCCATGACATCCAGCGCATTTCTTCTTCAGTGATGCATACTATGTCTAGGTTTGTAATTACAGCACGAGTAAAAAACCGTCAGTGACTGACATCAGTCTCAAGTGATCTGCAATCAGCTCTTTAGTATGGTATGATGGCATGTAAGAAACACAGAATAACATGGGGCACAGGGCATCTATAACAAGAGTGCATGTTAAAAATAAACTGCCAATATGTTTGGAGTGCGGGAAGAATTTCAGAGTACATTCCCCATATGCGGGGGTGGTAGAGGAGGTCAAATAGGAAGGCCTATTTGTGTTACATCCAGAAAGGGAACCATAACCTCAAATTAAACATGGGAGGGAGACAGAGAAACAGGGGTTCATTCCACTTAACTGAACTTTTCATGGGTACCTCCATTATGTATTTCTGAACCATAAATGTGGGAGTTGAAGGGGGAAAACAAAGGGGACAGATGAAGGGGAGAAAACCCCTCATCTCTGTGCTATCTGTCAGTATGTTTAATTACAAGTTGATGAGAGCAGGGAGTCTTTTGATGTAAGCTAGACAACACGGGGTCTTTCTTTGCGATACCAGGGCTCAGGAATGTGCCTGGGCACAGTAATATGAGGGCGCACACACACACACACACACACACACACACACACGTTTAACACGCACATACATGTAGGAAACCATGGCAGAGACCTCCTGCCATTGACTTGCTCCTGAGCATTGTAGTCAAACAAAAATGCTGTTTGCACAGCAGGGAAGGCAGAGAAGGCAGTTGTAAAACATCACACCTAAATCAAAGTGCAAGTTACACACATGCGTACACTGAGTGGTTTATGTTTATAGTCACTCCCTCCCTCCTTTCAGGAGCCTGGATAGTGAAACTACTTACATGAGAGATGTTGATGCTTTTACCTTCAGTTTTCAGCCACTAAAAGGATTTAGATGGAGCCAGTTTTCATGATAGAGTTGAGGTCAAACTTAGAGCTTAGATTCCACGTTGCATCTTTTGTCACATATCTCTGATTATCATGCCAGTCCAGACTAATGTCCGTCTCGAACTTCCATTCACTTTGTCTGCAGGTACTCACCCAAACTGAGACATACAGTATTTTGGTTTTATGGCATATACCCTCTACCCACTGGTGCTATAAAATAGCAAGGATTAGAAACATAAATTAACTGCAAGGAAAGAACAAAAGAGAATACAACTCTTGCTTTGTGTTATGATCAGTTCCTTCAGTTAGATAGTGCTGATCAATTTAATGAATGGAGACGTGGCAACTTGTGTATAGGCAATCAAAGTTTACATTCCTCAGTGAAGCCAAAGGTTATGCAAGAGGTGCAGTAGTGGAAGGGTTGGCCCAAGGAGTGTGATAGTGTTTACAGTATGTGTGTGCCTGTGTGTCAATAGTTTGTTCAGGCTCTGAAAGGTGTTGACTGAATAAATAAAATGAAATGAAACTGATATACTTCACATCGCTGGATGTACGGTATCGAGTCAGGGTTAACTCTTTCAGGCGCCATTTCTCCAGGTACTGGAGCATCAGGGTACAGAAGGGTGGAGGTAAAGGGGAAAAAAATAGTGAGGTGTGTGGGGTTTAGGACTTATAGGATGGGTGTGGGGTTTCATACATAACTTAGAAGTTGTTTGCCCAGCTCCTCCTCTGGGTGAGGTGATGAGTAATGGGCCACACCAGTCATTAAAAGAAGAATGGACATAAAACACAAAAGTCTTTCACATTCCATAATTCTGTGTGCACCAAACTAGCATATCTTAGAGAGTATATGCTCTCACATTGAGCACTCTATCTAAGGTGACATTCAGGTCACTTAACCTGACAGAGCTGAGTGAGTCTTCAGAGTGTCTTTGTTTCTGGCTGTGTTGTACAAACTAATCTCTGCTGTTTGTTTGGAGATTACTGTCACATGTGCTACCAAGACCACTGTTTGCGCCCTACTGGGCTGTGGCCTGTCGCCAGTGTATTGATAAGAACCCTGGCTTGGATAGATAGTCGCACCACATCATATTACTGATGTATATTGTGTTAAAAACAAGGGTTACATTATAAATCAAGGGTTTCAAGGTCAGAAACGTAGGGAAAATACATTTTTTGTGGATTCTATCACACAGCATATTAAGTCACTGTTTATTCACAGTTATGACCACGACTGTTGAGGTACCACTTCTTCAGAAATTTGAAATAGGTGTGCGGGTTGTATGTGCAGTACATATCAGTGATTATGTTTGATGTTTTACAAGACTTTTGTTATATAATTTTCAAAGCTTCCTGCATTTTTTCAAGGATAAAATGTTTGTAATTGGAGGCAAAATTAAAGCATTAGGAGACATTGAGTTGTGCCTGATCAATCACCATGGCAGTTGATTTTTTAACGACATCACAATGTGTTGTAAAAACATTACAGGTACAATACTTAAAATAAGGACAATCAGCCTATAAAGTTAAATCATTTTGTTTACAATCAAACCCACCCTCTAAATCACTCCAAAAAATTTTAAAAAGTCATTGTTGATTAAATTGGTCGTAAAGGTTCCCCTTTCTAAGACTTGACTTAGGTGTAGCCCACCAGACGGGGCATGCTGGGAAAACACTTGCGCATACTCATGCACTTCTCCTGGTCCAGGAAGAGTGAGTTGGCCTTGATGGACAGGTCGTGTTCCAGGGTCACTTTGGTCTTAACCAGATTCTGCAAAGTGTTCTCAGCCTCCATCAGTCTCTCCTGAAGCTTATGAATGGTGTCCTCGATCTCTCTCACCTCACTCACAAGTCTAAACAAGGAGGGAACAAGGAAGATTGGTTAAAATGCCTGAAAATGTATCTTGACACAAGTGACAAATGTTCCACTTTGCCACTGATCAATACGTTTCATTATGACAGCTTCACACTAAGTTTTACATCCATGAGTGAACAATTGAAAATGTACAGTGTCAAATAGTAAAAATAAAACAATCTCTATGAAAATTGGTAGTCTACGTGTTGGAGTAGGGTTGGTATAAAAGTGCATTGCTGCGTGTCACTGTGTAATTCCTGAAACTGCTACCAGATGTTGCCAAAGTAAGAACTTTGAAAATTCTAGATAGTGGCTTTAATCGAGCTAATATTATATACCTTTTCACCATTCACAGTAAATTTAAAAATGTCAAATTAGCTTAGATAGATTGTATTTTAGCAACAAGGAAGTTCTAAATGAAGTACAATTACATTATCATTAAATTTGGTATATGTAGCTGGTTAATTGCCCATTCGTTAGTGTGGATTGTTTAATTTCTGAGCCAGTGACACAAATGCTTGTTGAACAAGCAATTGATTTTACATAGCTATTCTCTTTGAAAATTCTGTTCTTGTCCCTCATGGCTACCTGTGTGTTTGTGTGGCTAATCATGCTAGCTAGCTAGATGGTACTATGAACACCTTACCCCCCCAGTTTTACCACACTCAGTGGTCACAAATGACCAAGTATCCAGAAGTCTTGTAATCTGGATTTTAAATGCACTAGTATCCATTCAAAATGTGCCAGTCAGTAGGAGGTGATTGCTTGCTTGGCCTGCGTTAATCCAGTTTGCAGCTATCGTGAGAGTATCTTCCAAACAACAGAGACAGACAGAGATTCCTCCATTTCTAGTTAGATTTAAATAAATCCTTCCCATCACTAAGATTGACAGTGGTAACTCTCTTGGCAAGTGTGATTCATTTTAAGAAATGTATTCATAGTAATAATAAATTTACATGCCATCTGGCAAAGCAATAATTGCAGAGCTACCTATGGTGTGGGTTGTCCCTGCAGAGCTCTATGTTTGGCCTGCGGGTCCTCTCCTCCAGCCTGGTTTGAGCCACTTTCAGTGGGCACTCTTTGTCTCTTAGAGCCTTCTTCAGAGACTCAATCAGCATCTCAGTCTGGAAAATCTCCTGCAGAGTCTGGATGAGAGGACAAGACAGATACAGAATAAATTTAACAATTCATTGTTAAATCATGTTGGCAGCAGCTGAGTGCCTGTTTCATGAAAATAGCAGGACATCTAATGTAGACGGTGGTAATTATAGTAAAGGAGGAAAGACTGACCAGGAAGGAGAAAAAAGTGACCATCTAAAAGGAAGTAACAGTAAAAAAGTGGCACACTGCAGGCTTCAAATCATATGAACACAGTGCTGCACAGTGGCCTGCTCTGTCCAGACCCATTTGATCTAATTCAATTCAAGCGAATCACCTCTCCTTACAACTGACAGTGACTGAGGTTAATTAAGGACTGTGTGCCTCATATCACAGCTACTGTCAGATACAGACAGATGGGTTAAAACACCCCATCTAACAGCTGATGTGGACTCAGACAGTAATAGTAGTAGTACCCTGGCAATTAACTTGAGAACAATGTGATCCAGTGTAGAATATCGCACAAGCAATGAAAGAGGCATCTACCACAATTCCTCTCTTTTGACGGTAATGTTTTACAGTAAACTTGCATGTCAGAAGACAAATGTCCCCTGCAGGCCATGTAGCAGACAATACAGATTTATGTGAAGTGCACTCTGTGCACAATCTCTGCATAATATGGTGCTGAATATAGTACAAGAAAAGAGAATGGTACAAACACATGATCTCTTCCTAATTAGTGGCAAATTTAGTTACCCAATGATGGAGGACAGTGAATGCATTTTGTCTTTATCCCTCACATAGAGCCATGTGATTGGTCCTTTGAAGCCACTTTTTTTCATTATCCAGGCTTTTTTCTTTATCATAAAACTTCATCTGACCAAGACAGAACTTTGATAGATAATTCAAAATAAAAAGAGCACCCAGAGAGCACAGACCTCTGCCAAGGCAAGTGTCAAAAAAGCATACACCAGACTTCAGAGAAAAAAAAAAAGGAAATTCATCGTAAAGGATCTGGATATACCCCCAAAATTTAGTGGGTTCTTCCCCATCCCTCCACCAGGTTTTGTGGAAATCGGTTCAGTACTTTTTGCATAATCCTGGTAACAATTAAACAAACAGACGTGGATGAAAACATAACCTCCTCAGTGAAGGTAAAAAAAAAACTGAAATCAAAAATACTGTCTGTTTTACCACATCAAAGTTTAGGTCACCAATATATAATTATAAATTATGCTCTTGGTACACAAACATGTATTATATTTTCGCTTTATGAAATGCAACCATATAGAAAAGATGATGACCTTAGCCAGGTGTGTCTGCAGGCTGTTCTTGGCATCTGCGGTCTCTGATACACGGTTGGTGAAGGCCACGTTGACATTGTTGAACTGGTTCCACATTTCATTAGATGTGGTGTTCAGCAAGATTTCTATCTCATCCCTGAGCTTGTGGGAGGAAGCTCGTTCGCTCTGGGAGTGCAAGATGTTGTCGTCCGTGAACTTGGACCACGAATCTGGCAGAGAGAGTCTAACAGACAGAAAAGAATGACTTACTTTGAACGTGCTGTATATGGGAAAGAGTTGGGCAAGATCATGGGTGGTCCGTTGGTCCACCGCTTTGGTCCCTATATGAACAAGTACGTTCATGGTTTTAGGATGAATCCTAATGACTTTGGTTATCCGCTGACTTCATCTCTGGCTCCATCAGCAGATCAAATGTTTTCCTTATCCTGTGTTTGAAATATCTCAACATGAACTAGATGGATTTATGGTTGTACCCGAATGACTTTGGAGTCCCCTTGACTTTTCCTGTACAGTTCCACCATCATGAGGTTCACGTTTGTGATTTTGAGTGAAAAGTCTCAGCTGTTGGGTGGATTGCCATGAAATTTGTTATATACACATTCATGTCCCTCTCAGAATGAATTGTAATAACTTTGGTGCTCTATTGCAATCTTACAGAGCCACCAGCATTACTAGACTCAGTTTTACTATGGTGTTTTTATGCTTCTGTGCTGGCGACAGACGGGGCCAGAGACTTTGTGTTTTCGGGTTGTACATCCACCTGTCCCATTCTTGTGACCATGATATGTCAATAATGCTTCATGGGAATTTCTTCAAATGTGGCACAACCATTTGCTTGGACTCAAGGATGAACTGATTAGATTTTGGTGGTCAAAGGTTAAGGACACAGTGACTTCGACAAAGGATGATTTTGGCTTTGTGAATGCAACATCTCAGGAACTCCTTAAGGGAATCCTGTCAAATTTGCCACACATGTCCACCTGGACTCAAGGATGAACTATTTAAATTTTGGTGTGATCTCACAAAACATGTTTTTGGCCTCTTGAAGCTGATATCTCAAGACCGCATACAACCCCAAGGCAGCAATTCTAGTTAAACATATTTGGCAGAGAAAATAGGGCAGTGGTTAACCAAAATGACTTTCAAAGGCTGTCTAACGTGTTATTGACAATTTAACTGAAGAGCCCAGTCCTATTCTAAGCTGGTTCAAACAAAGATGAGAAACTGTTAGCATTTAATATTTGATCACATAAAACTATACTCACGAAGGGTCTAGTCTTTCGATCCCTCTGTAATAGCCAATACCATCTGATGTGTTCCTCAGATGGTGACACCTGTCATCGATCCTCTGGGCTGTCACTTTGTCACTCATGTCTCTTTCCAGTTCATGCTGGGCTGCTCTGTTTGACCTTAGGATCCCCACAAAGAAATACAGAAACAAAAAAATAGATAAAATATTAAACATAAATATATCAAATGCATGTCAAACTTCACAGTTTTGGAAGTAACTATACAATAGGATCCTGCATGTAATAATATTTTATTAATTGATTTTTCAGACTCACGCCAGCTGTGCGATGGCTCGGTCCAGATATCGCCTCATCCTTTCTTGACATGACTTGATGACTTCCACTTCCTCGTTGAAACACAGGTAAATACAGATACAAACACCTTATTTATTTTATCAGGTTGGTATCAGAATTAACAAACATATACTCAAACTGCTGCTTCACTGTTACCTTTATGAGGTCTTTCTCTACGTCGTCATGTACCAGATCGATGGACATCCGCTTCTCTCTGTGGTACAAACACTCTTGAGACACCTATTGACAGAGTGATCATGACTAAAACAAGTTGAGGTGGTTGTATAATGAGCAGAATTTAAAGTCACTCAATATGCTGCATTTTTCTTTCCTCGTGACAAATAGGTGGGGTAGTAATTTGAGCAGAATGGAGCAGGGCATGTACTGCATAGTGCGATACATCAGCTGCATTCTTCAGCTTCAGTTACCTGGAGAAGTTTCTAATAAGGTCTTCTGCCACATGATCTTAGCCTAGAAAGGTGTCTGTGTCATCAGATCTCTGGCTACATTAAGTTGACCCTCTCTGGGTGAAACAAATGACCAGACATGCTCTAACGGGACACTGAGGAGATCTAATTAAGAGTCTGACCCAGAAAAAGCACAACTGCATTTTAATGTGCAGATACTGTTGCTACAACCAAACCACTGTTTCACCACAGATACTGTCACCCGGTGATATAATATGCATGAATGATAATATGAGTGCACTGAACTGAACAGAAGCCAGAGAGTTAGCCAGGGTGTTAAGATTTCAGGATGCAATTTGAAATGTAAATATTTCCTGCAAAACGTTCCAATAACAAACATCAAAATTCAGATATTACTTACCAGAAGAGGAGAAATTGAAGGTAACACACACACTCACTGAATTATATCCCTTCCTCTCCTCACCTGAAGGGGCCCCTCGGTCTCTGCCAAGGCTCTCTCCAGCCTCCTCTTGACCTCAGTGAGAGCTGCTATCTCAGTCACCATGTTGTCAGTCTCATGGGTCAGCTCAGACCTCCAGAAGACAATGTCGTTGAGCCGCTCGCCGATGTTCTTGCTGGTGCTCTCCTGAGTTCTCCTGGTCATCTGCTCTCTATCCTGCATCAGCCTCATGGTGTCTCTTCTCAGTCTCTCTGCGCTTTTCCGGGACGACTCAGACTCCCTGTAGTTGTTTTGGTTGGACTTGTACCAATCGTCTGGGGTGTAGCGGGTAGTCAGCGCCGTCCTGTTGGATGGGTAGAACATTGTCTTGGCTCTAACCAGGTCTAAATTCTCTCGCTGTAAGGAAGAAGGGGTTGGGACCGTGCTGCTGCTCTTGAAATAGCTGTTGGTCCTCCACAGGTTGGCACTGGGATTCATGGCCAAGGCAGGCTGGGTGTTGCGATAGCTGGATGCCATGGTGGAGATGGCAGGGAGGAAGTGGCTGGTTTTTGGCCGAGCATATGTGGCTGTCAGGGTGGATCCAATCAGCTCCATTGTTGACTCCCCTCAGAGTGCCACTGGTTTTAATGCAAAATGATTGTCACAACAGACTAAATATTTACATATCATGTAGAAGATACATACATATTAATATATTATTTTAATTTTACCAATCCAAAACATTCAGAAATTAAATCAAAGATTAATCAAGTACTCTAACAACACTAAAGTGACAAGAAAGCATTAAAACAGGAAAACAAAAGTCTTACCGAGCTTTTCCTTCAGTACACAGCGTCTTCCTGCAGGCTACCTCTCGGTTGTGTGTACCTGGAAATGAGCTCAAGAACGCACTAAAGGTATACTGACATGCATAATAGATGGACAAGTTTGCAAGTCATTCATTCAGCCAGCCAATGGTGGTGCACAGTCCTGGGCTGCCGGAGCTGGCCTGTCCAAGATTTCTGTTGACACAGAAGCAGTTGCCATAGGTTACTGCAACACTCTGCCTGGGATTTTCAAATTAATGGTGAGCAGGTGCTTTTACTTTGTTCAAGGAAATGTAGTGGGATTGCAAAATGTCACTATTGTCCAAACAAGATTTTTGTCTTTGTACTTTTTCAATAATTGGATTTCTGTGCTACAGATCCTTGGCACGGTAACCCACCATAGACCGTAAATTTTTTTACATAACCACCATGGACTTGATGCTGCATTGTTCCTGGCCTCCACTTTCCTTCCTAATAACTTTATCTTCTTGATTAAATGTCAAAGTGATGCAAAGGTGAACCCTATGGAAACGAACTGATTAGATTTGTTTGCCAGCATTATAAAATAAAGTTGTTGTTTTTTTTTTTTGGTAGTTAGGTTTTCATTTTAAAGAGGTCATTTACCTTCAAATATCTCGTTAGAAGGGGAGCAATCTGAGCTTTGTCCAGTTGGCCGCCGAGCAGCATCAGATAGCTGTCACCCAGAGAACCTAGCTGTCTGTATGGATTACAGTCACCTTTTTAATGATTCATGCCACAGGAAGAGTCCACACAAACCCCTGTAGCACAGAATAATAATCTGTGTTGTGTTACCTAGCTTTAGAAATGAGGATCATTTACACTAATCTGTTCTGAAGGGGTGAGGCTAGACAGATGATAGCCTGGTTTCCACTACAGAGACAAGCAAAGCTGTAGCCAGGAGTTACTCAGCTGGTTTATCATCATCACAGAACTTTAACCAGAACAAAATACACATATGTGATTGTTCTGGGTTTTGCCAACATCGCTTATTTCTTATTTAACCTATCAGTTTAAATTGGTTGGTGCATATATGTTCATTATATAATGTTGTCAATATTTTTGGAGCGTTACTTTGCAGTGCTGTGGTTGTGACAGGTGAGGAGAGCTTTATGTGATGATAAACACTGATACAACAGCAGTGTTCTAGTTACATCAGCCCCATTACATGGAAATCTTTAGCAACCTTCATACAAGTGTTACCACCAGAGCTGGAAGAAGTATTCAGCTCCTTAGCTTGAGTAAAGTAGCAAAACCACAATCAAGATGTTTTCTGTTACAATTAAGCATCCTGCATTCCTCCATATTTCACTTCAAGGTCCAGCTGCTGTTTTTTGACCCGATATACTGAGATGTTTGAGGTGCCTTGACAGACATAGTCAAGATGAGAGTTTAAATTATAATATGTTCCAAAAAGAGCCAAAAATGTCAAATATTTTGGGGGTAAAAATGAATGACTAAAAAAAATTAAGAAATAAAATCTACAAACAATATATTGACCATTATTAATTAAAAAAAAAAATGTTTAACTTAAAAGACAAAAAAAAACAGCAGATGGCCAGATATTCCCCAAACTTTAAGTGTAAGATGACACAAATTGAAGCAAAGCATCAATAAAATAGCAATTACATCAAAAATCTATTAACCTGACCGTCAAAAATACATAAAATTACCACATGTAAAACATTTTTGTATTAGAATTTCTATTTCTCTCCTTTCATTTTATTTCTTTAGTGAGCCAATACTCAATCTACAATATCAGCCTGCTGATTTATTGATGGACTGTTCTATCCACTTGCATGTCATGTAATCTTACGCTCACTATTGATGGCTGTGTGATTGGCTGTATGTTCCTTGCCTTGAAATCTCCTCTGCGTCCACTATTTGACAGGCTAGCGCTCTGTGGCAGCTTCAAAGAGGCCGTGCTGGGCACTGCCCTGCAGCTCGTGGTGAGGCTACTATTGTCATAAACATGGAGGTTTGGATTTAGAATGGAATGACGTGTCATTGCTCCACCCCTGCGGCCTGCAGCATCACTTAACATGGCCAGGTTGGAGAAGGCCACCCCACATGCTTCTGCTGCCCTGACCTCAGCCACTATAAATACGCCCCAGAAAAGCATGAAAAGCCTGCCCTCGTACGAAATTCCTCCCCCATGGATAGAGCTGCGAGGGTCCACTGGAAAAGTGCTTCCTTGTCAACCTCCCTCAGAATGTGAGGGAAAGGTTAGAGGGGTCTATATATATATATATATATATATATATATATATACACTCCTGCATTGTGGCCCTTGAGAGTATGTTGTGAATTACTGCATAGTGGAAATATCTGAGGGAGCAAACATGCTGTCCACTCCACTTAGAGCATAGTGACACTGAACTGAAGGGTGCAATGCTCATACAGCAGGAATGAAAACTCAATAAATAAGAACTTTTTAATTAAATGTTGGCCTGACATGCATGGTTAAAAAAAAAAAAAAGAAAAAAGGTTTCCATATGTATGTGGTATCGTAGCCACTTTAGCAGTTAAGCTTCATAGTTTGGGGATGAAAAGTGAACCGAGCAGGAAAGGAAAAGTGTCATAATTTCTAGATGTTTATGTCATGTGGTCTGGCAGACAGGTTGACTGCCCTTTGACTTTTCTCATTTTCTCATCACATTTGGACAGAGGAGACAAAAAGAAATGATGCACTGGATCTCCAGTCAGTGCTGTCAGCTTACCGCACACAGAGGCTTGGATTTCATTGATTAGTAAATGAGAAAGGACTTTGGACTTTTCTCTGGCTTGAACGCTGGGAGACACAAGCGGTGCCTGACATCAGTTTTAATCAGGGGCGCAGGTAGCAATGCCCTCTTCAAATATGACAATACTGTAATTGTGCAGACTGCAGCCTCTTTCTCGGGCATCTGTGACACCCACAAAACCCCCTCAGTATTAAGACAAGCCAAATATAAACACAAGAATTCTTCCCTTATAATGAATCGGCCAGACATCATCAACCAGAGGCTCAGTGAGGAACGCCTCCTTTAAATTATGGTGAAAAATACTACCTTTCCTCCAAAACAAACACTTCCCCATTGGTCTCATTTGCAGCATCAACATCTGGTGTGTAACATTAGCGAACACGTTACAACCCAGGAATAACTGCACTTTCTCACTGAGGAAAAAGCACATAACCTGATGATGGCCTTAACTAACCTGTCAACAGTTCTGTCACACCCACTCCACTATACATACACATGCACGCGCACACATACACATACACACACACACACACACACACACACACACACACACACAGTCCCACACTCCCTAAGGCCTTGACACATCCTTCACTTTTCACCGTTGACCTCAAGCTTATCGGGTAAGAATAGAAAAGAGGCAGGGGTCAGGAGTGTTTTCTAAACATTTCCACCCAGTGGAAACAAGTCCTTGTCTATTCCCTTTTGGGACCCTGGTGTTTTCACTTCTTCTCCACACATCCCTTTCGATGTCAACCTGGCAAGCATCCTGCAGTCTGGTCCCACCACAGTTTCCTCTTTTTAAAACCTCACTTTCAGTCGCCCTACTCCTGACTGTATAGTTTAATGGATTAGTATACAGGGACAGCACTGTAATGGCATCAGTTTCCTCTCGTGAATTGTGGATGGAGCGGCCTTTGAGGAGGGTGGCCACACCTGGAGAGGAACACAGGAGAGGAAATGAACCATTAAATCTGATGACAGTATTAGAGATCCCCCGCTGAGATAATGGTGGGTCCAGATGGGAAAATCACAGGAGCCTCCCGGGCTCATCTCAGGTCATCAGTAGTCATTTGAGATGGGTGGGTGTGTTGCCTCACTGTTTACTCTTGTAGCCATGGTACACTATGCATCTATCCTTTACCTATTGTGAGTTAGTCATCCAGCTTGTCACTGAGGCCTGCTTTTTTTTCCCCCAGTGATAACAAGTGAGCGTGGTGTTTATTGAACTTGACCATGTGGGCTGATAACATCTGACTTTTCTGAGCATTTTCCTTGCAGGGGTGGAGCAAAAATGCACCAGAGATACGACGACTGTAGAGACAAAGTAGGACCTGTCTGCTGTTATTGACGCTGCAATTTAATCTTGTACAAAAACAATTGAAGATTGGATTCTGAAAGCCAGTTAGGCAGCATTTTCCAGTCTCATAAAGGGCCTCGGATTGATTTGCCGTGTCAGTGTTAGTGGCATAATGACATCATTTTCAGATGCACAAATTTAAAAATGGACATTAGCGTGAATTGGTTTCCAGTTAATGTGATGATTTTTTGAGTGTGTTGTGGTAGTTAGTGGTTAAACTGTTCAGCCATAGTGCAATGAGGTGTTTTTGTTTTTTGTTTTTGTTGTTGTTTTTGTGCGTATGTCTGTATGATCTGAACACTATCCAACATCCTGGCCCTGTCTGTCACACTCGCATGTAAATCTTTAAAAATGGGTCACAAATAATTATTTTCATTCTTTGTAAAGGGTTGTGTTTCCTTTTAAACAACTGGACACGGTAGAGGTGTGGAGAGGCAGCTGAAAGAGCGTCCTGTTGGCTGTGGCATAAAAAGGGAGTAGATGGAGCTGGAAGCCAGGAGGAGAGTGGCAGCGAGCTGGCCACACTGCTGACCCACCAACCAGAGAGAGTTGTGGTTAAGGGTCAAGGCACTCAACGAAGGCTGGACACCACCTGAACACCTCTTCCCTAAACTACAACTAGACGAGCCATGACTAGACTAGTTTGGAGTTGGCATCCTAGAAATGTGTGTAAATCTCTCAAAGAGTTAATCAAACTGAACTGTTTTCAGCCACAGAGTTGGTGTGCTAAAGTGTATTTACAGTAGCAAGACAGAGTGTGTGTGTGTGTGTGTGTGTGTGTGTGTGTGCGAGTGTGTGTGTGTGTGTGTGTGTGTGTGTGTGTGTGCGTGTGTGTGTGTGTGTGTGTGTGTGTGTGTGTGTGTGTGTGTGTGTGTGTGTGTGTGTGTGTGGCATCGCCTCAAAATGAAATACAGTCCCCATGAAGGATCCTGCCACCCAGTGCAATGGTGTGGCAGGAATAAGCTCCTGTATATCAAGCTTTGACCGGCAGGACCTGTGAATACGTCTTTGTCATGGGTTTGTTAACAACAAAAAAATATATACAATATCATCATTTTAGTAGAGTCAGATTAGTGTACATTGGCCATATACAAGTTGCATAGCAATTAACATGCTTGCATGCTTTGTGCATGTTTGTATGGGGTTGCATGGTAACTTCTGTGTTTGCAGGTTGATGTCTGTAAATTTGCTAGAAAAAGCCTTGGAGGCACAGAATACTCTATGGCCTCCATTATATTACCTACACAAAGGAGGCAAATGAATTTTGTATTAGATACTGTGACAGAGGAAGCAGCTGCCAGACAGACAGTCAGGCATCAGGATGTATGTGTATTGTTTGTGTTATCTGGCCTCACTGACTATCTATGAACCAGTGAACATCACTTATCATTCACATAAGCCTAAGCTAAGAAAAACTTAGCTCTTGTTCATTTTGTTCTCCACATTATCATGATCAGCACTTGTTTAACAGTCCCATATTGTATAAAGTCTTTTTTGATTATAAAGCAGGTCTAGGTTCTCTATTAATACTGTCAAAGTATAAAAGCGCCCAGTCCACAGAGAAATGCACACAGCCTTAAAATGAGCCGTCAGGACTTCTGTAACTTTGTGATGTCACAACAAAGCAGTCACAGCTTGCAGCTATGCCCCAAGCCCAGCCGATCCAGACCCACCATCCAGCCTTGCAGATTTGGTTTCTCTGAGCGTTTACCTGAAATCTGCTAAATATTTTATTTCAGTCACTCAGGAAACAGCTCAAAGGCTCAGAGCCTTTCTTCTGATTGGCTCACTGACCTGTTGTTACTAGAGCTCCAGAGAGAAGCTTGAAAGAGGAGATGTAAAACTACATTGAGGTGGTTTTTTGGTTCTTATACCAAAAATATATCTTTTTATGGATATCAAAACTTCAAAATAAAACACTGGAAAAGTGTAATATATGGGACCTTTAAGATCTCTCATGCTACAATTAAATGTAATGGTTGGTGGGTTGCTAATGGTTAACAAACGTCACAGACTGAATTCCACCTGTTTCGTTTCCAGCGTGCGCAGATAATGGTTCTCTTTATTCCTATGACATCACACCAAACACTTTCCATTTATCAAGTCAGTTAAGCAGATGCAGCAAACATCCGAAGGGGCTTTTGATTGTGACTCTACCTATGTATCTGTTTGTGGGTATTAATGAAATGAAATGAAAATATAAAATGAAATGCAACAGACAGAGATGTGCGCCTGATGTGGCGGGTGGCAGTCATATGTCGGTGCAGGGGTGGGTTAATGCCTTTCTGACCGGACAGGCAAAGGCTGGATGGACTCTGGCCACCACCCACCACCACCCCACTCTATGATCAAGGCTCCCAGTTGCAAACTTCCAGAGTGGGACGAGGGGGGCCATGAATGCAGGGCTTTGTCCAGTCCATGGTCATCACATTCCACTGGAGCCACTGCAGAGCGGAGGAGAGGGCAGGCCAGGGCAGGACAGGGCAGGAGAGGGCAGGAGAGGGGAAACACTGACCAGAATCTCTGCCTGTCATATTGTTGTGCAACATGACGATCATATCAAAGATGCTCGTGGTTCCTAGCCATTTATGTACAGTTTGAGCTCATGGTGAATTATAGACGGTAAGGTTTTCTGAATACTCTCTCTGTGCCAACGTCTTCATCCCAAACCATTCACAAAGCCAATGTTGGAGGTCTCCTTCCATGAAACCCTTGTTGTTTTCATTTTCAAAAGGACAGCACCTCTACTGGTCAAGCACAGGAAGTGTGCTAGCAATTTGTAGTGCAGTGGGAACTTTTCTGTGCAGTAATTGGTGCTTGGTGTGTTATTCTCTGACTGGTTTGGAAGGTATGAGTCATCAGAATCGGCAGTACTGGCTACTGACAGAGAAATCCCTCCGGCTGCAGCCCATGTGCACTGCACACAGCAGCCAAATGATTGCCTTCCATTAACACCTCCATTGTTAAGTTGGTCCTCTCAGTACTGGGTTGGTCTGTTGATTTCTCACACAACAACCTTCATGTTGAGGTTTTGTTACAAGTTGTTTTACACATATATGAGGTTTTTTTTTTTAAAGCTGTCCAAGTATCTATAAACCAAGTTAACAATGTGCTTTGAGGTTACAACAGGCTCTGTGCTAGTAATTCAAGCTATTTTTGGCCAAACGTTTATAAAGGGGAGAGAGGTCTAATGTTTCCATGCTGACTCAGGAGTTGAATTATTCACCCTGGGCGTGAGTATTGCTCTCACACACAAACCTCCACCCCAAATTAGGGAAAATGCAGCTTGTGCTTGTCATCCAGGCAAGACAGGAAGGGAACATGAATGATAGAAACCTCAGCTGGTTGCACGGTGACTCATGCGAGTAATGGTCAGAGGAATATCTGGAGCCTTAATCATGAGGAAAAGACCCCACATTCCTCATGTTGGTGCCACTTAGGAGCGAGGGTGTGAACTGAGCCATGTTCAACATGTGGCTAGCTGATGTGTGAACTGTATCCAGCACCACAGCAAAAGAGAAAAGAGACAAATGAAGAAAGGAAGGAAATAAGGAAGCAAGATGTCTTATTTCTTATGCTTCTTTTAATTTTTTTCCTTTGCTAACCCCCCCACCCCCACCCCCCAGCCTCCTTCCCCCATCCATATTCCTCCGCCATCATTCCTTTCAATCACTTATTAAATGTTCCATTTGCTACAGCTCTCTCACTACCCTTTTTATAGCCGGTCGTAGTCTATGTCCTCTCGCACAAAGAAGTGTCTGTCAGTGCTGATGGGAGACGGTGCACAGCTGGACCTTGGCAACATGGGAACAAGGGTTGGAACTAGGATTGGGGGAGCTGCTGGGTCCAGATGGACTCTGTGACTGTGACCGTTTCTGCTGCACGATTAACAGCCTTCCAAACACACCGTTGTCTCCAAGGGGAGAGGTTTGCCTCTGAAGGCAGAACAGCTCCACTGTTCTTCTTTGGCATAAAGTTTTTTGCTGATGTCTTTATTTGAAAGGCTGGAGCCTGGCCACGTAATGTGACTGTTTTTTTTTTTCCTTTTTTTTTATGAGAAGTTGTTTCAACATTGACTCTTGGATTGACTGCCAGCAAAGTGTGGGAGCTGAGGCAGGTGCCACATTACAGTTTATGGCAAGTTTTGGTTAGAAATAAGAAGCTCTGTAGAATTTTGCCCATTGTTTATGGCTTTGGCAACACTCTACTCCATGTGATTTGCCAGTTGAGAGTATGAAAACACAAATGAAATGAATGTTTTAATTAACTGCATTCTAAAAGCTTACACCCATGCTAAACTGTAATTTAATTTGATTAGATCTGAAAAAGATGCTCTACAGGCAAAGTTTAATTTGATCCTGCAATCACATGTACTGTGTAGTGACACAAGGTATGTGCTACACATACATTCAACATACACCCAGCTGCCACTACAGCATTCCCTGCTTGTGCATTCCCTTTGTGTGCTGCAGAAGGTCAGAGTGCATCAAGTGAGATATCAGATGGATACAGTGGCATGTTGTCATGTTAGGCCTTCACAGAGACACACCCTGCTGCAATGCAACCCTGCTGCCATTTAGAAACTTCTAATTAGGCATAGGTAACATTTAAATTATTCTGCTTAGGTTATTCTATGTCAGTATTCTTTACAGCATGCATGGAAAAAACTAAATGAGTAATTTACCCCCAAAGTGACCTCTGTAACAATTGTAATACTGGCTTTCAGTTTCTCTTCAGTTTGAATGCATTATATCGCCATTGTCCATTGTAGTTGCCTTGTGTATATGCAACAATGTGACCATGAAATACATTTTTGCATTAAAAAAAAACTGAACACTCTCATTTGCAGACACAGTCCCTGTCTGAATTCTTCTGCAGCAGATCATGCTGGCCAGACAAAAGGCCAAGGAAGATTCAGATTTACCGCTACAAGGCGGAGAGAGGCATTTAAAAAACCATGGCGTTTTTGTTCAGAGGCATTTTCCAACCCCGGCACCCTCCCTCTCCCTCTGAAATGCCAAAGGCATCTGCTTGACAGCTCCTCACAAGCTTTCAAATTGTTCTCCTTTTTCCCAAATTTGGACTGAATTAGAATGGGACTATTGTCAGCGTGTTTAGCGGATGGTCTTTCCTGGCAGCAGAACATCCTCATAAATGGACGCAGTTGGAGCTCGTCAATTTGTTGGACAAGATTTTTGCCTTTCCCACTGTTTTCTGGGATGTTGGATGTGTTTATCATAATCAAACTGTGGGTTACTGGTATGGCATTTATTCATTGGAGGTGCCAGGGTATCATAAATGGAGTAGGCGTGTGACAATTAAGGCTCCCAATTTGGGCACTACACAGAGAGCAGAGCTGTAGAAATGTCTCAGTGGAATCCCTAGTGGCTGCTTTTACAGCAACAACTTTCCTCTGTCAAATCCCCCAACCCCAAATATCATAATGACCCTCATTACAATCCATTCTAACTGTGATGGTGATGATGTTAGTATGTGTGTGTGCTGTGCTGTGCTGCCATGTCAGGTGTATGTGCCACGTGAGGAGTTGCCATGAGCTGTGGGCTGGCCCTCGCGTGGATCTGTGGCAGCTATACGCCCTCGTCTTGTGTGTGAACAGGATGGACCATGGCAGCTGGGAATGCACATTGACCTCAATGGGAGGAGCCATGGTCAGCAAAAGTGAGGGTCAAACGAAAGATCAGACCTGGTGCACTGTGCCTAGAAGTCATGTCGAGAGGTAAAGCAGGCTGCACGCTGCACCATGCCTCAAAATGTGAAGGAGGTTTTAATGAAACCTGTTGATGGCAACATATTTTGTTCACATTTCAAACTATTTTAAAGCCGCCCTAAGAATTTGTTTAATCTCAGTTTCTTTATCTTTGTTTAAAGGCTTTTGAGGGTTTTGGAGTACTAACTGTGAGGGATTCTCTGTAGTACATTGACAAAAAAAACATAACACACAAGCCTTGCTCCAGAGCAAGCATTTGTAATATCCAAACATATTTAGAACTTTTAGTAAACAACATCTTTGTTTCAGTTTCTTCTATCTTTAATCCTCTGTATGAGTGCTGCCAGCTTCTCCGGCTCTGGGTCTGTGTGTAACACAAGCTGCTGCGGTGAACTCTCAGTTGTTTAACACAGTTTTTTTCCACACAGTGTTTGGGGGCGACCACCCAAGTCCTCTGACCACACTGCACGTTGCTCCCAAGCAGAGCGGGAAGGGGATGAAGACCTTCGATGTGTTACTACCTCAATTCTCTCTCCCTCTCTCTCTCTCCTCCCAGCGCACCCAGCAACGGGCATCACGTGCCCACATAGTTGATCCTGGCTGCTGAGGACGGCAGGGCGCAGCTGCAGCTCTGGACTGGGTTTCACCCTCCTCAACGTTGGAAAACCTCCTCACACTCTCCCCTGGACAGCTGCAGACTACCAGTCATGGGCACCAGCGAAGGTGATGTCTGCCGCGTGGACTCTTTATGGTGAAGTAATATGAGGGGGTGGTCCTCACTTAGTGAGCTGCCAGTTTCATGTATTCATCTGTTGATTTAACTGGCTGCAGGACCACTGACGCACCAACAGAAACAAACATTTCCAGATGTGTTAACCACATGTGCACAGACATGCATAAATATTCAGCAACAAACATTTATCGCACAGCTCCAGTATTTAGCAGAGTTTTGTGCTTTGAGCTCTTCATTTATCTCCAGGTGAAACAACAGTTTGGATTTGATAACTTAGTTTGTATAGTGTAGTTTAACAAACATTATATATGTACATTGACAGCAAACACACTGCAAATACAGAAACGATGCCACAACAAAACCACACAAACCCCCAAAACAAATGCAACAGAAAAAAGATGCATATCCAGACAACGCAACAGAAGCGCTCCAGTATATAAGCACGCTATAACGCTTGCTACGTTATCTGTTGCTCTTTTACAATATTGTTAAAACTACGGCCAATGTAAAAAAAAAAAAGAACACATATCTTTTTATCGCCTTTTATCACGCCTCTTCTTTCTTTCTTTCCACATACTCCCTCCTTTGGTCCAAGGTCAAAGGCCAAAGGTCTGGTCAAAGGTCTGGTCACTCGGGTCGAAGCTGAAGCTTATGCTGAAGGTGTTCCACTTAGCGCTCCCCCTAGAGGCCTGGAGCATTTCTGTTGTGTTGTCTGGATATGCTGTGTTTTTTGTGTTGCATTTGTTTTAGGAGTTTGTGTGTTTTTTTTTTTCGTTTGCCCTTGTTGGACACCATAAAATCATGCAATTCTTTACAAACATATAAAATAATTCCAAAATGTTTATTTCACTCATTCCTATGGTGACGGAATGTAAATGATTTGAAGGACATGTGTTTCTTTTATCATTGGCAGGCTCACTGTTGCAATTACTATCCCATTACAACAGGTACATAGACGCACTCAACAGCTCACAATTGCAGTTTCACACTTAACATATGACAACAACAGTCCTAGTGTGAACCACATCTGTGTACAAAAACCTAATGGTAATCACAGCTGCAGCACAGGAACTCAATCACATCGTCCTGTCTTGTCCTTAGAAGGTCTGCAGACGAGGAAACTATTTCTGAAGTGTTTGACTATACGAGGGAGGTGCTGCTGCACTGTTTATGATGTGTAGTTTATTAGCCATGACTCGCTGCCATCTTGGCTCCTGTTGTGCAGTGGGCACAGAGGAGCCGGCAAAGCAGCCCAGTGCCCCCTGTCTGCTGAGGCAAACAAAGAACTGCTATGTGTCACGTCCACAGTTAAACGGTCTCACCGATCCAACCCCCCCCCCCCTCCACTATGCTTCTATCTGCCAGGGCTGAGCAGAAAAAATGATGAGCCCACCCGACACTCTCCCACCTTGCAAATTGATATCATACCAGAATCCCACTGTTGCTGTTATTCTGTTAGTCAGCAAACTTCAAATCAGTGCAAATGCAACTTGATGTCATTTTAGTGGTCATCACAGTTCAATGAAACAGCTATGATGTAATGTAGATTTATAAAATTACACATCCTCCCCGCCACCCCCTGTCTGCAGATGAGAATCCTGTGGGCGGGGCTGCCATGAGCATTAGGGGTGGGGACGGACTGTAAGAGTCCCTTTGGAAAATTAGGAGGAACTGCGGGATGAGGGTGGGAAGCAGAGGACTGATGATGAATGAGAAGTTCTGAAGTGAGGAGTGGAAGGAAGGGGTGAAAATGAGAGGGAGAAAGAATATGAGGCAGATAGAGAGCTCAGGAAAACTAGGACTGTGTGAGAAAGAGCTAGAAATAGGTAGAGGACAACGTGAGAGAACCAAATTTTAGATGAGTGGGATAAAGTCACTGTCAGTGCACTGTGTCCTGTCAGAGGAGTGTGTTAAGCGCTCCCTGTTGCCCCCTGTAGTTCATTTGTGGGGATGAGTGGAACAAAGTTGCCTTTGTCTGTTTCCCCCTTTGTAGCTTTTGGACATACTGTGGGTGATGTAGGCTTTTTACTGTCTGAAAACTTTGGCACCAGACACTGTGTGAGGATTTAAAGGAGGGCAATTAGAGAGATCAGAGGAGGCTCAAAGAAGGACGTTCATTAGAAAAGAAGAAAAAGAGCACAGAGGAAGAAAAGAGAGAAAAGGGTAAAAATGGCAAAAGATGTAAAAACAAACACAGAGGTTGGATTTGCGAGCTAACTGAGCTTGAGCTACCTGGTCTATCATTAGAGCAGTAATGAGAAGCAGACGGGGCAGCAGCTTACCCCTCACAGGGAATGCTACTTTCCCACAAAGGCCAACATTGTTTGAAAGTCCCGAGTATCCACGACAAGAAACTTTGATGTATTCAATTAAAAGCTCTCTGTTCCATCATTTGAATGAGGTGATTTATCTGTACTTAGAAAATCCATGTGAACATGAGTCCATCCTGCCCCCGACTGTGATTTAAGATAAAAGGCACCAGTACTTGTTTTGCAGATTATTGTTTAAGGTTACATTATGCTGTATAAAGGCAATCAGTGTTTCCAGACTGGTTTATGATGTTTAAGAGAAGCAAACTGAGCAGAATAAACTCTTAAGTCTCTTTCAAGAGGGTTAGGTTACATCTATATTATGAATGAAAATGCATTACTGTAGATTCATGCCATGCCTGGCCTCTACTGGCCTTGTTGTTGCTGTTTGAAGTAGAAAAAAGCAGAATAGAAAGAACAAAGAGAAAATTTGCCCCCTAAAATCTAATTTCCTGACTCTAAAGCCTGGTCTTGCAATTCCTCAACTGTGCACATAAAACAAAAGACAGAAAGTCACAGGGCATCATGACCTAACGCTGTACATATTCATATACTGTACAGCATATGGCTGATACACTTTTCCTTACACATGCACAGTTACATATCAATATTTTCTTTCCTGAATTGCAGTTGACGCAGTTTGGCTTTCAGCATTCAGCCAAAGCATAATTGGATCATTTCACTATTTCGATGGTGTATTATTACTTGCCTTTAGGTTGAAAATGTTATTTTCTTTAGGTCGTAGGATAACAACAATTACGTTTCTAAGTTTCTTGCTTGTGCATCCCATGCTGAGGGTTTTTTGATATCCTCTATTCTTCTTCACTGTTGTCATATTCTCTCTCTTTATTGAAGAAACACAAAACATTTTCTTCTTCTTTGCTTATCTGTTTTGGCTTGAGGCATTTCCTCTCAGCCTTTAATGTGAAATTACTCCCCCCCCTGGCTTCACAGCACACTGGTTACAATGCTGCCAGACTGACTGGGGCTGTATGTTCAGGAGCTTTTTAGTTTGGAGGAGAGCTCATTTATATGTTTATTTTCAAAAGTAAAGCAATTAAGGTTGAACTGTGGCATGTGCTGTACTTGTGACTGTACTCTGGTCTGAATATATAATAACAGTTCTGTGGCCTACCAGCCAAAACTTAAAATTTTATTTTTGAAGATATCAATATAAAATTCAAAAAGACATTTGGTGGAAGGTCGATGCCACTTTCATGGCTGTAGACTAACTTTGAAGCTACAGCCAGGGGGTAGTTAGCTGAGCTTAGCATGAAGACTGGATGTAGGGGAAACCAGCTAGCCTGGATCTGTCTAAAAACTCTGTTTACCTGCACCTTTAAACCTTTTTCTTAACCTGTTATATCTTGATTGTTTAATCTGCACAAATAGGGAAATGTTAAAATAAGAAATTTTGGTTTTATGGGGAACTGACGGCTAATAGTTCCAGCACAGGGATTTCCATAAAACCCTCCTATGCTATGCTAAACTAAGCTAAGCTAAGCTAAGGCTATATAGCACAGTAGTTAATGCACAAACCTGAGTTTGCAATCAGTCTTCTCATTCAACTTTAAATGAGTTATTTGTAAGTTTTGCTATTGCTACATATCCAAGCATTAACAGCTGTTTACTTACCAGTCTAGAAGAAATGTTGCAAGTTCAACATCAAACTTCATTCCTTTACTCACCAAGAGCTGTCTCCAGAGGTGGAAAGCAAAGCCAATGTTAACTCTTTCCTTTATCAACTCTTTTCTTCAACTGAAGTTAGCAAGCTAACCAGCTAGCAGTGGCCCGTTTCGTCACTTTCCAATAGCGACTCACTGTAGCCTCCAATCTGCCCTGAAGACGTAGCACTGCTTAGAGGATGTATTATAACCTCTTGTCTTGACACAATGATGGCTGGAGCTCTTGGCTGGCAAAAATAACTACCAACACCCTCATCTGGCAAGAAACCACATTCTATGGCAAAGACAACAAATAACTCATTTAATCAAGGAAGGAAAAAAGCTAATTCCCCCAAATGTCAAATTGTTCCCTTAAATGTAAAAGTAAAGACTAAATATGAAGCACAGGCTCTGATTATTCCTGCTCAACATTTTATCGTTATGAGGTAGGTAACTTATGAAGTCAGGCATCTAGAAGTCTGATCTGATTAAACTTAAACTTTCTCAAAAACTGAGATTTGAGAACTCTAAAGTTATCAAGCCCCATGCTGTTGTCATGCATTCAAGTGTGTTTCTGATGAAGTGTTGCAAGACTAAAAATAAGTACAGTGGATGTTTTTATTTGAAACCATGGACAGAGGAATGGAAACTTTGCATGTGGGGGGGGGGGCTGCAGCCAAATCTGCCTGATGTGTGTGCTTGTGTTTGAAATTAGAGAGCGATAGAGAGAGAGGGCGGAGAGATAGAGAGAGAATGGGCAGCTATTGTCTGGACATACTAAAGAGGAAGGTGCTACTCTTGTGATCTGACATATACTCAGTCAACACTTCAGACACACCCAGTCACTTAAAATGTCAATAAGTGACACAAACCTCTATATCACAACTGCTGATTTCAATTCAAAAGAACATGTTTCAGCTCACAGTATATGATACCTGACATAGACGTTTGAAAGCTGGAAAATGTTTTCAAAGCTAGGTCTTTCGCATCTAATATCGATAGCTTTAGGAATGCTGCTGGCCTTTATTGGTGCCAGTTCTGGTAACACCCAAAGCATCCAAAGCATGCCAGGCTGGGTGGGCTCGCCATTTATAAATACACCCCTCTAAACATGTCCGAAATTCACTGTGTGGCTTTTGCAGCCACGGGGTTCAGCGCTCAAATAATACGAAGGAGGAGGCCCATGTGTATTTGCGTTTATCATGTGCTTGTATGTGCATGTCAGGGTAACCAGTCAACAAGATATCTGACAGGTCAAGCCTACAGTACGAGTCCCCATGATTTATCCTCCCTGGGTTGTGTATTTACAGCCAGTGAAAAGCTATCCTGGATTTATGTAAATATGCCTCACATGCAGACATGTCTTTCAGTTCTTGTAGAGGACCTGTTTATGCAGTCATAGGTCACATCTATGCCTCAGGTGCAACAGCTCAATTAATTTAAAGGATAGGTTCGGATTTTTTAAAGTCTATTTTAATACATTGCTCACATGCCGTTTGATGTATATAGAAAGAATTACTGGTCACTGTAGTCTTCCTCCTGTCCATACTGGCTGTGAAGTGACACCTTTATAGCACAACTATGCTGTGAAAGATGGGTGACAAAATCCAGGCTTTGTTTTGTGCAGAAATGCAAGTTAGCCGGATCAAGTGGTTATGTCTTCCAAAGTTAGTCTTTTTAGTAAGACATTCCCTCCTTACTGCATGAGGAGTCAAGTGTGCAGGTGGTCTTAGAAGACAGTACAGAAAAAGTTGCAGTTATATTTTTATGGAGGCAGAGACAGAAGTTAAGATATTAAGGACATTTCACTGAACAACAAGGCAAGTCATTAGGTGTTAATAAAACACAATTCACTAAAATTGAATAAACCTAAGGATGTTGCTCCCAGGGTGTTATATTATCTGTTAATTGCTCATGGTCTTTATCTACATTCTCTCCAGACTGCCTCTGAGCATCTGAGAGGGATTATCAATTTTAAAGCACAGAAGGGCAAATTGCCTTATTGAAGACTTCATAGAATTTTTAAACTGAAAATACATTGCAAGAGGTTTAATATGCAGTGTCTGAATCCATCAAAGGCCATACAGTAAATACTACAGAGTTCCAACCGCTGAACAAGTGTCAGTGCACATCTCCAAAATAGCTGCTGTGTTTCCATGCCAAGGCATCAGTGGCCTTTTGACCTTCTGCGGGGCTGCCAGGCGTGTACAGAGGTGTAGATTTAAAGGTTTCTGAGTCCAGTTTGCCTCAGCAGCACCTCTATCAGGTTTTGTTGGCATACGACTGCAAAACCTGTTCGGCATGCATTACTAATTTGTGACGTGTGATGTTGTTAGCCTGTGAGTGGAAACTTTACATAAGGCAGACTGAAGGCAGTGTTATTTAATATTTGTGTACAGTGTGTTTCAGATTTAGTGTAGTGAAGTGCAGGATGAGAAATGGGCAGCATCAGGCTGTTTTCTGCAGCATTTACACACACTTTTAGAGGCAAGGAGGGAAACAACATGACAGAAGGTGAATCCCTGCTATTAGTCTTACTCTAGCTGAGGTTGACAGCTCTGTCAGCTATGCAAATCAAGGAGCTGGTTTGTTTTGTGTCTTCTTCCTGAGATAGTGTTTTTAGTTCATAAGAGAAATTGTTCTCAGATGTATTTGGTTTTATGCCTTTCTGATTTGGAGGGTACATGCAGTGCCCGTGTAAATAAACCCTTCACCTAAAGTGGAGGTGTGGGATTCTGACTGTGTGTGGTCTGCATGGAAAACGTCTCAGCCACTCGCACAAAAAGCTTCCTGGCAACGAGAAAGATTGAGGTCGATCGTCACACTCTTAATTCCTCTGCGGTTTAACAAGCTTCTCTATCCTTATTCAAACCAACATATTATTGTTTTCAGTGATTCAAGTACTGAACGCATAAAAGTTGTTGCCATAAGTAGAACTATGATCCTTTTAAGGCAAGGCCAATGACTGAGATACTTCACCGGCGCAGTTGTAGTTCTTAAGCGAAAGCTTCCCTCTCCTGCACATGCTCGTTAGACTTCGTGTTCTGCACCAAATCTCCAGAGTCTCGAACTTTTTAACTGCCACTTTGCACTTAGAGACTGCATTTTTCCATTGCTACGGCAAACCATCCCAAAGAGGCAGCGGTCTTCTGGTGATGCATGACTGAGAGGGCCAGCCAGAGGGTTTGTGAATGGCTGTCTTAATGGCTCTTTAATCTGCCAGTGGCTGTGACCGCTGTCAGTCAATGTGGGGCCTGCTCGGTTTGCTAAGTAAATGTCAGGGATTATGAATCGAGCCCATAAACGTTCAGAAATGCTCCTTTATTTTCTTCTAATGTACACTAATAAAAAAAGAAATACAAAAGAAGGCAACGTCAAGAAGAATTCACTGCCTTACACATAATACTTAATCAGTATATCAAGTCTTAAGCCCCTTTCTCCTATTATGGAGCAAAGGCAGGATAAAAGAAAGCCCATGAAATCAAATTGAGCCCTCGTCATCCACACACAGCGTGAAGTCAGCCCTCCTTTAGATGGAATGGCTTTTGGAACAAACCCAGTGATTCAGCTCTGCATCCTACAGGAAATCCCTATGAGTAGCAATGAAGAGCAAATTCTTCAGGCAGCAGTCCAGAATGCAGAGGCAGGTCACAGATGTGTGACTCAGGGATTTCAACATGTCTCTTTCTTACCATCTCATGTCTACAGTGTAACGATGGTGAAACCGAGACATCTGCCTTTTGAGATATTTTCTCAGCAAATTTGATTTAGTTTATGCAGCACTTGACCTTTCACCTTAATCTTTATTCTGGCGACAGTCTGTCTCGTGGATCATTTTCAGCCCAGACCAGAGACCATTTTACCTTCACATCTAATTTGTGCTTTTGCAGAAGATGCCTCACTTTTTGTACGGTTGTGCTTTTTATTTCATTACGTTGCACCAGAGCAACCGCTCCTCAGCATAGAGAAATACTGAAGGAGTTTTAAAGCTATGCTGCATCTCAGCAGTCCTGAGCCGGCATTAAATAACAAATCTGGATGCAAGATGAGGAGCGGGTTAAGTGATGCGATCATGGAGGATATCAGGGCTTCTAGACTGTAGCTCTTCAAATCCTGAAGCTTTGGCCAAAACCACAGGAACACTTCCTCAGAGTACGTTCAGCCACACACACACACACACACACACATGCATGTGGTAAAAAATAAACACTAAAGGGAAAAGGGAGGTGCACATGATGGAGTAGTGAGATATCCGTCCAGTCCATTTCCTCCTCTGTGTTGCGTTGTGAAATCCCTCTCGACCCCACCCCAGCTTTTTCATTCAGAGGGAGAGAATGTGGCGGGACACGCCTGTGCTTTCTGTAAATATCTTGGGTCTACCTCTCCGCCACCTCCTCTTCTCAGGGCAGGGATGGAGCCAGCTATGCATCCCCCCTTCCAAAGCTTCCTCATAGGGAAGGAAGCTGACCCTCTCCACCTAGTTAGAGGTTAAATCCCGGGGGGTGGGGTGGGGGTGTGTCGGCCCGGACCCTTCGATTGACAGCAGGAAACACTAGGAGGAAGCTGAGAGGAATTGTGGGTCTGTTTTTCAGTAGTAACAGACAGGATGTGTTATGTCAGAGGGGTGTTGTGAAGCTTTGACATGTCAGGGTTCTGTGACCTTACATTCTGTGAAAACACCCACCGTATCACTTGATATCTCTGTTACTACTAGTGTTTCAACAGATTTTTTTTTTTTTTCACAACACGTCTTTCCTGGCATTTAAGAGCAGCTCTTTATTTTCTACACCCAAAATGTGACCCTCCTCAAAAATCCCTCCAAAACAAAACACTTCAAACTAAGAGCAGTCCATTCAAGAAGCAGTATTTCCTGTCAGAAACACTACTGCTGCTTGAACGTGGTAAACACAAGAGGCTTTACACTCTAATGTTTACTTAAACAGGGGCGACAGCCAGCCCTTTATATCCAACATACCAGCACTCACCACCATCACCAAGTGCCGTTATAATAATCACAACCAGCACTACCCCATGCATTCCACAGCGCACCACTATCCAAGGCCAGACTGTACACCATGTTACATACTTCTCCTGAACTCTGCTCGTCCTTGGATTGAGTCCAAGCAAAGAAACTGTCAACAGTTTTCAGTCGTCGATTACATTAAAATGCCGACACAGGACGTTTCATTCAACAGTTTTCCTCCAGCTCGTGCATCCGAACATCAGACTCGACTTGACAGCAAGATACAGAACTGAATGTCTCACGAAACATTTCTGTGTTTTTAGATGATAATCAAGTCAGCTGCATATAATTCAATAATGGAGAAATATCTCACTGATTACTAAAATTAATAATACGTAATTTGACCAAAAATCACACATGGACATGCAAACGGAGGGCTCATTTGAATGACTTCTTAGGCAACACGTTTTGTGTGAGTCAGTACATCTACACATTAATGTCCAATTCATTCTATTTCCTGTGAACCATCTGTACTATGTTGTTGGTTTTAATTGTCAGTTCTTATTAGAAGTGATTTGACCAATAACTTTAAGTCGACCTTTAAATTAATATTATTTTGTCCATTTTTGAAGCGTCATTGTTCTGTTGCTAGTAGCAAACACATCAATTTCACTTTAACTGATGTTGTTACACTCATCTGTGACAGCTAGTGTATACCATGCATTAATTATTGGGTGTTTTATCCAAATATTTCTGCAGTGACCCTGACCTACACCCCCATTCAGTGGTGGTGCTTTTATACAACCGGACCTACCAGAAGGTAGGTCCCTTTATCTCTATAACAACATACTGTGCTCAATCCACTAATGAAGGAAGATTAAAAACGCCATTGCTGAGGATATTCTCACATGATTTCCTTTTGGTTTGAGGGTTCCCAGAGCTGGAGAAAACGGCTTCGGCCGAGCACTCAAACCTACACAAGGGGGCCATTTCTAAACTTCTGTTATTCCAGAGTGTTCCGCTGAAAGCCCTTAATGTGCAGCTGTTATCCCTTCACTTAAATGTGCTTTGCTCAGCTGAAAATGACTGAGATGGCCTAAGAAAAAAAACACCTGCCAGACTCATTAATTATAATTTATGAGTACCAGACCTTGGACCTTGACTTGATGGATAATTTCAAACAGGCTTTCAAATACAGCCTGTTGATGGAGGTTATAAACAGAACAGTTTCAGTAACAAATATTCTGACTCGTGAAACATTTTTGGCAAGTAGATACAGAGCAACCGCTCCTCAACATATTCTCTGTAAAACATCTCTCCCTCCTGTAGTAAGTCATTGTTTGGATGTCTTTTGCAGTAAGCTCAATCACAACTCTGTGTACACTCACACAGATTAAGGGGCTGGCTTCATTACGCACCCATCTCGGTTTGTTTGACCACAGTCTCATTTGAAAAGATTAATTGGCTGGCTCGAACTGGCTCAGCTCGACTAAACTAAATATTTAAGTTTTTGAGGTGCATGCGGTCAGCTTCAGACCCCTCATGATGGTCTATACTTGAACCTGGTTTGTTTTTCTCAGCCCACGCGGCCATCACACCCTCGGCATGGCAACTTCCCATCTTGCTCACATTCCAGCTTCTTTTTCTATAGATTTTTTTTTTTTACTGCTTTGTGTGTACATGAATTACATAATTGCTTGCTTTTGAGCACAATTTCTGTCTCATTACAGGATACAAGGTGGATTACAAGGTGTACGCGCTTGCTTAGACTAAACAGAGGAAGAAATAATTGTTGGTAAGTCTGGGAGAGATTTTCAGTGTTTGTTCAAAGGTGCATTTAAGTGACGCTGCATTAAAGGACTCAACATAACGGGTTCCCCTTAAGATATCACGCTAGAAACACACTGTAGTTCGGACCCAAAATTACACACCAAACACACACATAACTCCAAATTCATGTTGAATTCAGCCTTTGCCAAGTATAGCTTAAGAAGAGTTAGTGACAAAATGTGTTGATGCAAGATCCATGATCCAAAGATGATGTGATATAAGTGTAAAATATTTGGTATTAAAGGATTTTGAGTGATGTAATATATGTCACACCCATGTAATTGATTGATTATTCAGGCAAAACCTACAGTATGGATCAATTTTGCGTAAAATGTCCTGATATGAATAGTAAAAGTAGAATCTAAAATTTTACAGCATCAATGGATTTCTGCCTCATAGTGTACAGCTATTTGATTACTCATGGAAATATCTGATTTTCAAATGTGTATTTCTGCCAAGAGCAGATGAGGTGATGTGGGATACAACAGAAAGACTTTATCAACCAGGATGACCTTCATTAAGCCCTTTATCCTCCACGATAAAAGAAGAATCTTTTAACTCGCATTGAAGCAATTACTTAATCTAATAGGCTGAGATTTATCAAGACACCAGGGGGAAAAATGACAGCTTTGGATTTAGTTGTCATATCTTTTGCTCCAAGAAAAGCAAAATGGTCAGATGAAATAATAACTTCAGGAACGCCAACAAAATTAAAAAGTTACACACAGAGAATTCATCATTTGGTTTTGAAAGGTTTGTTCTGCATTGTGAGAACACGAATGTTTTCTCAAAGATTTTCCAGGTCATGAAAGGTTAATGAAACAGTTTGAGAATTACAGCTAAAACAACAACGTCCCAAACAAATGATCCCAACTTGTTACAAGCTGGATGCTTTTATCGTTTCTCTGTGATGGACAGCTGCAGAAAATAATTTCAGCAAAGATCACACATGTACAATGTTGAGCTTTACATGCCATAAGAGCCTCTACTCATAACTATTGTATCGGTTAAAGGAGAAATAGTCAGTAATGGAATGGAAAAAATGTTGCTATACAAAAATAGCTGGCTCCATCTAGTGGTCATAAATAGATATTGTAAATATATCCATCCATCCATCCATTCATTAGCTATACCGCTCATCCTTCTAGGGTCACAGGGAGGTTCTGGAGCCAATCTCAGATGACATTGGGCGAGGGCAGGGTACACCCTGAAGAGGTCGCCAGTTCATCGCAAGGCTGATATATAGAGACAAACAACCACTCACATTCACACCTAGGGGCCCTTTAGAGTCACCAATTAACCAAATGTGTATGACTCTGGGAGGAAGCCGGGGTACCCTTCATTGTAAATACAATGAAATAAAAATTTTGAAAAAATTTACAGCCACTTTTTTATCTGTCTCGCTGAACCTATTCTCATTATAATGAAATCAAAACATTTAAAAGTGACAAACTAAAATCTATAATATGAATGTTAATAGGTCCTGGTATTAAATTTTAGGTCATTTCTGTCGATATAATTCCTTTGTTCTGTAATATTTCATGTTTGCTATGTTGTATCTTCATTTTAAGTGAATAAGAAATGTTTTTTAAATGTCAAACAATTACCTTGGGTTCCTGAACATAATTCAAACATATGAAATGAAAATAAAATAAATGAATTAATTGTAATTGGGGTCACTGAGGCTATGTTATTTAAAGGAGCAGGTCTCAGAGATCTCCGCTGTTTTGTAAATCAACAATTAGAGAATTCTTTTATTAAAATATCAATATATATTGATCTCTTTGATAGTTATTACTGTAAATAATTAATGATTGTTTTGCATTGTTACAGTAAGTCAGATTTATACTGAACCCTACTTATACCTATCACCATTCAAGTCATTGGCCCTCTCAACAATCAGCTCTAATGATCGCTGAACCTTCATTAAAGTATAAAAGTAGGAAGTAGAAAAGCTTCAGATTTTGGTCTTGACTAAGAAAACTTTATTAGACAACACATAGCACAGGAATTGCAAAACAAAATTTTCAAGGAGATTTTTGAAAGACAAGAAAGTAAGCAACTGCATAATCTTATGAGCCTGTAGTTGGTAAACTCAGATATCCAGCAGATAGATAAGACACATTACTGTACAGTGGATGGGGGGACATCAAACAGGAGGAAAAGCGGGGTAAATATTTACAGCATAGCACATAGATATTAATTTTTCAGCAGGATATTTCATCTCACTGGCAAGAACACAGACTGCTCCCAAGCGGTCGCTCCAGTGAGTCACCACTCTGATCCAGCTATTTGTCCTCCTCCACACTGAAACAAAGGAGACACATCACTGAAAGCGCAATTTAGAAATCCTCTTAGCTGCCCATGAAAACACATTTTGTATGCTTTTTGGTGTATTGTATAAATGACAAGCCATAGCCCAGCTGAAGGATATTAGTCTAATTGGCCATTAGGAAACCTTTGGTGGCAAAGATATAGACATGGAAAAAAATGTTCTTGATTATTATTCTTGATCCAGAAAACAAAATAATGAGGTCGTATCTCCAGAGAGAAATGTAGCATATATACATTAATCCTATGTATAGTTGTTTTTCAGTAGTGTATATTACAGCAGTAAACTGTTTTCATATTTTTAATTTGAATTTAAAGCAGATTTGTAAAGGAAAAATGTGCAAAGGCTGCGATTGAGATGATTCAGTGAAAATGGGATTTTGAGTTGGTTTCTGAGAAGAACATTCTCAGATAAAGTGATGTATTATAATGCAGCAATTTCCCATTGTGAAAGCTGTGTTTTGTTTTGTTTGTTTTTTTTACATTAGGCGAGACTGAGGATTGAAAAGCCATGGATAGTTTGTACTACAGACCTATCTGAGGGACCAGCTGCCTGACGTAAATGATGCCATTCAAAGTGAAAAGAGGCAGTTTTGGGGAAAAAAGGTAAGATGAAATTCTCCTCCAATACATGGCCCAAGGCATGAATACAGTGGAAGTACCAGGGAAATCAGATTTCAGCACAAGAGTCCATTATGGTTAATTGTGGGACTTTGGTTTACAAACCCTGGTTGATTTGTAAACAAGTTTTGTGACATTAAAAACTAGGTAGTTATTATTTTCATGTCCATTTTTCTGTAACAGCAGCATTATGATGGACATTTGTCTCACTTCCCTCAATAGGTTCAAAAAACAGTAATCCAGAGCTTCACCTGCATTTCCATAGAACTGTCAGAAGAGAGCAGTAGTGGCACACCATAAACACGTTTATTAACAAGTGCTTTTGTTTTCTGAAGTACTGAAATTTAAACAGTTCTGCAAGTGTTGTATAGGACAGCTTTAGAGTGATTTGCCAAATAGGAAGAGAGGAAGCTATCCATTTCAATCAGACTGTACTGACTCTGCTATATCTGTCAGTTTTCATGTAGCTCTGAGGGCAGCCAGGCCAGCAGTGCTTTAGGTCACTCATTTAATGCTGTGGTGGAATGTAACTATAAGTACATTCACTCAAGTCATGTACAAGAACAATTTTAGCTGCTACTACTTTATTTGAGTATTTCCATTTTATAATACTTTATAGTTCTATTCTACTACATTTCAGAAAAAACATATTATGCTTTTTACTCCACTACAGCTATTTGACATCTTATCTTTGCAAATTTAGTTTATTAAAGACAAAATATAACCAACGAATCAATTGTGATGTATTATTATAGATTAAGCTACAGAGCAGCATGTAAAGTATTTGAAATGCTCCATTAATGATGCTTACACATTCATACATTGACAATCATAATCCAATATTATATATATATATATATATATTTTACACATTTTTTATGACTTACTATACTGTTACGTTTCTATTTCATACTATATCATGAAATTTTTATCACATACTGTACTATGACATTTTTCTGCCTTACTATATCATTTCATCTTATGCCTTGCCATACTATGACGTTTTCATGACCTTTTATACCTTAATATACTATGATGTTTTTTTGACGTTTTATGCCGTACTATACTATGACGTTTTTTGGCATTTTTATGCCAAACTATACTATGACGTTTTTGCGCCTTTTTATGCCTAACTATACTATGTTGTTTGATGCCTTACCATAATATGACGTTTTCATGACCTTTTATGCCTTAATATACTATGATGTTTTTTTGACGTTTTATACTATACTATGACGTTTTTTTGCATATTTATGCCAAACTATACTATGACGTTTTCATGACCTTTTATGCCTTAATATACTATGATGTTTTTTTGACATTTTATACTATACTATGACGTTTTTTTTGCATATTTATGCCAAACTATACTATGTTGTTTTTTTTACTTTCTATACCATACATTGGTATGCCTTACTATACATTTTTATGACTTACTATACTATGATGTTCTTTATGACTTACTATACTATGACGTTTTTATTACATAACATACTATGACATTTTTATAACTATGTCGTTTGATGCCTTACCATAATATGACGTTTTTATGACCTTTCATGCTTTAACATACTGTGATGTTTTTTTGACGTTTTATGCCATACAATACTATGACGTTTGATGCCTTACCATACTATGACGTTTTCATGACCTTTTATGCCTTAATATACTATGATGTTTTTTTGACGTTTTATGCCATACTATACTATGACGTTTTTTGGCACTTTTATGCCAAACTATACTATGATGTTTTTGCGCCTTTTTATGCCTAACTATACTATGTCGTTTGATGCCTTACCATAATATGACGTTTTCATGACCTTTTATGCCTTAATATACTATGATGTTTTTTTGACGTTTTATGCCATACTATACTATGCCGTTTTTTGGCACTTTTATGCCAAACTATACTATGATGTTTTTGCGCCTTTTTATGCCTAACTATACTAAGTCGTTTGATGCCTTACCATAATATGACGTTTTCATGACCTTTTATGCCTTAATATACTATGATGTTTTTTTGACGTTTTATGCCATACTATACTATGCCGTTTTTTGGCACTTTTATGCCAAACTATACTATGATGTTTTTGCGCCTTTTTATGCCTAACTATACTAAGTCGTTTGATGCCTTACCATAATATGACGTTTTCATGACCTTTTATGCCTTAATATACTATGATGTTTTTTTGACGTTTTATACCATACTATACTATGACGTTTTTTTGCATTTTTATGCCAAACTATACTATGTTGTTTTTTATGACTTACTATACTATGACATTTTTATTACATACAATACTATGATGTTTTTATGACTTACTATACTATGACTTTTTATGCCTACTATGACATTTTGGGGCATTTTTATGCCTTACTGTACAATGTCGTTTGATGCCTTACCATACTATGACGTTTTTGTGCCTTTTTATGCCTAACTATACTATGTCGTTTGATGCCTTACCATACTATGACGTTTTTGTGCCTTTTTATGCCTAACTATACTATGTCGTTTGATGCCTTACCATACTATGACGTTTTTGTGCCTTTTTATGCCTAACTATACTATGTCGTTTGATGCCTTACCATACTATGACGTTTTTGTGCCTTTTTATGCCTAACTATACTATGTCGTTTGATGCCTTACCATATTATGACGTTTTTATGACTTTTTATGCCTACTATGACATTTTGGGGCATTTTTATGCCTTACTATACAATGTCGTTTGATGCCTATGACGTTTTTTGGCATTTTTATGCCTTACTATACAATGTCGTTTGATGCCTTACCATACTATGACGTTTTTGTGACCTTTTATGCCTTAATATACTATGATGTTTTTTTGACGTTTTATACCATACTATACTATGACGTTTTTTTGCATTTTTATGCCAAACTATACTATGTTGTTTTTTATGACTTACTATACTATGACATTTTTATTACATACAATACTATGATGTTTTTATGACTTACTATACTGTTACGTTTCTATTTCATACTATACCACGACATTTTTATCACATACTGTACTATGACATTTTTATGCCTTACTATATCATTTCATCTTGTGCCTTGCCATACTATGATGTTTTTTTGACGTTTTATACCATACTATACTATGACGTTTTTTTGCATTTTTATGCCAAACTATACTATGTTGTTTTTTATGACTTACTATACTATGACATTTTTATTACATACAATACTATGATGTTTTTATGACTTACTATACTGTTACGTTTCTATTTCATACTATACCACGACATTTTTATCACATACTGTACTATGACATTTTTATGCCTTACTATATCATTTCATCTTGTGCCTTGCCATACTATGACGTTTTCATGACCTTTTATGCCTTAATATACTATGATGTTTTTTGGACATTTTATGCCATACTATACTATGACGTTTTTTGGCATTTTTATGCCAAACTATACTATGACGTTTTTGTGCCTTTTTATGCCTAACTATACTATGTCGTTTGATGCCTTACCATATTATGACGTTTTTATGACTTTTTATGCCTACTATGACATTTTGGGGCATTTTTATGCCTTACTATACAATGTCGTTTGATGCCTATGACGTTTTTTGGCATTTTTATGCCTTACTATACAATGTCGTTTGATGCCTTACCATACTATGACGTTTTTGTGACCTTTTATGCCTTAATATACTATGATGTTTTTTTGACGTTTTATACCATACTATACTATGACGTTTTTTTGCATTTTTATGCCAAACTATACTATGACGTTTTTTATGACTTACTATACTATGACATTTTTATTACATACAATACTATGATGTTTTTATGACTTACTATACCATGACATTTTTTTTGCCTTACTATACTATGACATTTTTTATCACTTACTATACTACGAAGATTATAATGCTTTACTATAATATGTTTTAATCACATACTGTACTATGACATTTTTTATGACTTTATATACCCTACATTGTTATGCATTACTATACATTTTTATGACTTACTATACTATGACCTTTCTTGCTTTAATATACTGTGATGTTTTTTTTGACGTTTTATGCCAAACTATACTATGACGTTTTTGTGCCTTTTTATGCCTAACTATACTATGTCATTGAGGTTTTTTGGCATTTTTATGCCTTACTATATAATTTCATCTTATGCCTTGCCATACTTTGACTTACTATAATATGACCCTAAATGAACTGGATTATATGAAAAAGTATATGTTGTGTTTAATTCCTGCAGGTTCATAGCATGTCATGAAACATGTAATGTACAAACAAGTAATGCCTGAGTATTTTAAGTGTATTTATATTTTATCAGCCCAGCACTGAAGTATATTAAAATCACTGTCAGACTGGTGAGCTTTAATTAGCCAACAAGACTCATCCTGCCTGTGACATGAAAATCTGTAAAACAAGGTTTTCTCTTTCCTTTCAGGCTTATTTATGTAGAATAATCAAGAGTGGCTGTTTGTTAAACAGTGTATGTGGCTGGAACTCTTTCAGCACCTCACTCTGTTAAAAAAAAAAAAAAAAAATCTTAGGTCTACTTCAAGGTCACATTTCAATGTGTTCTGCTTATTTTAGAAGTAGGTTGTGAATAAAACTGCAAGGAGTTTGAAAATGAGACAGCCTCCTGGTGACAGACCAACAGAAATGAGACAAAAATGAGCCATAGTTAAAGATTACCAGCTTTCTCTTTTATTGAAAAATATAGCTGTTATTTCAAAGAAAGGAAAGTGAGAAAGGTAAATATATTAATATACTGTAAAACCAGAATAAGGAGTAGGAAAAGAAAACAGTACATACTTTGCAGAACACTACAGCCACTGAATAGAAAAAAAGAAAACATTCTACAGCTGAACTTTGAGCCAGTTGTTTTTCGCAGTCCTTATCTTTTTTTGCCACTCACCAAACCACAGCTGTCGGCGCATGGAAAACTTTTAAGCAGACCTGGGGCAAGAAAAGTATTTGCAAATTCCTTTATATGGTTTATTCTGTCCTACTTAGCAGTTTCCCACAGCGAAACATAACAAATGCCAGAGAGTTAAGACAATTACAAGAAAGTATATCAGAGCAATTCAGTATACTTTTCCATAATTCTCCATTTACCTCTTTCAAATTAAAATTCTAACTCCACCAATTTGGCAAACTGGATACTAAACGTAAAACTTGCAAATACAATTTGGCCACAAATGTGCCGTTTAGTGTTGAAGCCACTAACATTCTTCTGGTTCCCACACTAGTACCACATATTCACACAGCTGATAACAAGGATTGTTTGCTGTAATCATCAATGGCACAAATTATATTTACATTAGTTGATTAAAACAATGGCAGATAAGGAGTGTTTTTGTCCTCTCTTTTAAAGTGTCCATTGCTCAGTGAAGGATTGCAGCTGCCCAAGCACTCCACAAACCACATAGTTCATAATGGTTCAAAAAATGAAAATAAAAAAAGTAAAAGACAGCTTAAAATTTGGCCCATTTACGTCAAAATGTGAAAGCGATCTGACTCAAAGCATACTGCATATCTACACAGAAAAAAAAAAAAAAAAAAAAGAAGAAATCCAGAAAGATCTTGCTAACATTAACCCAATAAAATGGTTAAAACATACTTGGCAATTTCCTCCAAAAGATTCTGAACTTCTTGCAACCTGCTCATGTAGACACAGCTCCAAAATATCACAATAACCCGAGGGCAGAATGGCACGGCATCCTGATTCCATGTGCACACCTCTGCATCAGTGCCACAACAGGAAATCTAAAGCTCCTATTTGTCAAATGTGGCAATTAACTTTCTAACACATAATAAAAAAAAAAAAAAAAGGTCTGACATTAATCATGGACACCAGAGAGGAAAGTACACCTCTTTTTGCCTAATTTAGAACTTGAGAGTAACCTAATGGAGACTGAGTGAGCCTGCATTGTAAAACCAACTAAACACACACACACACAACATAAAAGCATCCCACCTGTCTGTTCCTGACCTTGCTGCTTTTGGAGAAGTTCCAGCTGGTTGGGGGCCAATACTCCAGAACATTTAATGAGTAGCCTGGGAGAGGCCAGACGATTGGTTGATTTAATCATCTGTTCCTACTGTGTGATTTGGGTTGTTTAGTTGAGGAGTGTGTTCTCACTTGTGGGGCCAGTTCAGGAAATATCTTCCACTCTCACTCGCCTCCAGACATATCCGATGCCCGTCTATTAAGTAGCTGCGCTCTAATAACACTTTGTACATGTTGTTACATCCTGTCTCTGCCCTTAAAGAGACACACGCCTGGACACATGTCTACACAGAGGAGGATGTGTTTTCGGGATAGAGCCGTAACTATTAATTATAATATAACCATTTTTCTTCTGCTGCAGCGACTCCATCTTCAAACATTTCTGATGTCTCTCTGCTGACCTGCTAATCCTACCAACCTCAGTAATGACGTGGAATGACGACAACAGACATACACACAATTTGCCATAATCCCCACCTCTGTCCTGTTTCAGTACAGGACACAGAACACATACAAAAAGGCCTCTTTTCTGACAAAATCAATTTTTCTTTTTTTGCAAATTAAAAAGCAGGGCTTAGTTGCACAAAACACCTTAAGTTTTCTACTTAGGTATGGCATTTAAGATTTGATTTCTCCTTATCTGAGGGAGTTATTTTAAGGGTGTTGCACAGAATCTCTTTTCTTCATTTATTGCCATAAACTCAGCTCATGTTGCAGTTAAGGTAAAGTCTGGTCGCTAAGATCTTTTGTGCAACGGTTTAACTGACTTAAAGTGATTCCTTAAGTAAAGGATTAAGAAAAGGAGAAAACCTTAAATACTTAAGTGACCATTTTAAGGAAACCTTAAGGGTGTTTTGTACAACTGTTTTTATTTTAAGGAAGCCTTAACTCAGACTTGAAGGAAAATCTTAACCTAAGGTTCTTTATGCTACCGGCAACCCAGACACTTACAGCGATTGATTTTGTAAAAAATAAGTCATTATCAACTAATACAGCCTTAGCATGACAGAGATAGCATATAGTAATGTGGCTTAGACATTTGTTATGTCTACTTTAGTCCAAAAATGAAGTGCCATGTAGCCAGCGTGCAACCAAGCTGGCTACTTCTGTGGTACCATTAAGTTTTTGTGAGAAATGAAACTTATCAGATATAAACTCAACTTTTAAGACCTAGCAGTGCACATTAGGAATAACCCATCCCTTATTAAAATCAATGAATAAATACCACAGCTGTCAGTGAATTTAAAGAGTTGCCAAAGAAAAAGAGAGAGAAAGTCGCAAAATGATAAACTACCCAACTCAAATACAACAGGCTACTGTAGACCAACTTCCTGATACTATATGTACATAAAATATAGTAAAAAAAAAAATGGCAGAAATCACCCCCATTAAGTCATATGTGAACAAAAGTAATAACCACTTTATCTATGTAGTGTCTATGCCAAAACTTTGTTATTGGCAAACGAAGCTTTGTGATCACTCCCACGTGCAGCAATTACAAAGCTATCCGAGTTTCACTTCTTGTCCTTTCCCTCTTCCTTCCTCAGAGTGTGTACTACAACATCCAAGTTGAGTTTGCGACCCGGCACGTCCCTCTTCTCGCCCCACACACCATGCTCCAAATGTGATATTCATGTGATTGACAGCTGGAAGCACACTCTTGTAACCTCATGGTCACCTCTATACTTCTTAAAATTAGTGTGATGCTCATAACCAGTGGCTCGCTGACGGACACAGCAGTCACTACTTTTTTTTTTCTTTTTTTTTTGAAAACAGAATTTCCCAATAATAATAATAATGAGTTCAGAGTTTGACATCGCAAAAAATTGCAACAATCAACAAACCCAGACGTTTCAGAAGTGCAACCTTGTGAACAGTCTGTCTGCACTCAAGCACTCCAGTTCACGTCCTTGCTACAGCACAGTGAATAAGGCTTAATTGGTTTTATTTTATGATGTTGACAAAGTGTGCAGAGATAGATTGATCTACAAGAAGCTTAAAGCAGATGTGGCCCTGCCTTTAAATCCTCCCTCTGCCTTTCCCAGCTTGTGTCAGCCTCCCAACACCTGCTCATCTCCATTAGTGTCCGTTTGGGCCAGAACAGGTTTGTCTACACTCGAATCTCATCATCATCGTCCTCATCCATGAAAGTGAAATCTCTGTCATCCTCTCCACGTGGTGAACTGTACTTTGCACTGTCCGTGTCGGCATCGTTGAGGTGGTACTGAGGTTTCTCCTCGGTGGCCGAGCCGGAGCTGGACACAGAGCAGCTATCCAGGTTGTGGTGGTGGTGGTTGTTGTTTCTGGTGTGCAGCTCCGGGGTGTAGGGATCCACCATGGCCTTCTGCTGGTACATGCTGCGAGGTGGCCTTGCAGGGGCCTGCTCCTCCACATCATCATCATCTATGTGGGGTATGAGGGATGGCGACGCGTGGCCCTCGCTGCTCTTACCTTCCTCATAGCCAAGGTCATCTTCCTCCCAGCCTTTCTTTTCCATCACGCTCAAGATATCCCCGAGCATGGAGGGCCCCAAGTCGATGTGGAAGGACATCATGGACTCTGCGTGCTTCATCCCTCCTCCCTTAGGCATGGATGGAGGCAAATCTGTGAGTTCGCCAAAATTGCGCTCATCGAACTCTGCATCAAGCGTTGCCATCGCTGCTGCTCCGTTTATCGGCTTGCTTTCAATCTCTGTCAGCTTCTTCATGGGGCTGGAGGAGACGCTCTTTGGCAGCTGGTTGCTTCTGTTTGTATCCTCGTCGTTCAGGTAAGGTAGGGATATGGCGTTTTTCACAAAGTTGGATGAACCACCAGAAGGCGCCATCATATTGTAGTCATACTTGTCCCCTCGGTTTACTGACTGAGAGCGCTTGCTGCTTCTGAAGGTGCGGGACAGCAGCCCTGGTTTGGGGCCCGGGGAGCCCTGCTTTGTTTCCGGCTCCCTGGGAGGTTCCCCCGATCGGGTGCTGAGAAATGAAGTGTCCCCAAAGGCGTCGCCCCCTCTGCCCACATGCATTGTGTGGCGGAAGTCCCCCAACGGAGCGCTGATCATCTCCGCAGTCAGGTCAGCCCGAGACCGCCGCTTCGATTGGTTGGAGTTATTCACCAGCTGCTTGAGAATAGGCATGATGGCAGGGTCTCTGACTTTAAATCCACAGACGAATCAAACTGGGTTCTATAGGTGTTCAGGAGGGTTCCTTCCAGAGATCTTTGGCTTTTGTATGAGATTTTGTCAAAGGAAGTACAATTCCAGGTGTTTAATGTGTGAAGCCATTCTGGACCTCCAGCTCAGGTCTCATCTTACAGTTGTGGATCGACCTGCGAAGAAGAAAAAGAGCATTAGCGCCACATCACTACTTATATAAACCAAGACCAGCTATGCACCTTGGCAGGGCAATGTGGAAACATGCAATTAATAACACCAGGCCATTTTAATCTAGGAAATGTGAAATACTACTTTAAATCCCTCTCTAAGGAGCTATGTGTCTATTCATTTCTCATTACTATCACATTACTCCTTCTGCCCTGATCTGCATCTGTATGGAAGCTTTTCTTGCCAGTGCTTCAAAAATGAAGCCTCACTTGAGTGGGTCTAAACTCGCAAAAGCTTTATACAATATGTAGACGTCCGTAAGGGAGTTATGTAACAGTGAAGTAAAGCTTACTGGTATAAAGTTCACAGCAACTTCACCTAACTTTGAACCAGGAATAATACCCCTAGTAAAGTTTACCAAGTGCAAAATAGCTTCCCATTCAAACATGTTTGTGCAATTCTTCTGATACATTTTTAGAAAAACTCTATAGGCCACTGTCAAATTCAATTTTTCAAGTGGCTGCAGTTTCTGCTAACACTGCTGTGCTTTAGTTCCCATTTAGGCCCCTGACTGTTACATAACCATCAAGATACAGGATACTGGGAGCTGGAGCAGTTCTAGCTGGCAGGAATGAAAGAATGACAAAGAGGAAGAAAAAAAAGAATGAAGTGGAGCAGCATTTCTTCAGCATTGATCAACTTACAGAAAGTCCTGGTCTGCTACATTCTGTTGTAAACCTGCTATCAGCAAAAGACTTCATCGCTACTTCAGTGTGTTTTTATCTCAGTTTTTGACTTTGTCTATGTGGCCTTGATGGCGACATTTGAGCAACAGAATATTTTGTTCTGTCTATTGCTGCCTCTGTTTATCCAACTATCTCAGTTTTTTACTGAACATAACAACATCAATTGGCAACATACAGTGCATGGCCTTCAGGTTTGGTGATAGCCACAGTGACAGATCAAAGCCTTAAATGTAATGTGAGGAAAGCAGGGGCGCTCTTGATTGAACGCAGGTTCACTTTGATCCTGATCATCTGTGACTCAATAAGATGATAATATGGCTCATTTCAGCATTTAGACCAAACTGCCCTCGAGTCACCGGTGACTCAAGCCTTGAAATGTGATCTCAAAACGGAGTCGAGTGAAGACGAGGTTCAAACTCCCACTTACAGTCCACTAGCTCCATGTGTTACTGACATTAACAAGGGTTTCAATTGTTTTTAGCCAGACAGCAATCCCATCATTCTCAGTGTTTTCGAAAGGGAGCTACTAAAGCCCACGCTCTAGGCCTGTATGCATTACACCCCCCCTCCTTCATCCCTCGTGGATGAATGGGGGCTTCACTCAACAATATTCCACAGCAACGTCATCCATTAAAACATTTGCATCTCTGACAAGAACCCATTGAATTGGAAAGGCAACTGTAGCACTACAGCGAACAGAGGGGGGGTTTGATAGATGAAAAAAAAAAAAAAAAAAAAAGGTCCTGTAGTTCTGTTTTGTTGTTCGCTGCTCTTTCAAAAGACAGATCATCTCCAAAGAGAACTGAACTCTATCCACTGCCAAGATTTTCTCCTCTACAACTTCATTCAAGATTTCTTCAGTGGTTCTTGTTGTACTAATGCGCGAGATGCACTGTCCGCACATCAAAAAGCACAACACAAAAGGATGGCTAACAAAGAGCAAATGCATTAACAATAGTACATGAAAAGCTGATTTTCCAACTTCTATTGTAGAAGTAATTTGAGTTCAAGTTCACACCCTTATACAAGACAACTGGAGTGGGCCTTACTGTTATGAAAAGGTATTTTAACAGCAACTGGAGGCCAAATTATGAGATTATAGCTTAAAGTAAACAAATAGTATTTAATTCCCACTGAGCAGACTCATAGTGGTTAGATTAATGCAGTATGGTCTATCATTAACCAAACCCTCCATTACTTTATGCCCTGAGCATTAGCCAGTTAGTGACTGACCACTCAAGACAACTTGCCATCTGATATGTTCCTCCCTACTGCTCACAGTTTTGTGTTTCTCTATGGCAACATCAGAGCAGCAGAGCGCCGGCTACAAAGCAGAGCTTCCTGTCTCTCTAAGCCGGCCGGAGACACACAAGAGAGAGAGAGAGAGAGAAAGATTTTATCCCCCTACATGGAGAGATCAGCTCATTCAGATGGATTAACCCTTCCTGGTGGTCACATGCAGGGCAATAAGACAATCACCACAGTGCTGCATAGCTGAAGGGGAATGCTTTTGATGTGCCATGTCAGGAGAAGACATTCAACCTCAGCATAAAAGATGTCAGTGGGTGCTCAAATATCAAAACAAGGTGCAAACCTCACACCTTAAGTCATTCAAGGAAATGGCCCATTTTATGTCTTTTTTTTTGGGGGGGGGGGCTTGGTATTTGATGGGGAAGAGCTGTAAACCCCCCACCCTCAGGATCATCAAGACTCCATTGTCGTGGGCATGACAAAAGATGGAGTATGACCTGCAGGCAGCCCTGTCATGTTCACTTCTAGCCTTTCAGTGCTTTAAAAAAAACAGATAAATCATGAAGAATGGCATCTTCATGTGCATTTCTCTGTTTCAAAATAACACTTCGGGAACTGTTTTGAAATTGTGAAAGTGCTTTAACGCTCTGCATATAAAAAAACAGCTCTGTTAATGTTCTTTTACATAAAAAAGAAGCATTGATGCTTTTTCTCCCAGTTGTTTTGGAAAATTTTTATCCATTTCACCAAATCAATGTCAGGCATTGATGTTTACTTTGAGCCACTGTTGTTGATATCTTTTAAATACAAAGCCTGATCATATTCTAGTTGATGGAAAATACCAAACACTAATAATGATTACATATTGTACAAAGACATCTATTGTTATGTTGGAAGGAAAATCTCAGGTTTAGTTATTCATTGATGAGTTATCACAATTTTACTGTTATGTTATTCACGATTTTTGGGTTTCCTTTCTTTCATATTTGGAAAATTTTAAGATTTTTTTTAGATTTACTCAATTGTAGAGGTAATGTTCAACAAGCTGAGCTTATATATGTTTTTTATTAGTGGTTTCATTGCATTACAAACTTTATTTTCTTCATTTTTTTATTATCAATGCTGATTTGTATTTCTTACAGACATGGGCAAAAAAAAGACTGACTGTTACAATTATTCATCTTATTTTACCTCACTGTATCTTATGTTTTCCTATGTATATATTTTTTTGGCAAATAAAGTGAGGAACGGATTAGAATGGATTTTCTGATTTTTTTTGTTGGTTCCTTAATCTGTCTGATTTTGTGAATGTATGGAGGATTATATACAAGTTATTCATGAATAAATGAAAGTTTTAAATAAAGCTGTTTCACTTCAGTGTCTAGACAGACAGTAAAAACATTGTCAAACATTGTGCCGACGTCAACTTGATGACCACAGTTTCTAGTCAGGCCTGTGTGTGTGACCCAACCAGTTCACACACTCTCAGGTCAGCTGAGGGCAAAATTCCATCTCAGCGCTCTTTCTACAGGCTCCCACAACGAAACAGACAAACAGGTCACACTATCATTACATAGAGACTACAGCACGCACATATAGCTGAACATGTTTGTGTTGGAGCACTAAATGTGCCCAAAGAGGTAATAAGTATCAGTCACCGCGCCAGCTGGTGACGAAGCCTTTATGTAACCGAGCACTCAAAGTGCCACATGACTCCAGCTCAAACTGAGACAAGTGGTGACAGGGCCATGAATGATTAAAAGCATCTTATGTCGCCGGAAGACTGATGCGCACAGAATGACATAACAACCGCCATGCTCATCAGCATTCAGTCTCGCTGTTGTAATCCCGCAGATTGCGGGCGCCATACCGTCCTCTGCTATCCCATGTCTCCTTTTACTCAATGAACAGGGGAAAGAAGCTTTGGATGCCCATCCAATCACAGCTCGGCTACTGTCAAGTTAAACCATCATGTGTACCCGGGCTGGAAGGGTTTCTGGGTTTATTTTTGACTGCATTTTAATTTTTAAAAAAGAGACAGGGAAAAAGCCTGAAAGAAAATCATTTATTCATAAGGCGGAAGCCACCACTCAGATGTTACAAGGACTCAGGTAAAGGGCCATTTCACAACAGTTGTGGGACCCTGGATGTTGTCTGGCAGGTTCACTTTATATCTATAGAATAAATGTGAATATAATCTAGAAGAAAATGCTTCCGTTCCAGATTAACAATTTAAAAAATTGCTGTAAAACAAGAAATTAACTTGGCAAAACTGCATAATGGTGACCCAATATAATTAGAAATACCAAAATAATCATGTTATATGATTATCAGTCAGTAAGTTGTACACACCCTGCATGTGTTTACTAACCTCACCAGCCCACCTGTAAACTCAAAACATACTTCTTCAGCCTGGCTTTTAATTAAATATGGTTTTTAGTCATTAGTCACTTTAGACCTCTTTGCTGAGGCTGCTGCCCCCGCGACCCGGATCCGGATAAGCGGGAGACGACAAGACAAGACTTATTTTACTGTAATTATGTTGTAAATTTTATTCTATTTTATCTGTTCTTTTATCATCACAGTTTTTTTGTTTGCTTATATTATTATAGCTTTTTAAATCTATTTTATTGTATCTTATTAGCAGCTTTCTTACCCAATTTGTCCTTTTCTTTTTAGCTTATCAGTGATTTTTCCGTATACAATTCTAGAATTTCATTTGGGCAAGCAAAATTTTAAGTATTAACATTGTGACTTATATACAATGAGGGTATTTTAGCATAAAACTCTGCGAGTTTATCTTTAAGTCCTAAACACAGAGACTCTGCTGAGTGAGCAATAAGAAAAGTTCTGCTTTGTTTAACCTTGAACTAGGCAGAATCGCCTCCATTGTTCAACCCTATTGTCAGCAACATTGATATGCAAATGGCTATAAGAGCATCTATGACACTGCTAATCAATTAATCAATGGGTGCTGCATAAGAATGGAAAGTTCTCAACTATGACAAAAAAAGGTCGGCAAATTTCATTTGCCGCTACTTTGTGAGGCCCATGAAGTCGCAAACATCTGATTCCCACGGGGGGAGAGGAGGGTGGCTGTGTCAGAAGCACTGAAATAATAACACTCTGTCCCGTCAGTAGTGTCATGGAATCCTTACCACAGTGCATCAAAGTATAGCTGGGAAAGAAAACAGTTTAAAGGTGCAGTAGAATATATGGGTTGCTCACTAGCTTGTCAGTTACATATATAATGTGAAATATGCTAGAGATGTACTACAAGTGAAGGAATTATGAGAGCTCATCAACTATGTATGAATCTGATTCCGCCTCACATCATGCAGCCGTAGCCTTGGTGTGAGCTCATTAGCAAAGCCTCCATCGTACTTCAATGTGTTTTTTTTCCAAGTGCCTCAAAAGTTCCCTCCAGTCCACCGTCTACTTAATGTCCTTAACTCACCGCACAGATAATACATGAAGGAATATGCTGTTTACATAGCTTCGCCAAACACACCTTAAAGACTGAGAGGTGAATCAGAGGGAGGTCTGATACAGTAACACAATACATTTGATGTGATTATCTACAACAGTGTGTGGATCTGTTACCAAACAACAATAAGCCCATGCAGTAAACTATCTACTTTATTACTGCCTGCTACAGAGGGAACCAGTTCTTCCTGTTCGACTTCATCTCCAGTCACACAGCTCAACGATAGTAACTCTACATGACAAATGGCAGAAATATATTGAAGAGAAACAGACAGTAGGATGTGAATGTTAAGAAACAGAGGAAGCATGGCCTAATCTCACGCACACACACACGTGTGTCGAGGAACACACCTACTGTATTTCACACAGGTGTGTCTCTGACTATTCTCCCGGGGTAAACATACAGCACTCCGCACTCACTTATTCAACACGACCACAACATGGAGGAGACAGTAAGTATTAACAGTGCAGGCTGGACTATGATCCACACCATCAGAGACAAATGAAGATGAGGGCGAGAACAACTCATTAGACCCACTGACCATATTTAAAATGACACAGCAATAAATGTCCATGAGGAGCTGCAGCTGCCCTCATGTGCCATCATCACTTCCATAACCAGTTTTGTTTTCCTAATGAATTCGTCAACTAAGCAAATTTAAAAAGTATCTTATTTTGGACCAGTAATGACCATGTGGAGCGTTCTTGATCTCTTCCTGCAACTCACATCCTTCCACAGTGGATTATATTATTAGTATTATGATTAATCAATTATCAATATATAATTGAATCATATTTCTCTGAAAAAGACAGTTATAGTTGAAAGCTCCAGACGAAGGTAGTAAGTGGATCTTTTTTTTTTTTGTCAGATTCTTAGAAGAAGCTTGTTAGGCATTAAAGAAAAATACAATGTTTTCTGGTGAGAAACACTAAATGTAAACGAAACCTCACTCGCTTCAAATGAAATTTCCTCTGGGCCCGTTTAAAACTCTAATTAGCAAAATGTTCTGTGTCAGTGGGCCTGTCCTGACATGCCACACGTGTGCTATTAAATTGATCTCAGCACCCTGAAGCACTTAAGAATTATAGAAGTTTCTAAAACACCAGTTTGTCGTCAATAAATATGCAAAAAGTGCTTAATAACCTCATTAGAGGATACATGTGTAACAAGAAAGTTTACACCATTATGTTACATTACGTCCTGCAAACATTGCTCCATGCAAACAGGTTCTAATGCAGCAACAGAAGCAGAGATTGCAATGAAGACACCCATCACAAATGTGAGCAGCTGTGCAAATATTTAGATATGGCAATGGTTTGCATAATAATATTTAAAGATGATGGAGCTGCAGCAGCTTTAACAAGGCTTAGACATGTAACAGGTTGGACTTGGACAGAGGTGAGGTGTTCTGATCACACCGAACTGTTGATTTATTTATCTGCAGACGACTGGCAACATGGCGAACACTCATCATGTTCGTGTAAAATGGCTCTAGGAGACGAGTTCAAACAGCTGAGCCCGGGAAAATATACCTACATCAGCAGGACCGTTGGCCATGTACTACAGGCCCTCTGTGTATGTGTGTATGTGTGCGTTTGGAAAGTGTAGTGTATCAGCCTCCAGGGCCCCAGTGCCGCACAGGCAGAAACAAACCACAGGAGGATTAAGGGCAGCGTGTTCAACGTGAGCAAATAAAACCAGCGTGCCTGGGCCGGCCCTCTGCGCTGTGTGACAGGAGCTCAGGGCAGCAAACACTACACATCCACGCACCCAAAAACACACAAGCAAACTAACCTCCCACTGCCCCTCCAGCCAGCCAGCCAGCACTCCTCTTCCTCTGTCTGACTCCAAAATCCACCTTCTATTACTGTGGGTGTGTTGCAAAAGCTCCAGTGACACAATCCCCACGTGACCGCGTTGAGCGATTTTTTTTTTTTTAATCTTTCCAAATCCTGATATCCAGAAGCAGAGGACAGGCTTCCAAATGATTTCTCTGTGTTTCCAGTCAAGCTGGCCTTTTATGAAGCTGTTACTCCTGCATGGTTGGACAAAGTGTTCGGACAGATACTGGGTGGGCTGCCACGCTGTGGGGGAAGCTTGGCTAAAAACCAAACACACAGATAATGAACATGTTTCTTGATTATCAAATAAGAATTTACCCAAAACAAGTCTCCCGAGAGAAAGAAAAAATGCTCCTCCTCTCCGTGTACAAGTTAAAAATGTGAAGGGGCACAACCTTTCCCACGTGGAGCAACATTTCCGTAGGGACTCTAAAAGCAAAAGCAGAGGCACAGATGGAGGCAGTGAAGAGAAACACACCCTCAGAGGGGCAGTGGAGGGTGTCACCGCATTGGATTCACTCAGTCATGCCAGCGTAGCGACAGACGTTCTTTCACCGTGTCCTGCATGAAATGTACCCAAACCCTCATTATGTTCCACAGTGGAGGGATTGTACCCTCCTCTGTGTGTGAGGGTGTGCACATGAGAGTACATGTCTAATTAATCACTGAAATCCGTCGCATCAGTCTCTGACGAATAGACAGCATTCACGCCTGGTACCAGAGAGCAGGATCTGGGCCAAGTGGTTGAATTAAGCGTCCAATAGCTGCTGGACGAGGAAACAAAGCTGAATTTCTACTGAGGACTGCACCAAAAAAAACAGACAGACGGGGGAATACAAAATGCTCTCTTACAGCAGGGATGCCATCGTCACAGTCAGCTCGCACTAGAGTTAATAAGTTCTAATTTATACTGGATATACTCGCTGCTACTTCTCCAAAGGGTCAGAAGCAGAGACAAGTTGTTCAGAATGAGACCAAGGGGAAACAAAACATGCCAGATCACCAGAAAGGATAAGCCAAGGCCAGTGTGATAAACTTCAGGCTCTACTCAACAGGAGACACACACACACAAATTTTGGTCAAATCAGCAGGAGGTTTCTCAGTGTGACTGGAAGATAAGTGACCGTTTTTCTGCACTGTGTCAACTTCTCAACGGCTCATGGTCATTTTTTTTATTCTTTTTATCAGCAGCCTCCCTGCTGAAGTCAAACACACAAACCAGCTATAAAGGCCTCAGGCACCGAGCCCTGACTGACGAGATGAGTTAATAAACCCCCGTGGCTTTAACTTTAAAATGACATCAACAGGAGACAACAAAACACTTGCTGACAAAAGAGAGCACAGACGCTTGCAAACATGGCCACTTCTAACCTGACAATAGTAATTCACAACCGTTGAAAAGAAAAAATATAAATAAAATAAAATCACAGAACGGGTCGGAGATAAAGAGCGGGGCACGTACGCAGCTACTGGGCTCATAAAATCACATTGTTAATGTAATTGTACTCGTGCTTGTTCGAGGAGGACATGCTTCTTTTGAGTGAGTTTTCGTGCAAGTTATTCCTGAAGTGACTCTTCAGGAAGGTCAAACTCAGAACACAGGGATTGATTACATCTCAGCAGCTCAACTCACTGAGATGGAGCTGATCAGGGTGTCTGCTATAATCCAACGTGGGCGTCTAAGCAGCTGAGTTCAAGCTCATTTAAGTCAAATAAAGTCTATGATTAACACCCATACCATTAATCAGCAACCTAAAAGCAACAATATCAAACATCATCTGTTTCCAGCGCCTAAAATATGAAGAGTTGCTACTTTTTTCTGTTGTTAAATATCATTATGAACTGAATATTTGTGCATGTTGGACTTTAGGTCAGATAAAGAAATTCACAGACATCAACTTGGGGTCTAGGAGCTAAAAGCATGGATTACATCAGACAACAAAAAGCCACATATTAAGATATACGCATCTACACAGTACCGGTCATAAGTTTTAAAACACCCCCCATTTCAGCAGTTCAAGTCCAGTGAATAACCTTAAATGGTGTAAAGGTAAGTGGTACACTGCCCAAGGTAAAAACAAAACAAACAAACAAAAAGTATGGTCACCAAAACCTAACAAATCATGTAAGCTTCATATAAAACAGTTTTTCATTCCAGCTTTCCTGCAGCTATGGAAGTAAAAGAAGCCTTGAAAGTTCCTACACGTTGACACGATGACTTACAAACCCTCTGTCTGTACAAAGGCAGAGATGGAACAAACTGTGTTGATGCATCATTATGACAATACTGTACTGCAGGAAGTAGTACTGTATATACTGTAAAAAGACAGGTACCAAAGAAGACAGTCTGGTTTGTCAGGGCTTCAAAATACAGCAAGATAATGACCTGAAACATTAGAAGAATAGAACCAGACTTCATGTGATGGAAGAGCAGCACACTCCCCAGACTTAAACCCGTAGGTTTGGGGTGAACTGAACAGAAGGTGACAGCAAAGCAAGCTACAAGTGAAACACATTTGTGGGAACTTCTGTAACAGTGTTGGGAAAAACGGGAGGTGTTATAAAACCTTTGACCTTTGACCGGTAGTGTATAATACATGGCTTTTCTGAAACCTTGAGATCTGTTGCCAAGATGGTAGAAGTGCCAACTCCTGAGAGATTTTGGGAATCACCACCTGATCATGGCAGGAAAGCCTTTTGAAGTATCGTCAGTATCATCTTACCACGATCCATCTGTCTTTGATTTGTTAGCTTTCATATTTGGCATGCTACTTAGATTTGCAACAACTTTGATTTCCTGGAAACGTACGGTATGTCGGCAAGCATGAAGTTTTCATTAGGGAAGCACATACAGATTGCCTGCTGTGGCTGTATTTACATGTGTGTGTTTGTGTTTGTGTTTGTGTGTGTGTGTGTGTGTGTGTACGCACGTGTGAACAATAAGTTTAAAGTCCATCAACGGCCCCAAGTCAAACTGCTATAAATAGGTTCAAGGGTCGTCAGAGAGAGTTGGTCTCTGCTCGCGAGTCAAACATACAGGTCAAAAACAATTATACAAATACACACACACACACCCTGTTGGTTCCCAAATGACAAATTTCTTGCATGTCACACAAAGTACAATAGAGGAGAAAGAACAAAAAACAAAGCAGTACAGAGGAAGACGAGAACCATACCTTCTGGCACACCCAAAACACAAGCACGACAGATGAATGCCAGTACGTACACGCACGTGCACGCACATGCACACGCACACACACGCGCACACACACACACACACACACACAAGATGGGTCTCAAAGGTGACCCACATGAAGGACACCCATAATTTACAGTAATTCACGTTAATTTAGTACAAAGAGACAAAGGCCCGAGATGCTAATCTATCAAGGTATTGTAACCTTTCCCCACAGTGCATTCACAGCACTGGATCGCTGACCTGGAAACATCCTCTAGAGGCTTGCACAGGAGGATGTGTGAGTCTTTATTCATAAAGGAAACCAGCAATTCTTACAGGGTGATCAGACAGCCATGATAAGAGCCCACAATAGTTCATGCGACTGTTCCCATCTCCTGAACTAGTTTCCTGGCATGAATTTGTCATCCAGTGAGCACAGAGGTGAGCGGTTATGCCAACAGTCCTCCTTTGTCTTTTCAGTATGCATGAGAGAGACAGAGACCACCTGTCTCTGTGTCCACACAGAGCCACAAAACAATGAGGGCTCGCTGGACTGAAAACGGACCAAAGTCTGGACCACAACGGCCAGCTGCACACCACCAGCCAATATATGACCCAGTCGGAGTCAAGTCTACATATATTGCACAACCAAAATCCTGCTGTTAAGTGATATTGTGTCAGTTACTAAGGGTGGAGGAGGGAACTTAAAGGAACTATTTGTAAGTTTTGCTATTGCTACATAACCAATGTTAGCACAGACAGCTGTTTATCACCAGTCTTGCTAAGAGCTCCAGCCATTAATGTGTTTACAAGATAATTCGCCCTCTGAGCAGCTACTTCTTCAGGGCAGACTGGATGCTACAGTTACTCGGTATCGGAAACTGATGAGATGGGCCAACTGGGCCAGGGTTAGCTGGTTAGCATGCTACCTTTAGTTGGAGAAAAGAAGTGATAGAAATAGAAGCAAAACAAGATTGTTGTTTTCCACCTGCTGAACTTGCAACGTTCCTTCTAGACTGGTAAGTAAACAGCTGTTAATGCTAACGCTGGCTATGTAGCAATAACAAAACTCACATATAGCTCCTTTAATGCAATCATAAGTGGTTAATACTAAGTAGTGTTTTCCACAGTGCTGCTACAGATGACAAAGCTGATGGAGGACTGACTGTATTTTAATAAAGATGTAAAACAAAGCAGCTGATAAATCTGTTATAAATAAAAATCAACTGCTGGGTTATTATTAATTTTAAACCATAAACAAGATTTTCTCATTAGTATAATTACAAAGGGTGATTTATACTTACAGCTATTCACAGATTTCCAAAAAAAAAAAAAACTTGAGTTTAACAGGAATTATCTCAAACATTTGACCTTGAGTCTGAATTAAGTAAACATAAAAGTAAAAGTTACCCGAAACCCGAAGTTTCCCTTCAGAGCAGAGGCTTTGGTATTACTTTCCCAGCAGGTCCTCATCAGCAAGTCAAAAATCACAAAGCTATGACACAGTTTCCAAAATATGTTTGTATGATCATCTACTGTAATAAGAGAGGCTTCCAGAGGACGTGGGTTGGACAGGTGTGCCCCCTGATGATAGATAATGATGTTCTCTGGTGTTCTTAAGACTAAAATTGAAATTGCAGAGGATGTTCTGTAATGTTCGCAACGTGGGAACAACCCACCAGTCTGGCCACATTCAGCCTCACTGGAACTGCCTTCACCTCAGACATGATAATTACCGAAACTGGTTCTGCAGCTTTAAAACAATGCACTTCAGGACATAAACAATGACAGGTGCTACAAAAGCGATGTGCTGTAACAATAAATCTTCAATTGTATAATATGTTACTCTGGAGCACAAGTTTAGGAGTTGTCGAGTTGGCAAGAAGGGATTGAAATAACTGCAGTGAGGAGTGTTTTTACACCTCAAAGGAAAACATTTCCTGTTGAACTGGTTCTTTTTCTCCACAATAGCCACGCTACACTGATAGCAACCAAAACAGGCACTCATCTGAGTGTCAGGTGCATGTGGGTTGTTGCACAAAAGAAAAACAGAAAGAGCTGTGATATTTTGTTGCCACTTTGCCAAAATCAGCTAAGGTTTCTGTTTGAGTAACAGAGAACTGAACCCTGACAGACTTTCAGGGAGGTTTGTCTCAAAAACCAACTGTGTTGACTTCTTAAACCATTCAATACTCAATACAAACTTTCTACTGAGCAGGACTGATCATAAGGCTTGATATCAGTGGTTCCCAACCTGGGTCACAAGACAAATATGAGGCATCATAAGATGATCAACAGGATAGGAAAACAGTTAAAAGCTGTGTCTGCTACAGGAAATCATTTTCTTTTTTTTCTTTTTATTCGGTTTTCCTCGAATCTTTGCTGTTTTTCTTGTGGATTACTTTAGCATAGATCCACGCAACCAGGTACACAAAGGGTAGGAACCCAGGACTAAGGCTACATCTACACTATGAAGTTTTAGTTTTAAAATGCATCATTTTTGCTATGTTTACACCTAGCGTCCAAGCTACTAGAGAGTGTCAGACCCTTAAAACAACAACTTTTGGAAGTGGCGTGGGCCATGTTTTAGTCTGAAAACTCCAGGGTTACGTTTTAGTCATGAGGGGCAGCAATGGAGTTTTCGAAATGATGATGCAGATCTCCACGTTTGCTTCCTGATTAAGTCTTATCAATCACAATGTATCAAACCTCTCTGGTTAGTTTTCAAACTAAAACAGGGCCAACAGCAGTTCTGAAAGTCTTAGTTTTAAACATAGCAAAAGTGATGCATTTTAAAATGAAAATGTATTAGTGTAGATGTAGCCTGAGGTTGAAGATTATTTCTGATATGGAGTGAAAACACTCTTTTGGACAGATTGTTTTTGTTTTAAAATGAATGCATTAGTGTGGACATAGCCTGATTGCCTGGTTGATGGACTTCTGGTTAACTTGTTTCTCTTGTTTGAAGTTCAAAGTTGTAAATTCTGTAAAAAGCCTGAAGCCGTTGGCGTAATGTTGGATTTTGCTTCCATAAGAAGTCTGTTCAAAGATTAACTCAAACATCCTCAGTATGATTTCTCCTCCTCAGTAAGAGTTCAAAGACCATGCTGCTTTCTTTGCAGGCGCGGTGAATCCTGTGATTGTCTGAGACGAAAACAACTCTAGTTTGGAAGTTCAACATAAGCCACAATGTTTCCCAGTAACAACAGCTGAATAAAAAACATCACACATCCTTCACTTTTGAAGTGATTAATACTTCACAGAAATCAGGAGGCGTCCCACAGCTCTAGAGCTCTGGAGTGCGTTACTGAAACACTGCCAATAATGTAAGAATATTTCAATAAGGAGCTGTTTTCCTACATATTACAGATGCCATTTTTAATTTGACTCAAAATCTATTTATTCTGTAGTGACAACTGCTCTGGACATATAAACAGATTCCTCACTGAGTTCCCTCCAAACTCTGTGACCTTTTGCACAGTCTATGTAACAGCAACAAAACCATGCAGAGGACTAAAATGTCAAGACATTCTCCCATCATTCCCTGTTGGTCTCCTGTGGAGCTTGGGATAAAGGTGGGTGGATTACTGAAGCCACAAACTATTTACATAGGCATTTCCTGATGAGAAGCAGCAAGAACATGCAATATAGTGTAAGTTATCACATCTGACTCCAGTTAACTAATCTGTATTTCTTCTATAAACAAAGAGAAAAGTTTATGCTCCATACATTAAAACTCCACATAATATGGCAGCCAGAAACACTAATAAAAAAAGGAAGGAAATTAGTTGCCCTCCACTTTAACCAACAGCCTGAAGTTAGTGTTTTCATGAGTGCAAATGAGTCTAACTCTCTCTCCCCAGCCCCCACTCCTGAACGCCCTCTTTCCAGTATAAAACTGTTATGACCTCAGCGCATTCAGAGTTGGGCAGGTAGCCAGCTTCCTCACTACGCAGCAGCAGTATCCTCCAGAGCAAACTGAAATACCAATAAAAAAAAAATAAAAAAAAAGCACAGTCAGAGATGACACACACACACTCCCTTCCCCTCTGACTCGGCAGCGCATACAATAGATCTAGATGGAGAGATATCTGCCTGGCAGCTCTGGAGAAGCCATACACTAAGGGGGCTGAAAGGCCTGGAGTGTGTGGCGTGATAATGCACCACTTTTGTCACTGAGAAAAAGACAGACAGGCAAGATGACGGCAGGAAAAAGTGGCACAGCTGGTGTGAATGGTGATCAGGCAAGAGTCTGACCTTGGTCTAAATCTCTCCAGTCGACTTCAAGGTGCACAGTCAAGCATTACCCCCCCCCCCCAACTACCTCATTTCTCTTTATCACAGGGTTACTGACACAGCCCTGGGTAAATGATTCATCAGGCATAATGACAAATACTGACTGACCTTAGGGCTGTTGTTAGGGTGTGGTTGTGTGTTTGTGTGTGTGTAGGAGGAGGTCAGAGGGCAACAGTCGTACAAAGACAACACCAAAGCCAAGCCCATTAGTCAACATGTCATCCCACTTTTGTCCAGACTGGTGGTTTAACAAGAACAACGCTTTGATTACTCATGATAAGCGAGAAATAATGAAACCAAATGTTATAAAACGGACCTGCACACTTTACGGTCAGTGTAGTTAAAAGTCAGGCACACACTATACGGCCTTCAATTACTGCATGATGAATGAGGCTGGGCAGGTATACGGCCAAAGTGGCAATTCTGGAGTAAATTACCCAGTTCATCAGGCATGATGACCATGAGAGGCAAGTGCCAGGTCTGTAAACACAAACAGGACTCACTAATGAAGCGGGAAGCTGGACGAATCTGGGAGTGAGGGATGAGGGGAAAGAAGCCATGTAGTGTGTTCAGCTCTCAGAGATTTCACTGTGTTTTGTGTTCCCACTGCAGAGAAAAGTCCATCTGCTCTGATTAAGCCATATCCTCTCCTCCTGCAGCTGAAAATAGTTATTTGGGACGCTTATTTCAGACTCTGCAGCATAGTTCCCACCAGTGAGCATCCACAAAGTGAATAAGTTGAGTTATTAGTGATTTGTAATATGCAAGTCCAAGAGGTCTGTGGACCCTTGGGGGCTCCTAATGGGGAACCAAAAATGTGGAATAGTTTACTTTCTCTGTTATTTAACCTAGTTAATGACTCCTTTCATCTAAGGCTTTGGCCTTGCCTTGAAAACAGATGATTATGTAATTTTATAATGAATTATACAAAGTAGGATTGGGTCCTCTGTGCCAAAATCTAATCAGGTCAGTGATCTAGCACTTCCATACTTAGAGATCCCCCTGACATACAAACTGAAAAACTTTGAGTTCATGGTCCTGATCCAGGACCAGATAGCAAAAGTTTATCCAGTGACACAGACTATAAAGATGTAGATCCATACACAACAAGCCAAGATTCCCAGAGTATCTGGAGACAAAGAAGCAATTATGACACAAGAGGATATTTCCTTTAAACTAAAGCGGTGCCTTTCATAATGTTATGGTTTGCCCCATTACTCTCTAGTCTCCAGCAGGCAGGATTGGAGGACACAGAGGACGCCAGAGGGCTCATTGTTGTCGCTCCATATGGGACAGCCAAGAGCTCGATGAGACTGCCTGGCGCTGATTGTCCACAAGCAGATTTGACATTCAAATGAGATGCAGATTTCACACCGTGGGCTTAACTTCAACCTACACGTCCCCTGACCCCACAGAGGAGTCTGGAAACTACATTAAACACACAGCCGTGTCAGTACTAAAAGCACAACTTATCTTAAATCAGGGTAAAACAACAGAACATTGCAGCTAAAGTGTAAAACGACAGTCACACATGAAGAAATGTTACCTTTCTCTGCGGGGTCCACGCGAGGGGGGAAGTTTCAGTTTTCAGGTTATATTCCACGTAACTTTCGCTGAACACACGAGAACTCGAGGTGAAGCGTGTGTGTCACTGAAAGTGAAGTTTCGTTTGCTCAGCAGGAGAAGCAGGAGAGTTTTTGCAGCGACACAGCCCCCGTGTCGGTGCTCCGGCGTCCGTTTAGTTCGCTTCAGTGTGGCGCACAAAGCCTCCCTCCCCTTCCATCCAACCCCCCCACCCCACCTCCTCTCCCCTCATGTGCCAGAGAGAGCACCACCTCCTGCTGCGGTTTAAAGGGACAGTGTCCTGTTTATCCACAACACATAACAATAGGCAGAAGTTGAACTTGGTGAGGCTCCCCAGCAAACTGTGATGAAAGAAGTATTCAGATCCTACTTATGTAAAAGTAGCAATACAGCAGTTTGAAAATACTCAAGTAAAAGCCCTGCATGAACTACTTTATATACAGTTGTATATACAGGGATACCAGATACATACTAGGGGTTATGAGATTAATGGGAGAAGAAAGAAGAAAAAACAAATTCACAAATCTGTTTTCATTTTTTTTTTACTTTTTCTCTAACTGTTGAATTTTGATGAGTTACTGGATTATTTGAATGTTTATTGAAATGAAACCAAGTAAGAAGTTTAGAGGGGAAAATCACTATTTGGTGGAGCTGTTAACAACAAAATGTGACCCTCACTGAATCAGTGCTTATAGTAAAATGTCAGAGGCCAAAAAGGCTGGAAACCATTGTGCAAACTTTTCATCTTAAAAGTGACAAGTAACTAAAACTGTCAAATTAATGCAGGGTAGAAAGTGTACTTGTTACTTTCCACCACTGCTCCCAAGCCACCACTCCAGAACTAATGGCAATGAAATAAGAAATAAGACATTTATTTATTGTGTATGAATGGGTGAATGTGGCTTGTAGTGTGAAGCTATATAAGTGCGATCCATTTACCGTTCCATTACAGTGACCTTGAAACTTTGACCACCAAAAATCTAATCAGTTCATCCTTGAGATTTTTGTGCCAGATCTAATGAAACTCTCTCCAAGCATTCCAAATGTATCACATTCACAAGGATGGGACGGATGTGAGGGCACAGTGACCTTGACCTTTGAACTGCCTGAATCTAAATCTTATCAATTCAGCCTTGAGTCCAAGTGAACATTTGTTCCAAATTTGTAAAAAAAAAAAAAAAAAAAAAAGAAAATCTCTCAAGGTGTTGCTGAGATATTGTGGACCACAGACAGACAACCTGAAAACATAATACCTCCTGCCAAAGCTGTTGCCGGCACGGAGGCGTAATAGCATAAAGTGTGAACATGCAGTACATGTCATAGTACATTCTGGTTGAGGCCTATTTCAAAAATACCTCTTTAATATCAGAAATGTTCCCTCTGAAAATGAGCAGAGTCCATAACATTCAGCAGGATGTTTATTTGTAGCATTAGGCCAAATGTACTGCAACGTAGCCAATTACTATAATTAAAGGTCTAGACACACGGATTTCATTACTAACTCATAATATCTATGAAGGAAATTAGGGTTGACGTTATGCCCTTTACTCAAATTATTTTTGATGATGATGATGATGATGATTTCCAGATGACATGAAAAATGGCCTTTAATTTCACACATAAAGCAAATGTATAACCTTTGATGTGTAACACATTCAGGAAATGTAGAAATGAGCTTGTGCCTGTGTGCTTGCCACAGTCATCTGGTCCTCAGGTGTGAACTTTACTCTTGTCCCGCCACTGACGCCCACCTGTCTGTTAAAGTCTCTTTCACCCACCTGTAAATATCATCAGGTCTCATTATCGCACAATGGACCAATTAGAGGTGCAGAGTTTAACGGGCAGCTCTGTTTGGATCCTTCAGAACTTCAGTGAGTCCGTGCAGGAATAAAAATCTTTGATGGTGCATTACCCTGAAGTGGGCCCCCTCATTCAATTATGGCTTCCTCGTGTGGCTTTGTGTTATATGTTATATAATGCATGCAGCCTGGAAAGGCTACAGTAAGAAATTAGGACATGTGGGACTCTTTTTCTTCTGGTGGAAACTTGTCAAGTGGACAAACCAACACAGTGATAAAAATAACTGAGACCAAATATGACTTCATCCAACAATTTCAGCGATTTATGTCACAATTTTCATCTGCCATGGATCCCTAAGTGAATCTTTCTTGAACCACACACTGTGGAAACTGGTGTCCATCCACACTGCAGGAAGGGCGACAGTGAGGTTGGCTTGGGCAAATTAACTTACCAAAATGTCTATGGTCATTTTTGTGCTCTCTCCCATAATGCACATCAAGTCAGCAACCAATTTAAGCATCCACCAAACAGTACATTAGAAAGGCGTTCATGAGCGGCACTCAGGGAACATCCCTTTTCTCAAATTAGTATCCTTTCTCCAACTGCCAGCATATCCTCTTCAAATCCCCCAACCACCCTCAGAGAAGCTCACAAATGAGGCAATTAAATTCAGGGTTTCAAACTCCTTTGAACTACACCTTCTGTCTGAATCCTTTAATATTTCAACTGTGGGTTCTCAAAGCTCAGGGCTATTTAGTACCTTGGTCTCCCTTTTTAACAGGACCACCAGCTCGTTCTTTTCTCTGTCGCTCATGTCATGAGGGAGAGAGAGAAAGAAAGACATAGGGAAATTAACATTTCAGCTCGAAATACCTCCTGTCTGTGATTCCTCTGTCAAAGGGAAATTTCCCATGTGTTTTCAAAAAAGGGATTAGCCGCTCTGGACACGCTCGCTCCAATTCCCTGTTCTGTCCTATCCCGTCTAATCTCCTCTCTTCTCATGCCTATGTGTTTAGTAGGTTAGCCCTGGATCGAGTTGACTGTGATCCAATTAGCATCTAACACCATCTGAAACTGTACATGTGCTTCTGTCGTGCAAGTATGTGTCTCTTACTTCTGCTAAGTTTCTGTTCAACACATTTATTACGCCCCCAAATACATATGGATATCACTTAATGTGCAGTCGGAGGGGCTTAAAGCGCCAACTAAGGCAGTTTAGCTAACTGAAGAATGACTGATGAGCTGATGAATTGTGGTTTTCTGGGAGCAAAGAAGAAGACGAAGAAGTCAGGAGGGAACATTTGAAACCTAGACAACAGGATTTCACACCATCTGGACTGATCCAATTTATTGCTGCCCTGAGTAAACACTAACGTTAGGTGGAATTTCATCAACTAATTAGGCATTGACAGATCCATCCTATATGTGCATACACAAAACATTTACACACACAACTTTGCTGATATTGTGCAGTCTTGCATTTTTTTTGCTGGTAAACTGTTTTGGTTCCCATTTGATTGTGGTCAGAGTTGATGTTATGCACCGTGGGTGTTTAACACGTTCACTTGTTTTCATGGAAACACTAAATAAAGCCATGTTCAGACTGAAAATTGCACTATGTCAAAAGAACGCAGGGGGTGGTGTTTGTGTGGACGTGCTGCTGCAGGTACCGACGAGAAGATGAAATAGGATTTTGTTTGATTTGGTTAGAATGTATTGTTCGTGATCAGGCCAAATCATGGTTTGATTATATCCCCTATGGTAATTGTGTTTGCATTCTTTCATTTACTCTGTGATGTGGACCGATGGCAGGGGGTGGATACATACGTACTTATATAACTAAGAGTTACATTCATTACTGAATAGGAGACAACTGCTGTGCAATCACCATGTTTATGTTTTTTCATTCGCTGTGACAGAAGAGTGGTGATTGCAGTCAGCAGGTCTGCAGTGGAAAGGGGCGTTGCTAGGTATGTGTTACTGAAAATGAGAAGACTATGTTGTGTGGTGGAGGCCTTGCAGCACTGGGCTGTGGCTAAAGTTGTCAGGATCCTTTTGTAGCAGCACTGAAATGAATGAGGACACAACATTTTAAGACCTGACTCATATTGCGATTATTTTGACAGATATTGCAACTGCATTATATGGCACAATTTTAGTGTCAATGATCAATTTTGCATTTTCATTTTCACAAAAAAAAAAAAAAAAAAAGATGTCATTTTTGCTGGGTCTTATACCAAAAAAGCATGTTCCCTTACATCTGTAGAATATGATTTGTAGTCCGTGGTATCTTTGTAGCACCACAATGCTTTTCTATTACATTTATAAAAAGGTATGTCGTCACACATTTTACCTTTATCAAAATAATTGCAGCTCCTGAGATTTCAATAATATATCAATGAATTGTTCAGCCTTAGTTTGAATGAAGCTTTAGTCTATGTGACAATAGTTATATGATTTGAATGTCTCCATCCCAACCTTGTCTTCCCGTCCTTCCATCTCCAGTTTGCAATTGAGCACCAGAAAAGCTAACATTGAAAAATAATTTATTTCAGAAATGTACTGTGATCATATATTCATTCAGATTCTGCATGATAAGCTTTTGTTGCGTACAATGAAATCACCCCACAGAGAAAAAAAAAAAAATAAGTAGATGATTTTTTTAAACTTTTTTTTTTCTTTTGAACTATGGAAACTAGGAACACACCACTGAGTCTTCACTATAGCGTTATGAGTGTGCCCGGCGCCGGCCCTCTGTGGCGTTACTCCAGGCAGGTTTACAGTTGCTGCAGGTCAGTCTCTTTATAACCAGACACACAGTGAAGGATCTATAAAGCTTACGCACAAGAAGTGTTACCATACACACGCGTGCGTGCGCACACACATACACACGTGCGCACATACACACACGCATTAGCATTTGGGACACTACAGTCACACCTGAATAGTACAGAGCGATTGATTACATAAAAGGGAAAGAGGTGAGGCAATTCAATGACATCATCTCTTAGCGCAGGCTCAGCGCTGCCCCGTGATAGTGGTCAGTGATAGACAGGAGTTATACCAGCAGGGGAGGAAACAGAGAAAAATCCTCTTTGTTTCTTGTCAGAATCACACTGTTAACATTTGAGCGGGACCGGCAGCTGTGACAATCCCACACTGTACTTCAGAAAAGTTTTTGACACTCTTGGTTTTCAAAGCATTTTTCAGTAGACGTGCAGAATGAGACTGATGAGTGTATATGTGAGCCAGCAAAAGGATGAAAAAAACATATGGGTCGTGTATGCAAATGAATTCACCGCCCATATCTGTCAGGTTTAAAAGATGGCTCTCGTAGCGCGAGGGCCAGCCGTTATGATGCCACGGTCAAACAGCAGCACCGTCAGCAGTTCAGTCACAACTGGTGCCAGATATCATAAATAAGTGTTTCTCTATCAAGGCATCTTTGATTCACTGTAACACACTCACAAAAAAGGACTTTAAACACTTTCACTTTAACAGATATACACTCATATATCCGCAGGATCCTTCAGGCACAGCACAGTCACTGACATTTGACTCGCCGTGGGCCAAATGTTGTCCGACTTCTCTTATGTGTTTGTGTGCTAAAGGCCAGAGAGCCGTTTCCATGAAAACACAATGATTGTTTCTCCAAATTTCCGCTTCAAACTCTCCCAGCCCACACATTAAAAATTTGTTTGATTTGGCATGAATTCCACATCCACGTCTGTCTTTTTTTTTTTTTTTTTTTTTTTTTATCTTGTCCTTGTTTTTGTTTTTACATCCAGGCCATCCGAACAAACACTTGTCCTTTTACTTCCACAATATGGCTCCATCATATTGTTACATCAGTCTCCGTCAATGCACGAGTCTGCACTGGCATGATTTTGTCGTCTAGGTACATCTACTATATATATGTATATTTATATGTGTGTTTTTCCAAAGATTCTTGTGACTTTGTACAGAATCAAAGAGATTACCATTCGACTTGTGTTCCATAAACAGTAACAAAAAAAAGAAGGAAATAAATGTAAGAAAAAAGTCATGCAAATAGTTCAAATAGCAAAATAAAAAAAAGTGAATAGATGTTGCAGAGCAGAGTATTTTATCAACCGGTGAGAAATCAAAAGTCTACACTGGCACACTTGCACACATTACACAAAAAAAAGTGCTCCAAAAAGTCTCATAGTGTTGTTCCGCATGTATCCAGGCTGCATAAGAGAAATAATGTGAGATAAAGAAAAGTAATGAAAAGAAAGAAAGGCGTAAATGACTTGATTGGGTTGACTGCGCGTTATGCAATGCTATGTTCTCCTTCAACGCAGGTTGGGTGGGTAGATATTTCCAGAACTTTCTATGTCCCTTTCAGCATTTTTCACACAAAGGAGGAGAAGCCAGCAATGGGGGCCCGCGAGCCTGGGGCTAGACTGCTGGGGGGCCTGTAGAGGGTGCTGTGCTGGCTAGGGGGGTTGGAGCTCTGCTGGGAGGGGGTGGGAGTCCGGCTACCTTTGGGCCTAAACAGGCTGCCCTGGCCCTGAGGCTGGCCTTGGGCCTGCTGCGGCTGGGGGCTTGGCGAACTGAGTTGGGGTGGCAGTGGTGGTAGAGGAGGCAGCGGCGGCGGGGCGCAGTGATCAGGGTCGCCCGACTCAGACTCGGTGTAGCTGTAGGCCTGCGCCCGGGATATGCCTTTCTGCTGGCGGCGCCAAGAGTTGTAGTAGGTGGGGTCGCTTATGTAGTGGTTGACGAAGGAGTGGGTCTTCTGTCGGTTGGGGTCCACCTCGTACTCGCTGTCGCTTCCCTGTGAGAGACAGCAGAAGAAGAAACACTGAGTGATGGCGTTAGAGTGGGAAGATTGTGCAGTGTTTCCATGGGGAGCAGTTAGAGATGCTGAGGCTATAAATGTAAATGAACATGAAGTTATTGAATTATTCTGAGCAGAGTCATCAATTCACAATCATCCCTGTCTAAACAACGAACACACATGCACACACACACACACACGCACATTTACTACACAGCACGAGTACACATGGACGTCAAAGATGGTCAAAGATGGTCAAAGCATGATTACTGAAGGATGACTTGTTACTGAAGCGTGCACTGAAAAACGGACAAAGGCAAAAGGTCAATTTATCTACAGGATTTTTGTAAGATCTTTGTATCCACACCACGCCAGCAAGACGGGGTTTGGTGTTGGTGTATATAGAACAGTGGACCACATAAAACCCATAATGGGAATCTCAGGGAGAGGATTGGGTGGGGAGTTGCAATAGGAACCAGTCACCTATCAGGCTAAAAAAAAAAAACATTCAAAAGCAGGCAGCCACAGGAACCTCACCAAATGCAGTGGAAGTGTATGTAGACCACCTGTCCCATATGAAAACACCAGCGCCTCCTATGGGTGAACAGAACAATGGGTTTTACAGTACATCACCATAACAGAATGATTCAAATGGCCCAGTCATGATGATGGCAATACCATAAATATGTATACATATATATGTATAGATCCTTTTCTGTGTGAATGGTGTGAAAAGCTGATAAAAAGATGAACAAAATAAACAGATTGTGAACAGGAAACAGAATTGATTTTAAGAGTTCACTGAGAATTTTTTTTTTTCTTCATGTTTCAAGTGAGTTTGAATTCCACCCAAGCCATCTGTAGAGAAATGATCACGATCCTCAGCACATTCTTGTCACTGACTCTCCACCTTGCAGCAGGCTCGTCTGGAAACACCATTGTACTCACGTCAAGTAACATTCCATGTGTCGGACTAAAAAGCAACGTGATCATTGACTGCTGCGGAGCGTATTGCTCATGGTCAACTAATTGCAATAAAAGCAAGCTGCCAATTGGCCAGCTAGCCCTGCGATTAATCACCGGGATACAATGAACTAATGCACGCTTGACTTTGCCAAAAATTGTCACAGGGTAATTTCCCAAAGAGGCAACTTAGGTGTATAAAAAAAGTATGACTGTATAAAAGCTTCTTTGCTCTCTCACCCGTCATATTATCATGTTCCATCTTCTCATACAAGAAACATGGCTGCTGGCACGCACTCGTAGAAGAACGCGATCCAGAGCACAGATCCTTTGCTGGATATTGCACGGCACATATGTGACACATATGGCGGTAGAGTCAGATTTCCCTCTGCCTCAACTCCTCTCCTATGCCAAACCCCCTATATAAAAGCTTTTTCTTTTGTTGCATGTCAGCAGAGTTTATAAATGTCCAAACACTAAATGCTTGGGTTGAATTAGAAGAAAAATGGCCCCGCTTTTTCATCCTCTTTGATTCTAAACAAAGGGACTCCCTTCCCCCCTTCTTTTCCCCAAATTAATCAAAGGCAGACCATGTGCACAGCAATGTTTTCTGAAATCAATCACAATGATCATATATCCTTTTCTTTTTTTTTTAAACTTTCTTTTATATGGTGCTTCTTCTCAATAAAGACTCGGGGTGTGAGATGCATCAGTGGTTGCGTGTGTTTGTGTCCATTTGTAATATTGTTGTAAACACTTGAGGCCAACCAGTGTTGAAAAAGCATTCCAATCATGCCAGTGTGTTTAGCAACACAACAACGCCATAACAAGATCCATTCACAGTGGACCGACGAGACACACTGAGCCACTTCAAGTGGTATTACCTCACTCTCAAAGAATTAACACTGCATTGAGGGATGAAACGCCATTCTGGTTGTGTGTGTATGTGAGAGCGTGTGACTGTGTGTGGTAGTGGCAGTGGGGAAAGAGTGAGTGCAGACCAAGTGTTGACATGGTGAATTGCGTCCTACTCCTGTCTCTTGGAGCTTGGCTGTGAAGTGTGCGCAACAGATGTTCGGACTCTTAAAATGTTCTATGTACAAGCAAACACCTCTCCAATGTGTCCTCTTTTTTTTTTTTTTATTGCTTTTCGATTCACCAGCCAGTCTTTCACAGAAATAACTCAAGGATCCAGCTTCAGCTGAGAAGCTTGAAGATTTCCTGTGGGCCAGCGTCGCAGGTGAAACAGCGCCTTAACTTCAGCTCATTACAAGATAATTACTAGCGCTGGATTCTGTGAAAGAAACAGGCTTTAGGCACGAGATGCAGCGTTGCACTTCAGCCTCAAGGGAACCAACCGTCGTGTTTATGCATGGATAAGACAGACATATGCCATCCTGCCAGTGTCAATTATTAAACATTTTTTCATCATTACGATGTTAAATTAGGCAGAGAAACAGATCTAATTAACTGGTGAAACCTCTTGACAGTAGTTTATTTTATCAACAGCATAATAAAGTTGCCCTGTGTTCATGTTTACAGTCACTAACAATGTAGGGAGAGGAACAATGTAAGAGACAGAAAACAAGGAGAAAAACATGACAATGGAGGTGTAACAAATACGGGCCAAGGTACGATTTATTGGAGATGAATTGGTCATTATCAGAAAATAAGGCAGCTGTTCAGCCACTCTATCTCAAAGAACTTTGACCTTTGACCTCGACATATGCTGTCATCTTGGATTGTGTGTTTTTACTTGCAATTACGGCTAAATTTGTTCCATTGCACACCTTAGAATTGATCGATTATTAAAATGCTTTGTAAATAACTTTACTTTCCTGAGGTTCATATAACGGCACAAGATTGAAACAACAATCTCCTGGTGAGCAGGGATCCCATCCCCCCTCCCCTCCCCAAACATTGATGCATACCCCAATACCACAGAGTGGGTCAGTCCTTTGTCCTCTAGTTATGGATTATTTCAAAGAGGAGGGGGAGAAAAGAGGGGGCTGTCTATGTCACTCTCATTGATGAAGTGAACCCAGCAGGGGTCCCCTGAGACAAAGACAATAACAGTATATGTGGGGCTCGAGGGGGATTAAAGTCCAGAGACATTCCCAGTACATATTTTTTAAGCTATTTCTGTGCAGAAGAAAAAGAGTGGAGGATAAACAGGAATGGGAAGATATGTTTTTTGGCTGCATACTGAGCCGCCTGCTGCATCAAGGCAGGGATATAGTCCTCCTTAGCAGCTCCAATCCCTTCTGTAATGTCTGTTGATTCATCAGAACAATTATAATCAAAGGGATTTGTGATTTTGTTTGGCGTTAGCTCTGTCCAAGACTGGTGGATTCACTTTAATGAGAGTAATGGAAGCATGTGCATTTATTCCTTTAACATGTCATAAGTATGTAGTTTAAGGGACTAGAGGTTAGTTCTCTTCTACATCATCCCTCCTTTTGCTTGCCATCTCGCTGTCCCTCCACCACCCTCTCTTTTGTATACATGCCATAAAATTATTTAAAAAATAAAATCTAATTTATCTGGGCTCATAATTTTCATTTATTCTGGGTTATGACATCACACCTCAGACAGGGCCAGTCAAAACAAAGTGGTGCGTTGTCACTTGAGACAATCCAAACATTACAGACAGTATTCTCAGTTGAGCTGCGGCCAAAAAAGCTACAGTACAGTAGCCCCACGGAGAAGCTGAGAGAGAGAGAGAGAGAGAGAGAGAGAGGGTGGAGAAAAAGAAAGCATGTGAGGGAAAGCAGACATTTTCGTTTCTCTCCCACGGAATGCCACTCTGCAGAGAGAGAGCATAATCTACAATCCATCTCTGACTCAGAGATGAGATCATCAGTCTTCGGCTGGTTTCAGCCTTAAATGAAACACAAAGCTGCTGCAACAGAGACAAACCTTAGAAAATGAGAAAACGCTGCAGACTGAAGGGGATAAAAGTCAATAGGCGTCTACCTGCAGGGCAGCAGAGCAGTAATGGTGGCCTTGTTGCCTTGCCAAGTCAATGTTAGCTTCCTGCAAATCCCCTCTTGAGGAGGAGTACAATAGTCAACTTATACCTGCTGGTGGAGGCCCCGGGGATTAATGAGGACAGACAGCACAATGGCACACTGATAGCTCCGAGTTATCCGCTCAATAAAACTTCAAAGAGCATTCCTGGATTTTTCCAAAGCGCCATTGGGTGCTGATATGGTGGCCTGTCAAGGGTGTATGGCAGTGGAGCCGTGGCGTAACAGTCAGGCCTCTGTGTGTTTTATCCCATCAAAGCTAACGTCAGCACCTTGAATGTGCAGCGTGGCAGCTGGCAGGCAGGCGTCGCCGGTTTACTACATTAGGGCCATGTTTGACAATACACAAGTGCGAACGGTAGATATGTCGGACAGGTGATGAAATATCGAAATGCTTCATTTGAGGGGATCTCATCATGCTGCGAAAGGTCCTGTCTGTAGCGATTCATTGTAGGGAGATTTTCATTTGATCTGGAAATAGGACTTAGGTCTTGATAAGGTCAGGTGGGGAGAGATTTCTGGCTGCGGAATTCACACGGGAGACGTATGTAGCTGAGAGATGTTCCAAGATAATTTGGGAAATGCCTCGAGTGAAGAAGTCCTGGATGAAAGAAAACACTGAAGGAAGACTGAAAGAAAGGGAATTCATGACCACTTCCCACCCTGATGCTTTCATCTGACTAGGACCGCAAGATGGTTTGTCGTAAACCACCAGAGAACTGGTGGCGGGAGGTGACATAAACAAAAAACAGAAACAACATATATGCACAGAGGGGAAGAAACAATGTCGATCAAAGCACAACAGGGAATAAAGGAAAAATCCATAATGAAAAAAAGACCAAACTCAGAAAATCAGAGACATGAGGGTGGGCGGCACGCAGACGGATCAATGGAGAGATACAGAGAGGCAGAGGGAAAAGGCACAATTTATCAATTACACTCACTCAGTGGGCAAAAGTAGTTTGGCTCAGCACATAGCAAACGCCACAAAGTCAGGCATTCTAGCAATAGCTGTTAGTCATCTATCAGTCCTGACAGTGTCTGCTCAGAAGACTCGAAAAATTCACACAAGATTGAAAACTATGATTTTAACGCTAATGAGGCTTGTCTCCACCACAGAAGAAGCCAATATGGTATCCTGGATGATTTTTTTTTGTGACTCTGACCTTACCTACTGAAAATTCTATAGGAAAAGTTGGATAGGCAGCAACCTCCATTACATCATTACATAGCTAGCTCTGAAATAAATTTTGCCTTCTATCTAACGTAAAAAATGCTGTGGCTGAGTGCAGTGGCCTGGATCTCAGGTGGAGGTTTGCAGACAACATTCTCCACAGGTCACTGACTGGTCTAAAAACTGCTTTGCCACCAGCGAGCAGAGTCATTAATCTCTCATCTCTCCATGTGCAGCACTGTAGCTACACCTCTGCAGGTCAAATGCATCCAGGTGAATGACAGAGAGAGGACACCATGTGGACAGTATGAACTGACACAACAACGCTGTAACAGCTGACGATGCAAAGCAGAGATGACTATGTGCACACAGACAAGTACAAAGTACAAACACATAACAAATACACACTTTATGCAGACAGGTAGTGGACATTTAACATACAGAGACCATACAAGACAGAGTGCAACCCCCCCCCAAACAAACAAGTGTTGCTACTGCACCTGTGAGTCTGAGATTTCCGAGGGTTTTTCAGTCAGGCTGCTGCTCTCTGCAGGGATCAGGTCATTGTACTTTGTACTGACGTCTTCGTCGGAGTAGTGAAGGCTGCCTGGACTGGGCCTGGGAGGAGACCTAGGCGCAAAGGGATAGAGGTAAACTATCAGAAGACTTAAGGTGGTTGTTGTCCTCCACCAAAGGATTTTGTTCAACCGTACATTGTTTTGGCATTTCATGACAAACATATTTCATACTTTTTGCCATCATTACTATCAGTTATTAATGAACATTGTGCTTATCAAAGTAACTGATGAGATCTAGGCACGTGCTCATCTTATAAAAAGGAAGATGGGGCAACAATCATGAAGTCAGATGATTGGACAAATGGCAGGTTTATACCCCATTCAGACACACGTTAAACCCATGCAGAGGGTCTATCTGTATGGGTCAGCCGACCCTCCTTCACGACCCTCCTCTTGTCCATAGGCACGGATCGGCCTCTGCCTGGCTTTGGTGAACTGGAGTTGCAACCAGGAGTGGAAATGAATTCGTTCTTAATTCATTATTGAGAAGCAGGGTGGCAGCTGTCTCATGTATGCGCCCAAAGCGGGTCGAACACATGTCGGGTAGAAAGTAATACCAAGCTTTCATCACATGTTGCACACAGTTTTCCTGTGCAGTTAATTATCTCGGACATCTCAGACATTTCACCTTCAGGTGCATCTTCAAATAAAGTGGTTTAGATATTCCGGCTGAACTGTTGTGCCTGTGTCGTGTCCCTACTGTGGCCTGGTGGTCAAGGACACAACGTCCCTCAGTTGGATGCCAGCTGGGACCCTTTGTTGCATGTTACTCCCATCACCATTTCAACCCTATCACCCTCCTTGTTTTCTGTCTGTCTCTACTGTCAACTATTAAAAAGACAAGCTGCCAAAAAAAAAACAAAACAAAAAAAAACAATCTTTAGAATAACTGTCTTGTTTACAGCCTGTCTGATCTTCTAGCCCCTCGTCTGTCTTGCTGTATTGATGTTGCCATGCTCCTAAATCTCAGTAATTACTTTGCCAAGTACAACGCCATAACAACCAACAGAAACAACGGCCAAAATTATGCAAATAAGACCTAAGCTGTCATGATCATCCTTTAAAAATATCATCCTTTATTTGTATTCAGCATCAACACTGAAGCGGATTCTGATAAACAAGCAAATGAAGCTATGCAATGACTCTGGGTGTCCATCACTTCCACTGATGTCTGAGACAAAACAGCGAGCGCTCCCTTTCAAATTCACATGTATCACAGTCTGTGTGTGTAGGAGGAGTGCAGCTAGATGAGAATCATGGGACACTCATGAGACGGCTGCCTACAGTCAGTCTCTCCTGGAATGAATGATTCGCCCTGATTCGCTCCTCACTGTGGGCTGTGGAATGTCAAACCACCGGGCCCTTGTGACTAAATTATAAATTGAACTCGTGCGGCGCTCAAGGGGTCATTACACAAATGGCAGCCTTAAGGCTTTTGCTCTGGCAAATGTTATCAGAGCCTACGTGAATGATGGCATGGATTAAACTGTCAGTGGCATGCTGTGGTGATTAAATATGTCACTCAGGTGTGAGTTTAAAGAGTTTAAGTGATGGGGATGAGCGAAGGGAGGATTCTTGAAGGGAGTGTGTGGTGGGAGAAGGCTTGAGGAGAGGTGTTGAGTGAAACTGAAGGCTGAAAGAAAGAAGGAATGAGGAAAAATGAGGGCAGAGAAAGATGAAATTCTGGAAAAACAATTCCTAAAATGGTGCACTCTTGTCAGGGCTTCTTTAAGTAAATATGAGAGGAGAAAAAAAAAAAACGCTCTCTGTGCTTAAGCTCCTCCGTACTTTCCAGTGTCCCCAGTCCTGCTAAACAAACACCCATCTGTTTCTGCTGATTGGTGCTGGTTTGGCCGGGACTACTGGGACATACTGACTCCTGTTGACTTTCCAGGCCGCGGTGTCGGCCGCCAGTCGCTGCCAGCGGAGCTGCTGCTGCTGCTGCAGCACAAACAGGCGCTTTACACGTGGAAACCACATTTGCATAAGTATTTTCCAAATAAATATGTTTTGAAAGCATTTCAAAAATGCTGTGGGTGAATTCCAGCAGTTTTCACAAGCGCTGGTGTTTTGAGTGTGGTGTGGACAAAATGGAAAACTCCACAGGGAAATCACAAAGCAAGCTGTAAGTCAATTACCCTCGATGAGTTATATTAAACTAGATTAAGAGTTAATTCATTTAATTTGAATGGAGGAGTGGAACGTGTAACATAGAGAACGACTTATGTACAGAACATACAATGTACTACAGTTCTGCTAATTTGTGTGGTGTCTGTGAGTACGTGTATGTTTGAGGATGTTCAACAGAGCTCCGGACTGTGATGAGAGCTGCCGTCACTACACAGGATAAAACTCTGTACTTACACAGAGCAAATCTTTCTGTCTCCAGGAGAAAAAGATCCGTTTTAATGCACCATGGAAAATAAATACTAAATAATGGCAACTGCCAATTGGCTTAACCCCCCCCCCCCCCCCGTATACTTGGACTGAGAGGGTTTGGAGAGAGGGTATATATACTAATACAGTGAAGTGATTTGAATCCCTCTACATAATCACTGAATCATATACAGTATATATACATTTTTCAATTTATACTTCCCCAATTCTTTTTTTCCAATGTTAAATTGATTATAAAGAATGTAGATACAGTGGAGAGTGGAAATGTGAATATGATGTATAAGTTGCTGAAACTGAAGTAAAAAATGAGTTAAAAAAATGCCAAGTGCAATAATTTCTCTGAGCACATGTCAGGTCACGCCAAACAACTTTCCAAAACCCAATGATATTCATGGCTGTTCTTCAGAAAGAAAAAGAACAGCAAAGTAAAAATGGGAGAAAGAAGAAGAAAATAATCAATGGGAGGACATTTGTGCTGGCACACATAAAAAAAAAAGCTTCACACTTATGGAAAGAATATGTATGGAGGGTACAGCTGCTGTATTTTATTCTATCTGCATCATCCAAGTGTTGCACAAGGTGTGGAGATATCTTTGTGAACTTCACACATATATTTTGGTCATGTGAATCAACCACTTCAAATGACATTGAAGTGGTGTTAAGAGGAAAATATAATGAAATTTGAACATGTCTTTTACTAGTCTTATTAGGTGTAATTCCTCTTGAGATAACAGATAAAAAGGATGAATATTTACTTCCATCACTGAGAATAGCTTCTCTGAAATAATAAGAGGAAACTGGAGGCAAAGGGGAAGCTCAAGTAGGCTATAGAGAAATGGGGAAAAAAATAGTGGAGCAAATAAATGTGAGGCAATTTTGACTCTTTTGAAAGGGGGCTGAACAGCTGCTACTTAAGGTGAAATCATGGTGGATGTGGATGAAATTAATGTGTACATGTTTGGATATGCATGATACACTGCACTATAATATGATACTCCTGCACTACAATATGTATGTATAAGTATATATTTCATGTCTTTCCTGATACATTCACATATTGCTTCATCCTTATTACAATTATTATTTTATGTATTAAAACATGATTGGGGGTCATGCAGTAATATTATAATTCATTATGTAAATAAATGACAATGAGTCATACAAAAAGTACAATGATTAATACATTCATCAGCTAATCATTATAGCGAGATAAAAACAGCATATACAAGCATCCTTCCATTATTCCTTTGCCAACAACACGAGTGCAAATGTGACATTTTAAAATAACATCCTAGTAGAATTTCCCCAGATACAATTTCTCTAAGATGCAGTCCAACTCACAAAACACCACAACAAAGTCTTAATCACATCTCTTAATTCCTATCTGCGCTATTTTCCCAAGCGGTCTCTCCACCGTAACCTTTAGCAACTTGAATTCCTCAGCAGTTCTTTCAGCCGAGTCCCCCTTAAGACACGGTCAGACAAAGAGCTGGAGCCGATGTGAAGAAACGCTGTTGTGAGCCCACTGGGACATTATGATAAACTGCCTGTTTAAAAACATTGAGGAAGCTCAGCCCACTTTCAGCCCTTCTCCTTGACCCTCATGCGCTGTCGCTGTCGAGCGAAGCGTAAATTATTTATCAGCTCTTCTCGCTCGCACAGAGAAGGGTCCACTTAATCCTCTCGCAGCAAAATTCAGTCAGCAGTATGTCGGGTAAGAAATGAGAACCAGGGGGTGAAATCAAATCTGCCCCCGGTCTTTACTCATTATCAGGCTCTCCTCTTGCTACAGTCGCCTGTAGGGACTTATTAACATGTCTGAAGTGTTCAAGAGCTTTGTCACTCAAGAGTGTTTAAAACCACGTTAATCTACACTGAATTACTTCACCAAGACCTCCTTAAACCCCAAACTAGTGTGTCAAAGTAGGTTTCAAACTTCTTAAAGAGAATGATACAAAGCCACACAGGAATGATGCTGCTAATCCCTCCTCCTTTGTCATAACAGCAGTTAAAACACTCGTCTCCTGGATGAACCTGGGCCCCAAAACACATTTGCAAGCAGGAGTTTATGTGCTTGGATTGTTAATATCTTACATAAAGCGTGCAACAGATCGAGTGTATGTAAACGTTAACTATTCTACAGTGCTAGAAAGGCATATTGGCAGTTTAAGTAGTGACCGATTAAGTTGTCACTTACCAAAAGTGAACTGCATTGATTTCCCTGTGATGCTGATTGAATTCACTGCCATGCATATTGGCCCTCGTGTTAAGCTCTAAGACAAATGATCTCCACACAAGAGAAAATCTCTGTCCAATTTCAACCATAAATGGCATTAGCTGTCTTGACACAGCTCTGAATTCGAATGACTACAGTGGGATTAAGAATGTGTTTGATTTCTGATCCCGGTATCAAGCGGAGGACTTCATCCTGCCTTTGGTATTCTAAAACCAGAGATCAAGATGCGGCATTAATCTATAATCGGAGGCTCAGGTGTCGGGATTTTTCAGTTCCTCCTCTATGGGCGTGGGAGTTGAAAGAGGGGTGATTTTGAAAGTACATCTGTGCATTCTTTCACCCCACCCCCCACCCCCCACCCCACCCAACCCCTCGCCTTCTCCCTTGAAGCCGGAGAATATAATAGGAAGCTGCCTGGAAGCTCCTCAAAGACCTGGGCCTGCTTTGATCTGTCCTCAAGGTGACACTCGCTTGCACAAATAGAGATGCACCCACCCAAACAAATGTATCACATTCTCATGCAAAAAACAAAGCACTGTTCATAATATGGACTTGGAGACTCCTGGACATATGCACACAGAGAGGCAGGTTTCGGAGGAGTGCACCTGTCTCTTCCAGTCAGTAACAATACAGAATGCTGTCATATCCATATGAAAATATAGTCACTGTGCCTGAGTCCACCTCTTACCTAAACAGGCTCTAATAATGTAATGCAGAGAACACAGTCTGATGCAGACTTGGACTTATGACTCAGTCCCTGAAGCGTTCTTAGCACAGGTGTCAGTCTGAGTGATTGGCTCTAAACAAGGCCATGGTCTCAGCATGCTGCATGTCCTACAGCTGGGGACTCACTCAAATACAGAAGCTCATTAAAAGGGAATCTGTCGTGAGTCTTGTTTGTTTGCTGCTTTTAAATGGCAGGAAGAGTGAGTTTAAGTGCAAGTTGTTAGTAGGAGGGTGGTTTTTTCTCTCCACATAACTGAAGGTGTTTTCAGACGTTTTCCATGGATAAAGCAATTTTTTATTTATTTTACCATATGGTTATTTAATTTGGACTTTAAATTAAGCTTCTAATTTGAATATAATCTGCAGTGTTAATAAGCTGCAAGCGTGCGGATCACTGACCTGGTGTAGACGCCGTTCTTCCGGCAGAAAGAGTTCTTCACAGACAGCCGTCGGTTGTTGAGCTCCAGAGCAGGGAAACGTCCTTCATCCAGGCTGACCATGTCTCCGTGGGTCAGAGCGTTGCAGTTGGAGTTGTTACCTGGACACACGTATAGAGACACTGTGTGACCACAGGCCAGACGAACAGGCAGGTTAGTGTCTGGGAGGACGAATGGAACTGAGTAATGCCCTTCTTTAAATGATTATTATTCCAAGACTTTAGCAGGATAAACCTTGAGACTTGACTGTTTTTGTTTTCAAGTTTCATGCAGGTAAGTCCAAGTAAACTTTCCAGCACCTAAAGCAATAGTTCATCTTTCAGCTTTGGAAAATATGCTTATTCGCTTGCCCAGAGTTAGATGAAAAGATTAATAACACAAATATGTAGCCAGAACCAGCAGGTGGTTAGCTTAGCATCGCATAAAAACAGGGGCAACAGGGGGTACGGCTAGCTCTGGGTGTTAATTAGTGAGTCTTAGAGGTGCTGGTGCTGGAAGGTGGATTTTGTTACCTTCAGACTGAGCAAGGCTAGATGCGTCCCCCTGTTTCCAGTCTTTGTTAGCTAAGCCAACCGGCTGCTGGCTGTGGCCTTACTTTAACAGACACATGCGGTATGAGAGTGGTATCAGGCTTCTCATCTCACTCTCGGCAAGAACACAAATACACCAATTTCCCAAAATGATGAAGTACTGCATTTGAGTCTGACTCAAGACTTGCAGCTTTGTTTCTTAATAAAAACACACAATGAGATCTACTATTAAAAATGTGACAGAAATAATAATAAATAAGAGATTGAAGCAATAAACCACAGATATGAACTGCAAATGGAGAATTTACAGGTTACACAATGTATTAAACATAGAATAGAGACTTTTTATCCAATATCTAATGACAGGACATTTCCTATCATATAACATTGCAAATCCAAGGCTAAAAATGACTCAATGACTCATAGAAAAGCATGTACAAAAATACCTCAGCATATGATAAATGAGTGTGCCTCTCTGTGTAAACACTGTCAGTGGATCACACATAAATGGGCAGTAAAGCAACTATTTTGCCTCGACTCTAAGTGTCCCTCATAAGTCATCAAACTGCTTGCCACACTGCTCCACAGTAGATTAATGTTTGGAGAGGCTGGTGCTCGCCACGTTACAGGTTAAAAACACTTTCAGTCATCCTAAGACTTATGGCGGACCAGGACCTCCGTGGTTGCTCCGGGGCTACTTGAGGTCAATTGGTGGTTACGCAAACACACAGAAACAGAAAGGCCGCTGGGTAGGTCCAGCGGCCTGGGCCAGATTCCTAGAGGGGGATATGCCAGGCTTTCAGAGTGGCTTTGTGTTGGAGTGAGAAGGAACCTCTTGTTTTTCCTGTCAGTCAGAGAGATGGGCAGTGACCCGCAGGGACCCCCCTCCCTTCCCCTGCCTGGCAGCTAAACAGCCATTGCAGAAGTGCTGAGCTGAGGGAAATACCCGCTGATGTCAGAGCTGCACTGAATGGACAAGTATGCTCCCTACTCCCGCTTCCCTACTCCCTCTCCCTCCCTGCCTTTTTTGTTCCCTTGCTACTCAGTCAATTATCTGTTTCATTCAAAATCAGAGCATAACCCTCGAACAAAATAAAAAAAAGTTAGCTCAAGTTCACTGCTCTGAATTTGAAAACTGCAAATCATCAAGTCGCCACATTAAGTGTTAGAAAAAGTCAAGTCATCAGATTCGTGGCCCTCTGTGCCACTGGGTTAGAAGAAAGGTACGGGGCCTCTATAACTGTTAAATGCTCCATTTAATTGTGAAATTGTGTGCACTCACCTGATTCGGACTTCTTGGCATACTTTTTGCTCTGTCCCCTGATAATGAGGATGAAAACCAGCAGCAGGATAAAGATGAGCCCCACCAGAGCCACCACGACCAGGAACCACCACTCCTCGTAGAAGGGCGCCACTTTTTGAGCTGAATGAAACACGGAAAATTGGAATTCACTGTTGCTGAAAAAACATGTGGCCATATTTCTGTGATGTCTGAATGACCTTAGGGAATTTAATTTAGTCTGAAAATTAATGCAATTCAGTTTTTCAGTTTTTTTTTTAACAAACACATAAAAGCTCACCAGATATAGAAGGAGAGGGTAGACTTGGAGAGCCATAGCCGTAGTCGTTCACTCCAATTACCCGGAAGTCGTAGCTGACCCCTTGCTTTAGGATGTCCATGTTGAACGTATGTAATGTTGCTTCCTTGGGGATGTCCTTGATTAAGATATCCCACAATCCCTCATCTGTAAGGGGTCAGAGGAGAATATGAAAGTTGCAAAACATTTAAACAATGTCAATATGTCTTTGTTAACAGGTTGTTTGTTTGTTTGATATAAGGCTCCGGTCTGGCTGGCAGCTCCCAGGGTAATTCATAATTCCTACAAATATTACACAATCCATCAATTTCACTGCTCCCGTAAAATTTACAGCAACCAAATCTACATCATAAACAGTGGCACAGCCATATTTCAAATGAAGCTATGTTAGATGGCTCACTGCTGGCTTTGGAAATTCTGTCAGAGACCATTTATTACACATCGCGGCTTGTAAACATCAGTGTAAGTTTGACTCTTTTAATGGGGTACACAAACATAAACAAGCACCAGAGTTCATCTGTCATGTTGCACAACTCTGGCAAAAGTTAGAGAAGCTGATGTAATTTAATCTGGAGACAAAAACAAGTCATCAAGTTATATGAGGCTGCAGAGAGTTATGGCCCTTGGCGTACGCATTAGAGAAGATGAGGGGGAATGGGCCTGCGTGGGGCTGGTTTAACCATCTTCATTGTCCCCTGGGCACTGACCCTCAGCTATACATTATCCTCCAACAGCCCTCTTTCAAATCTAGAACAAAGTATCCCCCTCAATTTTCACTTAAAAGTCATGAAATACCCCCCCCCCGTGAGTCACCTACCATCCATCACCCTCTTAACCCTGCCCGATGTGTCAATCACAACTGAAACCGGATGCCAATTGTCTCAACTGCAGCACCTCGATCAATAATCCATTAAAATACCAGGGACACAGACAGCGGGGCAGCAGATGTTGACACTTTATACCACTTTCCTTAATCAAACTATCAAGGTGGCATCAAGGCAAGGTCTAGAATTTCATGGCTGAAGTGGTGATCATCTGGTTTGTGTCCTTACGCAGCCGAGGCGCATACTCTACCTGAAGGCCTGGCCTCGATGACGTAGCGTGTGATGGGAGCGCGTCCTGGGTCCCCGCTGGTCCAGTGGATGGTCAGGGCTGAGCCATAGCGTGTGATAAAGGGCTCTCCAGGGGGTCCCGGGGCTCCTGAGGAAGAATAATAAAGTGTTAGAGTAAAAGGATAAAAAAAAAAAAAAAAAACAATAAATAAAAACATTAACATTGTCACTAAACAAACCTTCTCCTGGGCCGGTGGTGATGTTGGCTTCCACCTCGGGCCCATAGATGAAAGTCTTGGCCCGGATGCGGAAGTTATATGTGATGCCGTCGGCCAGGTCTTTGAGCTTCAGCCAGAGGGGCCCGCTCCCCTTCACGTCCACCGTCACTGTCTTACTGACGCCTGGGGGGGAGGGGGAGTGAAGACAGTCGGCACAGGCCACTGAAGACTCTAGACAAACACACCACATTTAGAGCAGGTCTTACACAGGCCAGGCAATGTGGGAGCACACTCGACACAGGCAAACACACACACGCACACACACACGCGCGCACACACACACACGCAGTAATGGAATTAGTTGTGGGAATTGCATTTTGGCACTGTAGTCACATATTATTTATGATGACAGTAGAAGCTATGCAAAGGTTGCAATGACACATGAGCTGTTTAGGTCAAGGTGATGGTTAGCTTATAGCTCAAGAAAAATGCACACCACAAGATTATGACCACTCTGAGCTAAATTGATCTAAACAAAAGTCAAGTTTTAATTCATAATCCTAATCGATCTTGGAGTGTGCATGAATTATAGAAGCCAGCAGCCATTATAAGCAGAGAGAAGTCTAATAAATAAAGGTAAGAATGAGGGCTTACCATCCACCGGTGTGCAGGGTTCATAGACCAGACGGTAACCCTCAATGATGCCGTTGGGGAAGGTGGGCTCGCCCCAGGACACATTGACCGAGGTGGTGGTCAGCTCACTGAAGTGAATGAAGCTGGGAGCACTGGGAGCTGGGAACATACACAAGTCAAAGGTCAAAAGATGCTTGGGTAACAGTCAGTAAGCGGGGTATGCATAAGGGGATTTGGATGTTTTCCAGCATCTTCCAATATGTGTGTGCCTCAGTGCAGGGCCTGAAATAAAGGCTGGCTACAACTAAAGGCTAATCATATGGCAATGGGTTAGGATCACAGGCTTATATTTGAGTTAGCCTACATAATGGGCACATGATGGAACCGGCTTGACCCACCTACTGTAATCTCAACAAGACAACTTGTTAAGGTACTTAATAGCTGTGGAAGTCAATCAAAATCATCGAATAATGTGCTCTGGCTTTTTCTTTTCTTACAGCTGGTGTTTTCTTTCTGTGTTTGGGAAACTTGAAAAAGCGATTACTTTTCCCTCAGCCTTTAAAGTCTCTATCTGCAGATCTAAACTGCTGCTGCTGCTGCTGCTGCTGCTGCTGCTGTTACTTTTCAGATCCAGAGCTGCAGCTGTGACATCGTTCGTGCTGCAGCTTTCTAACTGAGTGATATTGGCTGAGACTGGCGAGCGAGTGTCCTCGTTCACCAGTTGAACCGCCTTGATTAGGTCAACGCCACATTTTTTGCTATACTGCATAGAGGTTAAAAGGCTTAAAAATACTATCTGACCCAGGTCATTCTAATTCACAATCACAATGGCTGCTCTCAGCCTCCAGGGCCCATTACAGCTGGCGGAGCTTGTGACACCGCTGTGCTCAAAAAACAGTTCGCCCTGTTGTCTTTAAACTTGTCGAGCAGGAGTCGAGACGCTCGCTGAAGACAATGTCTCTTTGTCTTCTAAAAAGATGGGATAGCTATTTCCATAGTGCTCCTCCCCTCCTCTCCTCCTCGCCCCCTTCCAGCTTGTCATCTGCTTCCTCCTCTCACGACACTGACCCACAAGGGAAAACCAAGAATCTGTGAATACCTTCTTTTTCTTCCTTCTCTACTGGTGCAGCACACAAAAGGCAACACAATTTTTAGAAAGAAAGAAAGATGGATAAGAGGAACAGGGGATGTTTGGTAGGGGGGGTGGGGTGTGTGTGTGTGTGTGTGTGTGTGTGTGTGGGGGGGGGG
>NW_019174323.1:4728347-4766303 GCF_002260705.1 Seriola dumerili
GGGGGGGGGGTTGTGTAGACATAGCATGCCTGTAGACAGAAAGCTTCCTCCAAGAATTTTCATATCATCTACTTTCCAGACAAAATAGGGCGATTCAGCGAATGAGTTCGGAGTGGGGTTTGCTGATTAGGAACTTATGCTCAGTGTGTGGCTCCGCTAACATCGTTTGGCATGCTGACAGCAACGATTAGCATCATCTTCACATCAAATTCTTTCCTCATGGTTGACTCATCCTCTTTGAAAAAACTCTCAGGGTTCTCCAAACTAACATCAGCACCACCACCACCACCACCACCGGCGCATAAATATGACAAATGAGTGAACATGGCTGTGCGCGCTCTAATTCATCCGCTCCACTCGTGTCATCCTGTTACCTCATTTGTCTTCAGCTTGTCTTGCTTTTCTCAGCACCTCTCCATCATAATACGTTCATTCATTACATACAGAAATATTTGTTTTACTACATTGCTTGATTGCAACAGTTCTGACTGCTGGCACTCATTCACGGCGAATAAGGAATTGTGCATGTTTATTGGTATCTAGCGGTTCCATTTACCTGCTTGCTGCGTGCGGCCCCTGGTCGGTGGGCTGCGGGGGCCATCCCCAGCAGCATTGAAGGGGGCCACACTGATCATATAGGTGGTGTAACCAGTGAGGTTCTTCAGTTTCACCCCTCCCTCAGGCATGAACAGAGTGCGTAGCCGCTCTGTCTCATTCTTACGCTGGAACTCCCAAAAGTAAACCTACATAGAATAAGAGAGGCATAAATAAATATTAATGCATGTCTACAGACGCAGCCCAGGGACCACAACTATTTCTGCTTCTATAAAACTCAGTCCTATTCCAAACTCCCTTAAGGGAGACACGCAATTTCATTTTATTCCCTATAAATGTTTTCTTGAGCAACAAACATTTCATTGAGCAGCCCCTGTGGAAAAACGGGGTAGGCTAAAAGTGCAAAAATGTGCATTTAATGGTGATTAACATCACACACGTGGTCTCCCGTGAACCACAAGAACATTTAAATATTTATATAATGATAAAAACAGAACACAATGTTGTTGCTTTATTAAGAAGTGAGCCCATAAAACGAGTGGCTCCTGGGCCCAGGAGGTCTTATGAAACGTGTTAATCAGACCTTGTAGCCCTGGATGTCTCCATTCTGTGCATCCACAGGTGGAGGGTCCCACGTCACGTCCAGCTGGGTGGCTGTTGCGGACTGAATGGCCACATTCTGTGGTGGGGCGGTGGGCACTGTTGTCACACAAACACACCATAACCATACATTAAAAGAACAACTTCAGTGTCTGTTGTCAGTAGTCTGGACAGCTAGCATCACCACGTTTCAAAGGAGATAATTTGAACACACGTGTTGCCAGGAGCGACTGCCATATGGAAAACGCCTAATCCACTTGCATTGAGGGTGGTGAGATAATTTTGCAAACTGTTGCTGATTGAAAGTACAGGAAGCGCACACACATACCTGCTTCTCCCACAAACACCTCCTGTGGTGGGCTGGTTGGCCCCTCGCCCACAGCATTGTATACACTCATGCGGATCTCATAGCGCTTGTGTTTACTTAGCTCTGCAAGTAAAAAAGGGGGAAATAAAAAGTTAGGAATTATATTTAACACCAAACTGTGAATTGCACTTTTTAACCCCACTTTGGAGCAGCCACCCTTCTATCCACAGCTGTGCTTGTCATTCAGGTCAGGTCAGTCACCTTCAGTCAGTAGTGCAAGGACATGATCCTTTACTGGCTTCCCTGAACAATGAATTTCTATTGCTGGGTAAAAATTAGAGGAATTTCTAGTTCGATTATAAAAGATACTTGGTTATTCATACAGAAAAACTGCAACTGTGTGGTTGCCATATGGGTTGGAAGTATATAGCCATCTGTTTTTTTGGTGCTCATCCAAATAAGCAAACCAAGGAGTGTGCTGGACTCGGTGGGCTTGTGTACTCAGTGTCCAAGAATTTCTGTACACAGAGCGCTTCCACTGGCCCCAGTAGGAGTGTTTGTACCAATGTGATATGAATGTAAGCAGCCAAATGTTGTGTTAATTTGCTTGATACATTGCTTTTCCTGTATCACTGTTCAAGGCAGCAGAGTTACCTGAGACATATGGCAAGATTCAAGAAAAGGTAGCTTTTTTTTTTTTTTTTTCTTTACCTAATTAGATTGTGGATTGAATCATTGAGTACACATTTGCATGTGTGTGTTTTTTGTGAGCCAGAGACAGAACAACACTTACTGTCCAACTCATACTGGGTCAGAGTCGAGTCACTCAGATTCCGGATGCTGTAGGGAGCTGAAAGAAAGGCAGAAAGAAAAAGCGATAAATATAAAAGAAAGTGAGAAGGAGGTAATGGAGACACAATAGTATTTGTGTCCAAAGTCTCATATTTTCATTGTTAGAAGGGCATCACCACTGTCATAAAAAAACCCTCATAATCACAGTGATCATAGCTCTGAGTGAGCCCCAGAATGACTTCAACGAGGGTAAAATTACGGGCTGAGTTGCACAGAGCAGTAGAAACAGAGCAGCTCCTCAGTAAACCTAATAATAGCCCACAGCTGATAGCTACTGATCACAAGATGAAATGTTTTGCTGTGAAGTGTCAAGACCAGCGGGGCGATTTTAGGAAACAGAATTGGCATGTGTGAAAGTTTTTCCTCTGATGGAAATAATGGTGCTGCTGACACATAAAGACTGCGCAGGAATAATCAACCACGATGGAGTCTCATAATTGTCTGAAAGTGTTTCTGAGGTAAAAATACAGAAAAATGGTCCCTTTCAATAGACTCTTGCTGAATAAATTGCGATTTACGATTTACACCTTTGGTTACTTTATTTAAACTCAAAGCGTCGCATTTCAAATCACATAATCTATATTTTATTATATTTTATATTATATATTATATTTTATTATATTAATCATATAATATATGCAACATAAAAACAGCTGAGCTAAGTGTAAATGTCATACTACAAAATGTATTTGTGTGAGAAACCAACAGTGCGAGTGGGAGAATAATGCAGGTTGTTGCTGTTATTCCTCACCAGAGAGCTCGGCCCAGGTGGACACGCTGGTGATGGTGTGAACAGAGTAGCTACGGAGGCGGTCATACAGCAGCTCACGATATCGAACCCGAAAGCCCAGTAAGATTCCATTGATCTTCTCCTCAGAGGGGGGCTATAAAGGAAAAGATGAGGGGTGGGGGTGGGGTGGGGGGTGTTAAGGTTTGGTGTGGCAGATTCAGAGCTCCAGAAATAGTCTAAAGTACTGCACAAGTTTTGTCTTATAATGAGGTCATATCAATTTGATAATTTCACCTAAACAGGCATTTTACTAAAATTCCACCTCATCCCCCTGTGTTTTGTCTCTAACTGAAGACACTTACAGTAAGTGGAACACACACACACACACACACATACACACACTGAAAGAGAAACAAAAAAGCTCCACTAAGACTGAACTTAACCACAGGTGAATAACACAGAGAAATCCCCCATGGTTGAACATGAGAGAGCAGGCCCGGAGGGCAGAAGCAGAGAGAGAGAAAACAAGTACCTCTCTATCTTTATAAACTCTACAAGTGTTCTCCATAAAAGTAAAATTGCGGCTTGGAGCCTCCTGTTTTCTTCTTTATGACCCGTTAATTCAGGTGTGAGTGTGGGAGAGTGTGATTTTTATTACAGAGAGAAGAGGGTATGTGTTAAAGTACAGGCCTACCCCGTGTGCTGTCATGGTCTCTCATTGGAGGCCACTTTCTCAGAGCTTTTATTGTGGATTTTGGAAACAATGAAACATAAAAAATAAATAAAAAAAATGACACTATCTCCTCTTACCTGCCAGCGGATCAGCACCGACGTCGTTGTGTGCGGCGTGACAGAGAGAATTGCGGGTGCTTCGTCGGGCGCTGAGGCGATAAAAGTGAGATAAATGAGCTAAATTGACCTGAAAATGTGCACAATTCAAGATGCTAAATCTATCCGTGTGCAGTGGCATTCATGGAGCATAAACACAACAAAAGCTACAACAGAACAGCCGTTGACAGATGAGTCAAAAAAAAGAAAAAAAAAAAGAAGAAAAAAATAGCAGCTGGAAAGATCAGCAGAGCAAACATCTCTTATGTTGGTTAAAGCCACACAGGGAAAACTTTGCCAAGGTTTTAATGCTGCCCTCTTGTCTCATGGTAACTGCAGATGGTGCGCACATGACATCACCAGCTGCCTTTGCCAGGAGTGTCTGCATCACAACAACAGGCTCCTTTCATCGTGATACAGAACAAAGGCATACCACCTTTGACTTGTTTTTTTTTTCTTTGACATTTGTGTTCATATTTGACCCAGAAACATCTCTATAAAGTATATGTGCATACAGTATATTTAAGATATTATGATATTAAACAAACAGTACATAGAATTTAACCATTTACAGGAATAGTTAGACATTTTGGGAAATATGCGTATTCGCTGTTTGGACTATTTCTTGGCTACAGAGACTTCCTGAAGTGACGATGAAAGGTTATCAGGAAACCACAGGAAGTCTCTGCACCCACCAACTAATAGTAACAACAACAGTAACATGTCATTTTAAAAGATCAAACAAATGACATATAAGTGAGCTTTAGAGGTGTCTTTGGATACACTCAAGCTAGCTGTTTCCACCTTTTTTCCAGTCGTTATGCTAAGCTAACCTAGCCTTATATGTAGTTTACAGACAAGCTCTAACTCTTGGCAGTTGAGCAAACAGGAATATTTCCAATTTCCTTTAAGATCAAGATAATTCATTCATCCAATATTTACAGTGTAAATACAGACGTTCGCTCTTACCGTCCTGTAGAGTCGTGATCGCTTCACTTTCCTCGCTGTACTCACTGTCCCCTATGTCATTGGTGGCTTTTACTCTGAACTGGTAGGATGTAAAGGGCTTCAGCCTTGGGGGATGGAGGCACAGGAGAACACATTAATCTTGATGATAAACTGCGGCGGTGGATCTTAAACCTCTTAAGCCACAGACGTCAACAGAGAAATTGTAGTCTTGCTGTGAGAGCTACAAGCTTTTCAAGCAAACTACAAGGCGAGTTTAAACCAACACCTGACTGCTGCATTTGCATAATATATACCTTAAGTGTTTTTGACTAGCTTACACCATTGTTTATGTTCTAAACCAGACTCAAATACCCTGGAAACATTATTCCATTTAAGGATAGTCTTGATTTGCCAACTATACTACAGCCAAGGGGATATTTAAGTGAATGTAGCACTGGGGACTGTGAGAATATTATCCTCTTCCTCTAAAGAGAACAAATAGAAATACATCTGGTGCAATAAAGGGGATGGAAATTAACCCTTGATTGTAACTAGAAGCTGTTAACTGATAACTACTCTGTACCTGGATACTATGTAGGAGGTGGCCTCGTGGTTGACAGAGGCAGAGTGGACTGTCCAGTTGTTCTCTGGTAACTCTCTGAGCTGCACTGTGTAGTAACGCACAGGGGACAGGCCGTCACTGCCCGGCTCCCACGACAGCAACACTTGGCGGGCCTGAACATCCTTCTGAGGCACCATGGGACGGCTGGTGGGCTGGGGACGAGCTGGGAGGACGGACAAACAGACAGACAGAAGCACAGACATTGAGACATTAAGAGAGAGGTTTGATTGAAGAAATGGGAAATGGATGTTACAAAGCTGGAATCAAATCAAGGATGGAAACATGAGAAAAAGAATTAGCGCTGCTATAAATGCTTTTGAAAGAAATACACTTTTACTTATTGCTTTCTGCTCGCTCTCATTTGCATGAGCTATGTTCCACAGATGAGGGGGAAAAAAAGCGCAATACTGATGAACGAAAAGTAGCTGAGAAATGAAAGTTGCAGAGTAAACAATCTGCAACATGCCCTGAGGGAAGCAGATGGACTGATTTCATTCTCATAACTGCACCAGAGTGCTTCCGATAAACACCCAAAGGGCACAAACACTCCTTTAGAAAACACATCTGCTTACTGGACTGTTCACTGGAAGTGAACTAAGTGCAATGAAGGCTTAACACGGCTCCCTACAAGTTGTCTTTTTTACGCAGATCACACACCTGTGCTGCCCTCAGAATCATGTAACACAACTGTAAGTGTGTTTTCTGTTTGCTAGTGATCAACAAATTATACTTCAATCACATTTTAAAATACCACTTCACTCTACAAAACACCATGCGACATAATGTTTTTTTTTTTTTTTTTTGTGGTTGTATAATCATCAGCCTCGCATCCAGCTCTTTAATCTGTTATTTAAATGTAACCGTATTCAGTCCGTTCCGGTTACCTCTTTTCTCCGTGGTGACCACCAGCGCCTCGGCGGCCTCCCCCCAGCCCTTCCTCGTCTGTGCTGTGATGCGGAACACGTAGATGGACTCCGGCTTGAGGTTGGTCACCGTGTACTGGCGAGCACTGGGGCTCAGCACGTCGACCGTTGCCGCGTTGCTATTGGTCGAGTTGAGGTGGTATGTGATCTGGTAGGCTGGAGAGAAGATGGGGACAAACAATCTTATTTGGAGGTGTCATACGCAGCTCAGTGGTAAATTAAATCTACAGGAGAAGAAAAAAAAAAAAGTATTTCAGGCATTTGAAACATTCGTTGTTTGTGTTGGTTTTCCTAACAATGAGAGGAAGCGCAAACTGTGCAGCGAGCAGCTTCGTCTCCTCTGCAGTTATTCCATTAGCATCTGCTCCTGCATGCTGCTGTGTGGGTCTGTCATATTATGCGGTTTAAAACAAATTATCTGACAGATGTATAATGAATCAAACGCTCACAAGGAAATCCCCTATTAGCTAACAAGAGAATCCAACTCCCTTTACAGCAATGCTGGAAAATAACACCATTTGATTTCCCCCAGCTAATATTGTGTAGCCCATCAAGTTGAAAAAAACATTACAAAAGTATGTCGAGAGTCATCAGGAATGACACCTGTGGGCCTAATGTTCTATTAAATCTAAACAAATTAGCTTATTTGTGCAGTATTTGCTAGTTTCCAGCTTATTTACTCGCACTACAAACCATGAGATTTTCTTCTTGTAAAATTTCAATGAATAAAACTGAACAAGAAATGGAAATGATCTTGTGCTGTATATCACTAACCAAGTATAATGCCATTGGGCTGAGAGGGGGACTGCCAAATAAGCCGGACTGAGGTGGTGCGCACTTCAGGGAATAGGATACCCACCGGAGGTCCAGGCACTGCAGGAAAGCAAAAAGACATATGCAACTCAGAACTCAAAAATCATATCAAACTGATATACACACTTACCTTTTCACCATTTAAGGTGAAGAAATTACAGTACGTTTCTGTCGCAAAGGAAAGATCACCAATATGAAAACAAAAATCTACGTTCCATAAAGCCATGATTTATCAAGGCTCTTGGACTGGAAGAATAAAGCATAGGTTTGCATTTTTTAATGTAATTTCAAAGGAAAAATCATCACTATACCCCTGCTGTCAAGTATATCCATATTTTGCCATACTGTAATAAAGCTATTTCACTGCTCGGTGTTGCCCTACCATCATCCAAAGTCCTCTCCAGGATGGGTGGAGAACTGGGGCGCCCATCTCCAATCCGTGTGAAAGCCAGAACCTGGATCTCATAGAGAACATATTTCCCCAGACCGCTCAGCTGGACACTGTGGGTGGCGTTCCCCTCCACGGACCAGAAGTGGACTGCGCTGTCAGAGTCCTTCTCTTTGTACACGACCTGATCACCAGTGAGGAGACAGGAGATGAAGAGAAATTGGAATTTGGAAATCAAGCACAGGAGAAATGGCCTTGCGTACTGTCACCCTGCTGCTTTGTACGCTGCCTAAAAATAGCTGGCATTGCTAAGAAAAACTAATTAGATTTTTCTTTGACTGCTCAGTAAATAAACAGTGCATAACTGAAAAAAACATAAAAAGCACAGGCAGACCTTGTAGCCCAGAATGAGACCATTTCTGTCTGGCTCAGGAACTTCAAACCAGCGCACCAGGATACTGCTGGAGGTTGTGGCAAAGGCAGACACATTGGTGGGTCCACAGGAGGGGACTGGAAAACAAAGAGAGTAGAGAGGTGAAAACATTATGCCCTGAACGGCCCATTGTCTTTCATATATTAATAAAAATTAATTTGCCACGCTCCCTCCTGTGTGTGTGAATATGGAGGCGTACGACAAGAGAGGCAGTTTGAGTGATCTGCGATGGTTTTATCATTTGTGTTTGCACATAGCCTCTGATATCCTGGTATACCCTCCAGGGCATGCAAAAAAAAAAAAGACTCAAGAATAGGCCTTTTCTCTTCCTTGGCACTCATCCCTGGACATAATGCGCTGATTCCTAAGAATTTGCTGGAGTGAGTGGAAAAAAGGAAAAAAAAGGAGCACAAGGAATTCCACATTCATGTCCATGTGTTCTCAATTTCCTCAGACTCCTTCCATTCCTCACGACCCTACGTCTGTTGAGGAGGGAAAAGAACTATCTAAAATAGAAGTAGGCTGCTAAAAGGGAATAGGAAACAGTCTGCACACAAATGAATTTAACATATGGCAAAGTGTAAACTGTGACTGTGCGTTTGCCACGTCTGATATGACTAATAATGTAGATATTCATCACAGATTTTGCAAAAACAGTGTTAGAAAAGTAGCCTTGTTGCTTTCGTTTGGACAAAATCAATGAAAATATGGCACTCGTAGAGAAATGTGTGTGCTGCTGTGAGTTGGTTTTAAGTGTAAAACAAACACCTTGGTTATAATAAATCCTAATTTTATAGCCATGTCTTGACAAGAACTTGGCAATTGGCAACAAAAAACAAAATTGTTTTTGAGTAATTAAGCCAGCAGTGCCATGTTTTTTGTGATGCTAGTAATGTCGTGCAGTTTGCTTTTTACTCTAGAGCTCACATTGATCATCCGACAGGACGAGCAGTGTTTTTCATAGAGGGTGACAGAAGAGGGAACTAACTCACCAGACTCCCTGGTCCTGCCTCTGACCGGCTGGCTCCAGGGTCCCATCCCGATGCCGTTGACAGCCTGGACCCTGACCTCGTACTCCGTCCACTCCTCCAGGTCCTCGATGGTGAACTCTCTCTCCAGACGATCAGCAATGACATGGGTGAGCGCGCGGCCCTGTGAGCCTGCACGGGAGTACTGGACTCTGTAGCCCACCTGCTCTGCATTCCCGTTGTATTCCCATTCAGGCAAAGGCTGGGCAGATGAACAGAGAGAGGAGATAGGGAGGACAAAAAAGTGGGTCAAAACAAACCAGATTCAAGCCAATGGATATGCACAGAAAAAGCAGATTCCTATTTACCATCCATCGTAGCCAGAGGCTGGTCTCGCTGGCGGTGCGCAGGGTGACGTTGGCAGGGGCCATGTCTGGAGGAGCAGGTAGGGTCTGGATCCTTCTGGAGGGCTGGCTCGGGGGACTGGTGCCCACTATGTTCACCTGACGCATACGGAACCTGGCGTTTGGAGTTTAACATTATTATTATAATGCAACTCCTGCAGAAAGGATGGTTTAATTTGAAGTGAAATCACAGTTCAGGATCTGGCAAATCAAAATGAACTCTCAGCCTTATCGCAGTGGTTGCAGTGTGCATCCTCTTATTGCATTTGAACTGAGATCACAGCACTGAATATGAATACAGTGTGAATATGCTGAGAGGGGAGTTTATTTGTGTTACAGTCTGAATATTTAAAAAGAAAAGTGAGCATTTAACTGCAGTGAAATGTAAAGTGGCAGCACTGATGCTGGAAGGATGAGAACTATAGCTGTTGTGGGTCTTTGGGGATTGGCTCTGTGAAATGTTAATTGGTTATATTGAATGTGATCGTGGAAAAAAAAACAAGCAGACTGCAGACTGAGATAAAGATCATGCGCACACTGTAAAATAATTTTAAAAACACACTAGCTGTAACAAGCTTGTATCCAAATCAAAGGGAAACAGAATAAGATAAGCTCCTGGGATAAGCTGAAATTAGCCGAGATCCTGAAGCGCACATGCACCTTATCTGTTGTTTGTCACAAGCTGCACGAGCTTAATTTCCATGTTATCTGACAAGGAATATATACTGGAAAAATCACGTGCAGGTTCATCCCTAATAAGACTATTCTGTACTATAGTTGCTGTGTATGAACGTCCAGTGAGAGCAGATTGAATCTGCATGTGTTTTGTGCTGTTTTTCTGGTCTGTGCGTTGAGCTGCATGTGTACTATTTGCTGCTGTGGTCCTCTGCATATATTAACTTGTTTTTAGTGTAACTGGCCTGGGAAAACTGATGGAAATTAGACATCTAGGCTATGTCTGGTCTCATTGTTTGTTTGTTTTTGTTACATTCAGATGCTCATTGAAGATTTAATGAAGCAGATACAGTTCCCAGCAGGCTACCTGTAGAAGGTGTATGGGTTGAGACCTGGCACTTCTAAGGAGCGAGCTTCGGGTTCGTTGGACACCTGGTGGACCATCACCCAGTCCTCATTTTCTCCGACCACACCAACCTGAGCCCAAGACAAACAGAAAGCATGATAAATACCTTCAACAATGAGCAAAACTGTCCATCTAAAGGGAGTCCATGAGATCTCTGTTCAATCTTGGAATCATATCATCAATCCAAAATAAGCAAGATGACTCTAAAAGCAGCAACACATGATTAACTTCAGCTCTGGATTAAATCTGCCTCACCTGTGCCTCCACCTGCCAACGGGAAATGGAAGTCTTGCCATCATATCCAGGTTTGAACTGCAGGGTGACAGAGCGCGGGCCGATGTTGGAAATTGCCATGTTGGTAGGAGGGCCGGGAAGCTCTGTGAAGAAGCAGGGAGGGAAAAAAACTCAAAGTTGGATAAAGAGAAAACGACTGAGGGAACAAATAACTGACACTACCGTGGGTTTATTTTGTCTCACACAGGGTGGTTTTGGTTTGGAGGCTTTCACATGGGAAAATCCATCTACCACACCGCCCCCCTGTGGCCGTACAGATACTGCACACAGAGACATTTCTCAGCGACCTCACTTAATTCCCTCCCTCGTGCTCCCAACTTCAGCTAAGACAGCAAAGCAGACCAGATTTGGAAAAAAAAGATGCTTACACAGTACACAGGCAGAGACATTGCCATGAATGTCAATTACACTGCAGTTATCTGGAGATACGATTCAATCTGATATCCCACTGTTTACACTTGAGCTGAGTAAACAATAAGAATGGATTGTTCCCTGGAAATCCTGGAGGGGAGACAAATCTGAAAATGGTGAATTCAAAGAACAGCAGGAGGGCAATTTTGTGTACATGAATATCATTGCTTGTTTGTGTGTGCATGTTGGAATGTTTTTGCCTGTCTAGGTAGGTATGTATGAGGAGGTGTCACTGCATTAAATAATTCATTCTTCGTGTTTTTCTTTTTTTTTTCTCCCATAATGCTTCCCTCGAGATAAACATTAAGCCTACCATAACATATTCCCATTCCAAAGCACAATATAGTTTACATAAATCCTGGATGAAGATATTAACGTCAAACCGTGGCATATTGGAGTGCGGACAGAGGCCTAATATTAAAAAGATATAATCACTCCCAAGGGGCATAGTCAGCAATTTTTCCAAGATTGCTTAAATGCGGGTGTATTCAACCCGTAATGAAATGCAGATTATATGCATTGTGGTGAAATTACCACCTTTAAACTATTTGCATGACTGATTACTGAGGTGGCTTTCAGCTGGATCGTTGCGGCGCAGTTGCAGGCATGTAGGCGTTTTCTTTACACATATACAATGTGATTAATCACCATTCTGGTGACTTTAACTGCAGCTCTGAAGCCTGCTCTCAAATGATCAGCCTGTCCTTGCACAGGTTTCACACAAGTCCAGGCTCTAATCGTTGACATGGGCACTGTATTTCTGTTACACAATGTTGCAAATATGAAATCATTAAACGCTGTAATCGTCCTTCGTGCTCTCTTGGGAGCTGTTATTTTGTGGATGAGGCTGCAGATATGTGCATTGGTGAGGTCCATGTCCCAGCTGAGGTGACTGGGGTCTGATTTCATTGTGTCTGGCGCCAGACAGCACAAAGTGTGCTCACTGAGTTCAATGTGAAACAGTAAATATACAGGATGGGGTAGTTTAATAAAGGTTCCCTTGCTATTATATTAAAAATTGACCCTTATGATGTCATCAGGGTTATGTTGGCTTGGGTTTGAGACTTAACAATTTTAACTGAAGGCTTGCATTACAAACTAGAGATGTGGAGCTTTAAAGAGGGCATTTACTAGTCAGAGGTCCTAATAAAATGAGTGAATTTTGGGAAACGTAGGCTCCTGTGTTTTTTTTTTTTTTTTAGCTTGACCCATACTTGGGACTAAAAGGCAGGATATCTTGGTGTCTTTTGCTTCAAATTTTATAATGCTTCTTAAATCCGTCTCTCACAAGTCTCATGACTTTGTGGAAGTGCAATACTAAATCTCTGAAGCACTGCTCTCAGTGGAAAATAATGAAAAGCGTTGATAGCGAGGTCTATGGAATATGCAGACAGAATAACCGGGAGACACTGTGTCTGGAAAGAGATGTCAAAATTGTTTTTCACATACAAAGTTTTAGTGCTGTGAGCACCCCAAAATGAGATTTCATTACTGAGGTGGAGGCAGATATCTCTAGGGGTAAGTGAGAAAGTATTATGTAATTTGGGTGTACCGATCCTTACGCATCTGCACTGATTGGTTGGTCACTGACCTGGCGGGACGCCAGAGGAGATGGTGGAGGAGGACTGCTGGCCCTGGCCCTTAGAGGTCATGCCTGCCACTTCAATGGTGTAGGTGGTGAGAGCGGTGAGTCCGGTGACCCTGTGCTCTAAGGTGACACTTGGCAGGTAGTGGGTGACTCTGGTGTTTGTTCGGTTGTACTCCTCCCACGAAATGCGATAACCTGGAGAGCAGCAGAGGTGGGTTCACAGCAGTTTTTACTACAATAGCAACTCTCAGCTCACACGCTACGGGGCAAGCTAACAAAAAATGTAAATAAACTCCATCAAAAATTGAATATAGCATATTAAATCAGCCTGTGATTATACCTCCCTGCACACACATCTGCCGCCCACTCCCATCCACACACACACACACACACACACACACACACACACACACACACACACACACACACACACACACACACACACATACACACACACACACACACACACACATACACACACACAGACACACAGACACACAGACACACACACACACACACACATACACACACACACACACACACACAGACACACAGACACACAGACACACACACACACACACACATACACTCACCCTCTCAAAGTTAATGCAATTTGCTCCTTGGCCAGCAGCTCTTTTCATGTGATTGCATAAGGCATTAGGAAGCATTTCTTGCCAAATCAATAATTTCACATGGCATGTCAGTGTTTGTCTCCTGGGAATGTGCAGCACATCAAAATGTTTTTGGAAGAACACTTTACAATATGCCGCTAAATCTCAACCTCGGTAAACACTCGAATTTTAATGTTACTGGTTGGCATTTCTTTCTCTCCTCCAAGTTTGCACAGAATGATGAAAGACCATTATGCAAACTGGAATAGAAGTGACACTGGCTCACTAGGTAGACCATTAACATTTTGCCTTTATATCTCAGGATTAGCGAGACTTGATTTCACTAATTTACTTCCTTTATTTATATTTTTATACAGTATAATATTTGTGACACACAGCTCTAATTGTTCCTTATGTATGAAGAAAGAGATGATGTATAACACAAAACCAAAGCCAAAGATCTCTTTGTTACATTCAGGTACACTACTATTATCAACAGAAACAGGTTTAATAGTCTCCCTGAAGAGGGTTGTTTGTTATGTAATCTGGATGAGACTTTATACAGTTTGATGATTTAAGGGCTATACTAAGGGAGCCTTTTTTTATTACAGACTTATTGTGCAGAGCTCGGGAAAGGAGACAGTGTTTCCCCACCTCTGCTGTGGTATATTTGGTGCATTATAAGCTCATGTAGCCTTGGTAGTAGAATCTACATGACCCAAATAAAATAAACAACAAATAATAAAGTAGAAATCCTACGGGTACGCAACTTACGAGCTACCATGTGCTCGGATCACTAAATGAGGTCAAGTAGCTGTTACAAAGCTAAGTACAACAAATTCTTCCAGACTCAGCTCCTGCCTGGTGTGATTGGTATTTCTTGCCTTTCCTGCCTCATTATAGGTATATTTTAATAGTGAAGCGAATGTACCTGTGAGAACTCCATTCTTCTCGCTGGGCTCACTCCAGCTGACTTTGAGTGAGGTGTCCAGGATCTCGGTGAAACTCAGGTGACCCACAGCACCGGGGGCTGGACGGGGAGAAATAAGAATAATGAGCAATGGGCCAATGGGCATTTGATCCACTTTACATACAGTTAGAGCTCATTACTGATCAGCTCATATACTGGACTTAGACTATAGTATAACAGCATTTGCATTTTAAATGTGTCTATAAGAAAATTAGAAAAACAAGGTAATTGCTGAAAAGTGCCTGATGACAAGTTGAAGAAAATTAAAGTTTTTAAAACTCAACCAATAATCTTTAAGGGAACTTAAGTCCCAATTACGATGATGATCCTAGATGGATGCAGAGTATACTCATTCATTAGCACTTCTCTACAATTTTGTTCTGCATGAATAATAGATCTTGCCCAAAGGATGTGTCACTGGGAGATGCTCGTGTCCCCTTTGCCACCGCAGGAGAGAGAAAACTGTGGTAGGAAAAGTCACTTACTGTCCTCGTGTGTCCTTAGTGCTCTGGGCGGGCTGCGGGGGCCATCTCCGGGCGTAGTGAAACACAGCACAGAGGTGTAATACTCAGTGAACTTCTTCAGACCTGTCACATATCCCACGTGGACGCTGTCCTGGAAGTTCGGTCGCACTGTTACCATAGTAACTTGTTCGTCTTTACCAGGTTCCCAGGCCAGCAACTAGCACAGACAAACAAAAAAAAAAAAAAAGTCTGAAGAAAATCACCCAGACAGTTGGAAATGAAGCAGCTAATCATTTCTTCTGTAATGATTCTCACACATTTATTCTCACAAAACTAACAGTAGTGTGTCTCTCCGGTAGTCCTGAGCCACTCGGAGGAGTTCTTTGGCATCACAGCTCTCCCAGATATATTTAGAAAGATGCCCTGAAGAGATTTTGACTGAGAGGGAATGGCTGAATAGCTTCAGTAAGACAAGCTGGGAGAGGAAGAGAGTTAAGGCTCAAGAGAGGCATGATCGGATCTGATTATGCCCGTTGATTGCAGACCATATAGCATACACAATTGGGACCTGTACTGACCAATTAGGTGCTTAGGTAATGAGTCCCAATGGCGTGTCTGTTAGGTTTGTTTTCAGGGAAGTGAGAGCTGGCAAGAGGTTTTCAGACAGATAGATGCTTGACTGTCTGCCACTCTCTCACTTTTCCCTCTCCATCTCTTCTTTTGCCTCTGTCTCTATCACCTTTCATTCCCTCCATTTCCCTTTTTTCTCACTGCTGCTCCAGTCCCTCCCTGGAGGAAGAAGGTGCTGTTTAAAATTCAGATTGGGTTTTGTACAGTGGCCCTTCCGCCCAGCTGAGTGAGGCCTGTGGAGCGCCATTGAACACACGGACAAAAAGAGAGGGAAAAAAAAAAACCTCAATGACATAATTAAGTCTCAATAGAGTCAACGGAAAAATAGAACCACCCCTATGGATGTGGCTTTATGATTCCCTGTGGGCTACATTCATTTCAGTGAAGTATACACAAGAGACAGAGAGATGGACTACATTCAAGAGCCCATGACAAAATAATGAAGACATTCATCATTACGTGCATACAGCTTCACAATAAAACATATGAAAAATGGTTGCAAAGATAAAGAGAATGACCTCCGACTGACAAATGGGAGAACCTAGTCCATCGTTCACAATGGCACCAAATATCTTTTGCCCCTTGGCTCGTCTCCCTCTCTTGTTAAACAGGATATGTGATTCTACAAGTTCAGCTCTGACAGTTCGCTCAATGGAAGTGATGGCAGCTGGGTGATGGCGCCGCGGCAGCTACTGACCTTGTAGCCCTGGTTGATGCCGTTGATGAACTGGGGGTTAGGGGCGGTCCACGTAAAACGGATAGTTGTCGAGTTGACCGCCTCGGCCTGCACGTTGCCAGGGGCGATGGTGGGTACTGGGACGGATGAGGAGAGGAAGGAAAAAGGGTGACAGAAAGGAAGAAAAGAGAGAGAAGGATAAAGAAGTGGAAAGGCAAAAAAAAAAAAAGAACAAAGGTGTGTGAGCGCCTTTCAGTCGACTGGTGGAAGTCTGCCTGCATCTATTTTGATGTCAGTATTGATCGCTGCTGCTCAGGTCAGGGCAGATGCTGCCATCACTCTCTTTCTGATGACACTGACACCTAATACCAGGGCTCTCTGTGGGTTTGCTTGTGGCTGTGTGAGCTGCTTATGGATTTCAGGGGGATGTGACACTTTTGTGTGGTCCTTGCAAAGAAGAGTTAAAGGTAATGCAGTTGGATCACAGTGGGCTGACAGAAAGATACATGAAACTGGAGGCTTACTGGAAGATTTTTGTTGGTGTATAAAGGCAGGTTATTGCATCCCAGCCCTATTGAACGTGCATATTCATCAGAGAGGCCTAATTAAATTTAACACATACAAATGCAGACTCATTGAAAATGGCACATCCAATATTAAAGAAAGAAAGCAGTCAGCATATCAGCTGATTTTTTGATCAATAACACTGAAATGGGTGCTCACCTCCCTGCAGGGTCCACTCAGTCACCTTATGGCTGAATGTTCCCAGACCAGCCCCGTTGTAGGCAGCCACCTCAATCTCATAGTTAGTCCAGATGATGAGGTCCTCCAGCAGCAGGTTGGTCACATCTGGGCTGGAGATGTTCTTGATTTGATAGTCGACAGGCAACCCAGTGAGACGGTACCTGATACACACAATACAGGAAATCTGAATGATGACCAACAGAAACCTGCTCTGGATAAGAGTTAAAGTTTGTACCTTGAATCTGACAGTTAAGATGTTCAACTGACAAAGAGAGGACAGTGCAGTTCTTTTATTTATTTATTTATTTATTTTGCTTGAGCCAAGACTTGCAGTAGACTAGACCCCCTGCTAGGGGGAGACAAAGCACCAGCAAACAAGCAATTAAAAACCACTGACGGCACTGACTGTTGTCTGGAAAACACCTGCTGTTTCATTTGGATGTAATGAATAAAAAGCCTAACAGAAAACCAAACTAATTACATGTTTACAAGACTTACAGTCAGTTTGGCATATTGCTGACTCTGTCTATTAGAGTCGCTAAAGTTTTTGAAGTCAAACCAGTCATTAAAATTTAGTTTTTCTTTCAAACTAAATTATTTTTAAATGCAGTGGTGTTAAGAGACGCTCTAGGGATTGTTAAGTGAAACTGGGTGAGAATTAATTCCAGTAGCGGACCAATGCAAGATAATGGACTTAGATTTGGATGGATGGGAGGGTTTGATAGTATGTGAAGGTGTTTATGCGCCACTTAATATGGTTAGAACATTATTTTACAGTTTCTTTATATTTGTTCATATGGGAAATTTGTTCAGATGATAAACAGATAAGCACAGCTTCATTTCTGGATCTCAGAGAGTTCCATGTACACGCTGAAAATCAAACATGTAACTTCCCAGGGAAGGGGCGGATGATCAGACGTCTTACCGGACGGTGTAGCCCCTGAGGATACCGTTCTGGTGGCTTTCCGGTGGAGGCTGCCACTGGATCATGATTGACTGGTTGGTGCGACCGCTGGCGATGACGTTCTGCGGAGGAGCGCTGGGGGACTCCTCTGGGAGAGACACACTGCGAACGCACACACGAATACACAGACACACATGAACGCACGCCCAGATATGAAGAGAGAGAGGGCAGTGAGAAGAAGGATTAAAAGAACATTTTCATTCTGAAAATGATCAAGGACACTGAGCTTTAGGTTAAAACATAAAGCTTTGAAATAATACAGCAGCTCAAATGAAGCATATCAGTTTAAAGCGAAATTCCTGTACAATTTCAGTTGAAGCACTTTCTCCAAACCCTCCTTTTCTATCTCTCAAATATTTCTAACCATTTAATTTCCTTTCTTAAAAACCCCGACCACTCTTTGTCTGCGTTTGCCCCGCAAAATATGAGTAATGCCCATCCTCAACACCACATTTGAGAAAGTCATGGGCTGCTGGGGCTGTTCACCCACCTAACACTATATATCTAACCTGACAAAACACCCTGAATGCCTAGGGAGAAGATGCGTACGAGAGATGGGAGCGAGATCAGTGGCGTTACCAAATGGCATCACAGAGCATTCGGTGCCAGACCCCCCTGCAACACACAAACAGAGCCCCCCCATGGCTCTCCTCTGGCTAGCCGGCAGCATGAGGTAGCGTAACAGACTGGTGGAGAGGCAGGGGTAGGGTTGGGGTGGTTGGATGTGAGAGGAATATGGGGGAGAGGAACGAGGATGAACGAGGATGAACGAGGACAAGTTGTGTGAGGGCGCAGAGAGGCCAAACCCGATCTCACCTCAGGACCCCCCCCCCCGCAGGCTTTCAGAATGTGAGAGTGAGCAGGGGTGTTTGTGTGTGTGTGTGTGTGTGTGTGTGTGTGAGTGAGTGTGAGTGTGAACGCGTGTTTACATGTGATTGTGCATGTTTGTGTGCGTATCCGCTTTGGTAAGCTTACACGTATATCCCTCTTCACTGACTCTTGACTGAAGAGATCAGTCAAAATGGTTGTCTAGGAAACGGATTTCAGCAGCACAATGTACAATTACTAACAACTGCGAGGTTCTGTAACAGATGATTCCATTTTTCTTCTTTTTTTGGACATTTCTCACTGCTATTGCCAGTTAAACCATGTGCTACAGAATCACACTGCCACACAGGAATGTCTTGGTGAATTTGAAACTATTAGGATGGATAAAAAGATTTCTTCAATAGTTTTCAATAGGAAAAGAGAAGCTTGAAGACATCTCAATAAAGGCTGATATATATTTTGTGTATATATATATATATATATATATATATATATATGTGTGTGTGTGTTGATGTGGGATTGTAGGAACAGCGAAATGAACGTGGATGACCTCATTGTGTGATATCTGTCTTCAGCTCACCGGTCAGTCTCCTTGCTGAACTGCCCCTTCCCCACGTCATTAACGGCACAGAGGCGGAACTGATAGGAGCGTGCCGGGATCAAGCCGTTGACCGTCACTGCCGTGGACTCCGGCTCAATATTGGCCAGCAGGATGGCCCAGGGAGCATCTGGAGAAAAGAGAGTCAAATTTTACACCTTTGTTCCACATGTACACTCAATATCTCATGAAATGTAACATTTTTTTTTCCCCCGAAGGAAGGAGTCTAACATTTCTAGTAATGTCACTAATATTCAGGAGGGATCGTCTATTTCATGCCTGCAATCATTTTGTCATGGCGGGTCACATTTTAAAAATTCGAATTCATTAAAAAACACTAAGTCGTGCTGAGAGAAAAAGAAGCAAGGGGAAACAGAGTAGTAGGAGAGGAGATTACAAGCCCAACACAGTTCTTACACAACATCTACTTAAGTTAAACATACTTGTTACACGCAGAGCTGTAAAGGGATTTACTGTTGCACAGCTTCCATTTCCAATTTAAGATTAAAAGGAATGATTGGCATTCTTAATTAGTCTTATTGATCATGCTTTTAAATTCTTTTTCAAGTGCTTTGCTATATTTGCTCTGCATGGCTGCATGGAGGGGGGGGAAAAAATCTAAACAAGCAACATTTAATGTCTTTTTCACTCATTGCTGCATCATTGATCCCATGAGTTCCCTCTCACCCAGCACAACTCATTATAAATACACTGTGTAAACATGACACAAAGGGTCAGTGAAGGTAGGGATGATAGAGAAGGATGCATGAGCTGGAAAAGGCAGGATGTTACGTGACTTACTGTTCTCAGAAACCTCCAGGATGTAGCGTATGAGGGGACTGTTGCCATCAAAAGGCTTAGCCCAGGCCAGGTCGATGGCTCTTTTTTCAGATGTGCTCAGCACAGCTGTGGGGTTCTCTGGGGCGTGGGGCAGCTGCCTGTGGGGAACAGCAGGACAACTTCGATAAATAAAAGAATCTCTCCCATCACAGCAAATCCTCCGCGGTGCCAAAGAGTTACCGGGCATTTTGTTCCTCTCTGAAACGTCTCTTGTATGAATCTGAAGTAAAGCTGAATGTTTTATAACAGAGAGATCAGTTGGACAGGTGATGAAATGTGGTGAGACAAGACAGCAAAGATGGCTCCTTGTCAAGATGGACACACGGGCAAATAAAACGAGATAGATATCATCAGAGGGGAGAAATGGATTGAAAGGCATGAGGAGACAGATAGGAGGAAAACGCACAGACAAAGACATGAATAAATGAGGCCAAAGCTGGGGATCATTAATTCATTCGGCCATAAATTCAGATAAGCAGAGGCAGATTGATAGATAAACCTTATAGCAAAGGACGAATACAGACAGTAACTCAGTCAAAAGGCAGCCAGCCAACAAGACGGCCGATAGGGGGACAAAGGAAGACAAAAACAATCAGTCAGTCAGTCGGTATGGCAAACAGAAAGTTAGATGTCTCATTCATATTCAATTTACCCTTGCCGCAGTGTCTCACTGTGCAACAGTACCAGGCAAAGTTTCGGAAAAAGAGAAGATTTGAGATGACAAAAACAACACAGAGGCATTTGTATGTGTACAAGTGTGTGTGTGTGTGTGTGTGTGTGTGTAGTATCGCACATAGGGAATGGAGGAGAGGGTCCCCTGGGGCTGGAAGTGTGTCGGGTGAGAATGAGGACAGGGAAGGTGAGGAGGAACAGGCGTCATTTAAGTGGAAATGAGTCAGAGGTGTCAATAAGAACAGGCAGGATGGCAGGGAAAGGGTTGGCGGTGGTAAGCGCATCACTGGCTCTCGCATGTGTGTGAGTGTGTACACGCATGTGAACATGTTCCTGCCTGTGTCTGTGCACACAGGAGTATATTGAAGAAACAAGAGTGTGAGAAACAACAGAAAAAGAAGAAAATCGAAAGTCAGGCAAGGAATAAAGGCCAGGGGAGGAGGGGTGTTGAGGTTACCTGACACGGAGGTGTGCGCTCCGGGAGTCGTTGCCGCCAACTGAGGTGACTCTGCATGTGTACGTGCCTATGTCACCTGACCAAGTTTGGGAGATGTGGAGGGTGCCATCTGCATCCAGTCGCATGCGAGGGATGGACTGGACATTGATAACTGTGCCCTCTTTCTCCCACACATGCCTGGAACACAAAGTTGTCATTGTCATCATCATCGTCATCATCATCATCATCATCACAATGTTGACTTGCACAAAATAGCTGCTTTTAAACAATAATCATGGTATTTGTCAACCTTGGTGTTATTCACACATTTATGTCCACTGTGACTATTAGTCACAATAAAATACTACTCACCACTGCCACTGTAGAGCTTTGTGAAATGTGCAGTCAGGCAAGAACACTGTCAAACAAGGCAATGTGTACAAGCCTCCTACAGATTTTCAAAAAAGCTTCAATTTAACAGAAATCATCTCAAATGTTCATCTTTGAGTCTGACCCAGGGGAAAAACAGAAAAGTAGTCTCCTGGACACCCTCATCAACATCATTCTTGCCAGAGTCTCCACTTTTTCCAAATTACTACGGTACGATGGTGGTGAGAAATATGTTATCATGATCGGCAGCTGCGCTGAACAGAAACATGAGAATAAGACCCATGCTGAGAAATACAGATTTTTTTTTTTTCAAAATAAACACACCAAAGCTTTAGAAGTGGTCTCACTGTATCAAAGTCTACTGAAAAATACAAAGCAATATGAACAAACACAGATTTGCTCCATGCAGCATGGAATGAGGATTTGCGCAAATTCTGCAAGGTGAAAATTTACCTTGCAGCCTGAATGTACCTTTAACCTTTTGAATACAGATAGGATATTTCCCCCAATGAATACAAACGTTACAAGTAATTGATAATAAAGCCATGGCTTATTAACCAGGTTGCGGCATGACCTTTGTTTACCACTCATTGTTAAAGGTCTCATATTGTATAAAGTGAGATTTCCATGTGTTGTTTGATTATAAAGCAGGTCTAGGTTCTATATTAATACTGTGAAAGTATCAAAGAGCTCAGTCTACAGAAAAATGCACACAACCTGTATTCAGAAACTGAGCATTAAAACGAGCCGTCAGGACTTCTGTAACTTTATGATGTCACAACAAATCAGTCACTACTCTCAGCCATGCCCCAAGCCCCGCCCACCTGGACCCACCGTCCAACCTTGCCGGATTTGGTTTCTCTGAGTGTTTACCTAAAATCTGCTATATTTCTATTCCATCACTCCGAAAACAGTCAGCCAATCAGAAGAGAGGCTCAGAGCCTCCTCTCTTCTGATTGGCTCACTGACCTGTTGTTACTAGAGCTCCAGAGAGAAGCCTGAGAAAATGACACTGAGATGGTTTTTGGTTCTTAAAACCACAAACATATCTTCTTATGGATCAACACTTCAAATAAAACACAGAAAAGTGTAAAATATGGGACCTTTAAATCATCCACACTGTAAACTCAGACTTGTTCAGGGACCTCTAGCAGCCCCCTATATTAGTATTAATTAACTTCTGCTCAGTCAAGGTGGATAATTAGTTGTTACCATTACATTTTTAGCTGAAAGGTTAATTTATGGACAGCACAGCATGGGAAAAACTGCTTCACATTAACAGTCCAGATGAGGATGACCAACAGATTCTGCGCATTTAAACTTCTAACCACTGTTTAAAAATACAGTGCCAATGTCAACACTCTACTATATGTAATATACATTAAAACACATTCAGTCATTCCAAAATCTGGCTTACATCATATAGTTTCCACCTGCTGGGATGTGAACTATGAAGTACACTTGCATGTCAGCTTTAGATGGTGGGTTAACTCTTTCTGACAGTAAAGCAATGAATAAACTGAGGTTTGCATTGTCTTCTGTTCCACCACAGTCTGAGAGGAATATGTTATTAGCGAGGTATTTCATCTTTCTCCCCTCCATCTCTTCAAACTCGCCATCAGAGCTGCCCTGCATGCATATCATAGCGGCTGACGGCTGCATATCAAACGCCGGATTCACACTCATCAAAACTGCACAGCTCAAACGTAGCTTCAGATGTCGCCTTCTCTTTTGAGTAGAAAGGGACAGAATGGTCTATTGATCGCTACTGATGTCTGCTACAAGCTTGGAATTCAGTAAAAAACCTCTGTTGTGATGGTTTGTGTGTAGCTCTGGTTTGGACTGCAGTTTGTAAAACAGAGGTGTGTGAGAAAACACTTTTGTGATGATACAGTATACACGCATGCCGTTGGTTTACAAACGTGTAGCATATGTATGTGTTTGCTTTTGTTCAAATGGAAAGTCTTGGACACAAGTTGCAGACGCAGCTTTCTGTGTTTGAGCAGTGTTTTTTTTTTTTTTTTATGTGTTAATATGCATTCCATGGAACCCTTAACATTCCTGTGGGGGAGGTAGAGCACAGGAAGCAGCATAGAATAAAATCATACAAACAGGTGAATAATAAATACTGTGTGCTCAGAGTAGCAAATGACTGATTAGCAACCAAAGGTGGAGAAAAAAATACAGCAAGAATTAGCTGATGTTGCAGCCTCTTCATTAACACCCTTTCAGGTAGACAGAATAACAAATACATAAAGATATGTCAGGGCAAAATGTGCGCACACAAAAATGTAGCATTCTGTCAACCATCTTTTTGCTAGCTTGCTCAGTTCCAAGTGGTCAAGTGGTCTCCCTACCAAATTCAGGATTCTGTGGTCAGGCACCCACGTACATTAGTAGATGTCTCTGAGACCTCAGGTGTTCTGATCAGGGCTTGTTTGTTGGCTACTATGGCTTTGTGAGTGTGGCTCCTACACTTTGAAACTCAAGTCTTTTCCTATTTTTAATGTGTGGACTTTTTATAATCTATTTTTTCTTATTATCAAAAAACTCCCATGGAAAGATCAAAACAAACAATGAATAGAAAGATATTGAACTCTTCATCATAAGTGACCCACTAATTCAGGCAGGGTTGGCCTATGAAATTTTTGGCAGTATTATAGACAATGTGCAAAATCCACTGATAAAAACCCAGTTAATCCGAAACATGATAAAAGAAGAATATAAACTAGATGATAAACTACAAATAATTCAATGGTGTGCTTATGATCCTGGGTTCATATGGAATAAAATGGATTGCAGATTTAAATTCTGGATCTCAAAGGGAATAACAAAATTCTACTCCATTACAGAAAACTGACAGTTAAAAGACTTTGAGAGCCTGAGAAAAGAATATGGTCTTGAAAAATGAGATTTTTACAGATATTTCCAGATACGCAACCATTTTAAACACAACATCATGAATAAAACTGAAATGAATGATCCAATATTGAGGATTTTTATTGATGCCTATCAAAATAATTCAAACATGCGTGTTATTTCTAGGCTTTATAAAAGCCTTACGCCAAAAAAAACCCACACTGTAGAATACGTTAAAGAAAAATGAGAAAGGGAGGGCAACCTTATAATATCAAATGAGGATTGTTAGATGTTTGTAAACTCCAGTGGAAATGCACCAACTCGCATGTGTGGTGGGAGTTTATGCCAAACCAGAAAAGACACTTTGTGGGAGGGGATGCCAAGTGTTGGAGACAGTGTGGATTTCAGGAAGAAAAACCACTGGCATATATTTTGGGAATCGTCCCTTCTTGGGCGAGTTTAACAAAGCACCAAGAAGCATATTTGACACTACTCTGCCCTTGCAATTTTCCACACTGTTTTTAGGAATTGTTGATTTTCAGGCAAGACGATCAGATGGATATACGTTTGGTGTTTCGATTTCTGCTTGTACAAAAGCGCTCACGAGACGCTGGTTACTTCCTGAACCCCCAGTGATGCAGGAGTGGATAGATATAGTAAATGATATTTATGTGATGGAAAGATTACCCTTTCTCTCCGTCTGAGGAAAACTGAATTTATTAAACTTTGGACCAAGTGGATCAAATATGTATTGATAGATTTTGTGAAAGTATTGAATGATTGACCTTGCAATGTTTTTTTGTTTGTTTTTTTTCATTTTTACTCTGACCTCTGTGTCTATTTGATTTGTTTATTTGATTTGATTTTACTTAGTTATTTTCTTACAGGTCACCCTTACACATTGTTCTTATGTGCACACTTTACCTCTCCCAAACTGTACAAAGTTCTTAAATCCTGAAAAACTGTGGACGGCATAGGGAACTAAAGAATCATTTCCTGTGGTATCATCTGTAATATAAACTGCTGCCCCAAAATAAAGAATTGAAAGAAACAAAACAAACAAACAATGAATGTATCCTAGTAACAAGTTTTGTCGGTGCAGCCGTAGATGTGCCATCAAGCTTCATTGTTATCCAAAGATGATTAAAAACACATAATGTAGACACAGTGGGTGGCGAATCAGTCTCATATACACCGTCCTGCTGCACTAAGTAGTCACTAGTCCCCGACAATTGCACTATTTACACTTGCTTGATTAACATTTGCTAAAAAATACAGTGCCCAGCTGTGTTAGGGAATTACTTTGTTAAAAATGAAAAAAACGGTTGAGAGACAGACTAACACACTTGGTTTTATCTTGTTGACAGCAAGAAAAATACAGAATAACACCATACTTTAAAAACTTTAAAGCAGCTCAATACCATCCTGCTTAGACTTCCCTCTGTTTCTCTCTTCACCCTTTCATTATGTCTAGACTTCTCTGTAGCTTTTGTCTTTTATTGTGAAGTGCTATACAGTGTAAATAATGCTACATAAACTTATTTCACTTAATACTCCTCCTTTGTGAATATACCCATACCTGACAGTTACACTGGGGTCATGTGTGACACCACAGGTCATGATGGCTTTAGTTCCTTTGATGACACTCTGGTCCTGTGGGGGGGTGGTGATCCGGGTGCGAGCTGTGGAAACAAAAGGAAGAGAGAGAAACAGATGAGGAAATTGAGCGAAGAGAAAACAGCCTACAGAATGTTCTTCCTGAGAAGGATAATAGGAGAAAAAAAAACGAGAAAGAGAAAAATCATTTCAGTTTAAATGACATGCTGACATTTTGTATTCTGTTCCTTGATGGCTTCTTGCAGAAAGCACACCCAATGATGACTCCAAAGTTGCACAGAAGAGTGTTTTTGTATCCGGAGGAATTGAGTGCAGCTTTATTATTATACTCCCCAACCTCTGCTAAACGGACATGCCTCTCCTCCTCTCTCTCCTCTGCCAAGTTCCTGTTTTTGAATGAATGTGAAGGGTCGTTCAGGCACTTACAACACATAACATCAGGCGTGTGTGTTTTTCAAGGAACATAAAAAAAAAGGCCTTATCCGTCTAATCCCTGCACACTCACCCCAAACCACGAGGTCAGCGGATGCCTCGTCGATGCCCCTGGAGTTGCTTGCCATGCAAGTGTAGGTCCCTGCATCTGAGATGTGTGAGGGGGAGATGAGCAGGCTGCCTGACTCGAGCAGGGTGAACCTGGGCAGCTGAACTGAACCGCTGGCCAACACGCGCTCACCTGAAGTGTGTCAATGGGCAGATGAAAAAGGAACACGAGAGAGGAGATGGATAAATAGAGAAAACATGAGACAGAATGGGGGGGGGGAATTCAGGGATAGAAAAAGAGAGGAAGGCAGATCGTGAGGAAAAACAAGGAAAGTGTTTTCTTGATCTGCTATTGGGATGCAAACATGAAAAACCCGGTGCAGAGTAAATCCAGGTAAAGGAATCCAATCAGGCTTTATTTGTTAAGCCACAGCAAACTATAGTCCCATGTGTAATAGATAAGAGACATCATAATCCCTCGTTGCGTTATGTGTATGTGTGTGTGTGTGTGCATATGTGTGACAGAGACCTTTCTGCCAGGTGATAGCTGGTCTCGGAGCACCAGAGGTCTCGCAGTGCAGGATGACTGACATTCCGTCAATCACTGTGCTGTCGGAGGGTCCGGCTGTGATATTCGGGGCAATGCCTGAGGGGAGACAATCACACGCACACGGAATAAAAAGAGAGCTGAGTACAGTAATGAGAGAAGGTAAGAGGGTTATAGAGATGAGAGAATAACTGTCTGTGGCAAAACCCCACTTCAAACGCATTTCTCGCAAGCACCAGCCTGCTGCATCTCAGTGTTTAGTCGATGCTTTGTCCCACTAATTCTTTACGGATTGACACAGCCTTCACCTCAGTACCATAACTGTCTGCGGCTGGTCTATTTTTCGCACCCGCAGAGATAGTGGAAATAGGGAGAGGAGGAAGGAAAATGACTGCGGGAGAAGCACAGAGAGAAAGAGAAGGTGCTATGTAGATAACTAAAATCCCTATCTGTGATATGCAATAAATCAAAGCTTTTTTAGGATGACAGAAAACTGTATCACTCCCCAGAGAAAAAGGAGAGAAGAGGGTGTTTGTCATAGAAGCAGTGTGGATCTCAGGACGGAGGAGAGTGGGACAGAAGGAAAAGTAGGGGCATTAATGTGTTCAGGAAAAAAAAAAAAGGAGATGATAAGATGAGATCTGGAGAGAAGAAGAGGAGACAGTGTCAGGGAGAGAAAGAAGGAGAGATGGAAATGGAAGGGGTGAGTTAGCGAGAGAGAATATCATGAATTCTGATAATGTGGTGCAGCGTGGAGTGAAGGCAGCAGGAACTGAGACAAAGTGAAGAAAATTAGATGTCAGAAACTTGTCAAACAGATGCACAGCACGAGTAAAATTACCAGTGATTTTCACATTCCACTACAGCCACTCAGAAAAAAACATACATGTACAAGTTCACAGTCATTTAAGTGATAAAATTTTAGGCACTAAAAGCTGTATTAATGTTGAGTCTTTTTATGTGGAGACGTAAACTCCAGTGTAGGCCTAATTATCAATTTATATATGAAGATTCAAGAGTTTTAAAAACAGACTTCTTAACTACTGACAGAATGTAAAAAAAATGTATATATCTCTGTGAAACTAAATAATAGATGTGAAGGAATATAGTTCTGTCACAACAAATAACATTATGTAAAAATAGACTACTGCACACACATATGTGCAGTAATAACACCCTAATCATGGTATTATAATAGTACTGATGGACAAAACATTATGACCACTCACAGATTAAGCTAATAATGGTTATCATCTTGTGACAATGGTACATGTCGAGGTCTGGTATGTATCGGATGGTAATATCAGAAACAGTCGGTTCTCGTAAGCTATGTGCTGGCTGTGAGAGAAACTGGCACGTGTAAAGACATGTCCACCGACGAAAGGGGCCTAAAATGGGCAAATGGGTTTTGGAACTGGACCTTGGAGCAATGAAAGAAGGTTGCCTGGTTCAATGAGTCCAGTTTTCTCCTACATCACATGGAAGGCCAGGTATGTATAAGACATTTACCAGTCACTACCAGAAGTGATGGTACTAGGGAATGTGATGTTCTGGGAAATGTCAGTTTGACTCGGGCCACCATCATAAACTTGATGGCAATGGTATTCCCTGATGGCAGTGGCCTCTTTTAGCAGGATAATGCGCCCTGCCAAACTGCACACTTTGTTTAGGACTGGTGTGAGGAACATGACGAAGAGCTGAAGGTGTTGCCCTCGAACTCCCAAGCTCTCATTCCAACTGAGCTTCTGTGGGTTGTGCCTGAATGACAAACCCAAATCCAAGTACTATCCAATCCAATCCAACTCCACTTTGCAATTTACAGAACTTTAAGGATCTGCTGCCAACATCTTAGCGCCAGATACCACAGGGCACTGTCAGAGGTTTTGTACAGTCCATACCACAGCAGGTCAGAGGATCACCAGTATGTTAGATGGGTTGTTATAATATTTTGACTTTTGACAACCAGTTTTCCTCTCCGTTATATCCACATTTGAGTGTTTCTTGTAGTGGTCACTGTAGTTTATATTAAATCAGGTCCTTTTGTGAGAAGAAGTCGCAGACATACCTAAGTCGTATCAGGTAGCTGTGTACATTTGTTTGCACGTCACGTAACATTTTCCTGTTAGCATGCTAACACTGCCATGCTACTAGCATGGCTAAAATCGTATATTCCTTGAAGAAGTATTTGAGATTTTTATGAATACTGGTAAAATATACCATATTATCCTCTATTAATTAAATACACAGCGGAAGACAATACAAATCCATTTAAATCATTAAACTGTCTCTTCCCCCTTATTCCAGGTTGATTTCATTCCTTTTTTGTAAAGCAATTACACCTCGTCTTTTCTGAATCTGACAAGACGCTTGGGAGAGCTGTGTAAGGATTTAACACCTTTCTGTGAAAAAAAAATGTTAATGTTAAGTTTTAAACATGTTGTATTTTAATAGCAGTTATTGTCTGTGGAAAATCATTTAATGATGAGCTCCTGGAGCACTCACTGGTAACAGCCAGATATGTGTTGGTCTGAACTTCTCCTGCTAAATTTCTGGCGAAGCACTGGAACATCCCGGTGTCATCAGGCAGGAGGCCGTTGACCTGCAGGCTGCCCCCCACCAGCACCCTATACCTGGGCATCTTCACTGGGTCGATGGGCACAGCATCCTTGTACCACACAATGTCTGGTTGGGGCACTCCTAAAGAGGGTGAGTGAGGGTGAGGTTTACTGACAGTAAGTCATGCTTCCCTCTTTTTTACTGCATTTTTCTGTATAAAATCTCTTAAATTCAAAGTTGCTTCAATGTTTGTTAAAGATTCTGAGACAGGGATTACTTAATATGCTCTGACATTCTTGTACTAAAATGCACACATATTCATGCAGCTCTCACCCCGTGCCTGACAGGGAATGTCTACCACCTTCTCCATCTCGGCTGTAATGTGTTTCTCTGGTTCCTTTATGAACTGTGGTGGCTCTGAGGGACAGAGAGAAACGGAAAGACAGGAGGATAAATCGATCAAATTAGAAGCAGCATTGCAGTTGTAATCAGACGACACGCAAAGTACATTAAAGAGTGATAACATGTGAGCTTAAAACAATAACTGACAGTGCCTGTGAGGAATCACACTAAATTATTGAACTATAAATATTTTTTTACTTTGAAATGTATTGATTTTGAGTTTAAACGGAAGTTGTAAAAAATAATGACATTACACAGCAGTTTGATTAGGGAAATCAGTAATTGGTGTTCTGTAATGGTTTAAATGTGTTCTTGGTGAGAGGAAAAGACTCAGCTATTTCAAGGGAAAAGTTCACCACACCTTGTGCGTTCAATCACATCACAACCTTGAAAACATCAAAGTGTTTCAGTGGGATGGAATGAAAGTGACTGAAGCAATGCTATTAAACCATTTCTTGAGGCCAACCATTAGCTTTCTCCCTTTTAAATCAATTATACTTTCTCCTCACTGCCTTACGACTCCACAGCTATACCTCTGCCAGATTCATATGGGGAGACTAATAATATTTATATTAATTTCATACCAGCTCTTTTGTTTGAACTTGTGAGCCCAAATGCTAAGTTTCTCCCACACACACACAAACACACACACAAGCTTGATGCACTGTATGAAGCTAAAAGTAGAAACACTTGGTTTTTTCATTTAGGTCGTCATGCTGATATGAAAGCCTGTATAAAAATTATGCATCATGACTAATCATATTATTTCCTCCCCACCTTCAGTATAATAATAATAATAAGGAGAAGAAATAGATTTCAAACTATGGTGAACCGTAAGGACAAAATACAGAGTCAAAACAAACATGAAGTTCAAGAAAGATGAAAAAAACACATCAAAAGGCAAAAGCACAAACACTGTGGTAAGTGCTGAAAATATCAAAACAAAACATGGTGGAAAAGAACAATCAACCTGTTTTGACTTAACAAAAATACTGAGGCTTTCCCATCAAGTGTCATTTTCACTCATATAGGAGTTTTTGTCCTAAGGGGCCACCGTACAAAACAACAAAGTACTTCAACTGCATTGTCTGATTAAATCTGCATTAACTTGGTGATACGGAGTCATTCACATGTACGTCTATGAATGGTGTTTTAATTATTTTGTCTTCCTGCTCCTCCTCAAAAAAAAGAGGTGTGAATTGGTGTGAAACCAAAGTGTTGAAGAGTAATATGAAGATACCGTCATCTACAAATGTGCACGTTTGCAGCAAGATACAGCAGTCCTGCTGTAGTATTATGTGATAATACAGGGCAAAAAAAACAAACAGGCAAAAGCACATTTTAAGTTAAATTTCTTACCTAGTACATGTAGATAAGCCCCAGCACTGACTGAAGGCACACTGCTGCTGCGGAGAATGGCCTCACACTCATAGTAGCCGGAGTCACTCACCACAGGACTGAGGATGGTCAGCCTGCGGTTGAAGTCGCTCAAACCGTTGGTCACCAGCACGCCATTCTTACGCCAAGAGATGCTCAGCTTGATCAGTGGTCTACAGTGGAAAAGAAGCAGAAGTCTCAGGTGCTTTCTAATCCCCATGAGAATGTGTATTTTGTGCATGATGATAGAACAATTCTGGTTCAGCAACACTGATCCAAATTTGATTTCTCTCACAATGTGAAACATATCCATCAATTTGTTTAATCTGCCGGAGCATGGGGTATAGAAATCCAAAAAAATATCTGTCTGTGGGCTGTGGGGATGCCAATTGTTTCAGTTCACAGTACACTACACACACAGTGACTATTTCATGAATCAAGGAACAACAAAAACTAGAGACTAGAAAGTATATTGGAATCAACTACAGTTATCTTTCAACACTGAAGGAATGTATTACTTATCGAGCAAAAAAAAAAAAAAAGACTTGTTAACATGGGCTTTTATACAATCCAGTGGATTTATTCCCTTTATGGTAAAATGTGCACTAAAATTTATGTATGAATTTGTGATTGTGTAACTTCACACTTTTACAAATTTGGAATATAAACCTAAAGTTTATGACCAACAAAACAAAACAAAAAAACAAACAAAACAAACACACTAACTAACAAACAAAAAACACATATCCTCTCACTTACTTTCTAGCCCTGAAGATAGTTTTGATTTTATTTGCACAGGTTTTGTGCTATCTGTCTCTAGCCTAATACACAGCAACGGACAATCTACAACATGCTGCAGTCTTCAGTGGAATCATAATCCTCAATGATTTGAGTGAACTGACCCTTTAATAAACACATCTATGACCCTGCAGTTTCTGTATGTTTACCTGGCATTGGCCACACACTCCATCGTAACCTCTGAGGTGCCAGTGACCACGCTAGTGTTCCTGGGAGGGATGATGATGGTGGGGGCAATGGGGTCTGCAGGACCTCCCACATCTAGACACAGAGAGACAGATCGCCACACACACAGAAACCAGACACACACACGGAGAGGTTAAGCAGAGAGCAACAGTCTTGATAGACACATAGAACAAGATATATTTAATGTGGAGAGTCCACTGGCAGATTTTGGTGGGATTCTCTGGACAGTGGTGTCCTATACATTTCATTTCCACCCAGTGAACTCTGTGGGTGCTCATCGATGTGAAATATTGAAACTGACCAGTGCACACACAGTATCTGAGTTCTGACAGAGAGATGGGCTGAATAGGGCGAGACAGTGCACTGACTGTGTATAATAAGATGTCTACTGGAGAACCACAAACGGGAATAGAAAAATACTGCCTGACCAAAACAAAGCTGAAGTGATGTGTGTGCTCATGTCTGCACGCGCACGTGCGCACACACACACACACACACACACACACACACACACATTTTGATATGTGTATAAAACTCTGCAGACTATTTTACGTCTGTTTGTGTTTGCTTGGGTTTGCTTGGGTTTGTGTTGTGAGCATCAGAGACAGACAGCCAATGGCAGTGAGAGCTCAGTGTGTGTGTATGTGCTGCTTGAGATGTGTCATGTTTGTGATAAACTCACACTGATCCGTCAATCCCATCATGCCCTGGGAGTTTGCTTGTGGCTGCACATGTCAGATGTAGCTACAGGGGCTGTCATGGCTCAATCTTACCAATCTTGGGGTCATTAGATACCATGCACAGCTGCCATGTTTGTAGCGATGAACACACATACACACACACACACACACACACACACACAAATACACACACACACACAGGCCACAACGAAAAACTGCTACTTATTTCAAATGGACATACCTACAATGTAAGTATTTGAATGAACTCTTGTTTACTTAAAGGAACAATTCAACATTTTGAAAAGTATGTCATGCAGTGGAAATATCAATCTCATGTCTGTGTGTGTGGAACTGGAGTGTGGTGGTTAGCCTAGCATAGCATAAACTTTTTCTATTGGTTTTTATGCAAAGCCAGGCTATACACATCCTGGCTCCAGTTTCATACTTAACACCATTCACAGTATTGATATCAGTATTCTCATCTCACTCTTGGAAACATAGCAAATATGCATATTTCATAAAATGTCAGGCTACTCTTTAAAATAACATCTAATCTGAGAAAGGAAAGCCAGTTAAAACAATGTCAGCAACATATCAGCCACAGTTCTACTCTTGTTGAAGTTTAAATCAAGTTAAACTTTGTCTTGACTATGGAACCTGTAACATTAACAACAGTAGTCCCCTCAGAGATCTCCTTGCCCCTTCGCTCTCGCAAGTACTGTCATAGCCAGGAGAGCTCATGGGAAGTGGGAAGCGTTCGAGGCGTCACTGCAGGAACAGCTGCTGTAGCAGATACTGACAGATACACGCGCACATACTATAAAAAAAAGAGGAAGTACTCACTCAAATACACACTACCCTCAGTGTGTGTGTGTGTGTGTGTGTGTGTGTGGGGGGGTGTATTTATGTGTGCATATGTGGAGCATGTGTGGAATGTTCATGTAAATGCATGGCATGATTCCACGAGACCCGCTGACTTGAGACCTCCCACTAGGGTCTCTATCTAACCTGAACCAGAGTGTGAGAGTGTGAGTGTGTGTGTGTGTGTGTGTGTGTGTGTGTGTGTGTGTGTGTGTGTGTGTGTGTGTTCTAGCACTGGTATAATCAACTCCGCCACTCTTCTCCATATGTGCCACAGGCTATTTCTGCTCCCTTGTGTTGTCAACTGTAATATCTTACCCTCACCCTCCTTATTCACTTCCATACTGAACTCCAGTCTACCGTGTCATAAGATGCTGTCTGTCAGGTTTCCTCTTATATTTCACTCTGCTGAGCTGAAGCCATCTGAATTGGTTTGATTTGTGTATCTTGTGTTTTTTTTTTCTTGTTGTTGTTGGAGCTAAGGATGCTGGTGAATATTAAGAACTACTTGGCAGCAGTACAGTGTGTTTGTGCCCCTCTCCCTGCAGCTTCTCCTCCCTTTGTGTGAATGTCTGCAACAATGTGTGAATATGGCTACAGACATAATTCAGTGCAGTTAAATAAAATCTGATATTAAAGGCTGAGCTCCTTAGATGTTCCACAGTGGTAGCAGAGGTACTCAAATCCTTTACCTGAGTAAATGTAGCACCACAACAATGCAATAACACTGTAAGAAAAAGTGCTGCATTCAAAATTTTACCTCAAAATGTACTTCAAGCACCAAAAGTGAACACATTTCATGTTCATTATACAATGTAATACATTTAACTAATTTCCAATATATAAAAATATTTAACATATAATAGTATAAAACTCACCGGAGCCTTTTTGGTGGAGTACTTTTAGTTTTGATGCTCTATTTGTAAGTTTTGCTATTGCTACATAGCCAAAGTTATTGCATTAACAGCTGTTCACTTACCAGTCTAGGAGAAATGTTGCGAGTTCAGCATCAAACTTCATTCCTTTACTCGCCAATAGCTGTCTCCAGCGGTGGAAAGCAACAGCAATTTTAACTTTTGGTTGTTGTTTTCACATCTCTTCTTCTATTGAAGTTAGCATGCTAACCAGCTAGCCCCAGCGCGTCTTGTCACTTTCTGGTAGCGACTCACTGTAGCCTCCAATCTCCCCTGAAGAAGTAGTGCAGCTAGGTGGGCGTAATATAAGCTCTTGGTTTACAAAGACAACGATGGCCGAAGCTATTGTTGAGTGACAGTCACCACCACCCACGCTCAGCAAGAAATGTTACACGTTACAAATAACTCTTTAAGATTTTAACATACTTACTCATATATCATTTGTTATTGAATAGCCATACTCACTAGTTACCTGCCAGAGTGAGATTTTACATTGAACACTTATAAAATATATATACAGTACCAGTCAAAAGTTTGGTCATCACTTTCCCATTCATGGAAAGAGACAAGACAGGTCAGAGCTAGCTTGTTAGCGTGCTAACTTCAGGAGAAGTAAAGAGGTGATACAGGCAGGGGTTAACACTGCGTTGCTTTCCACCGCTGGAGACACATCTTGGGCAGTAAAGGAATTAAGTTTAAAGTTGACTCACGACGTTTCTTCTAGACTGGTAAGTATACAGCTGCTAATGCTAACGCTGGCTATGTAGCAATAACAAAACTTACAAATAGCTCATTTATTGCTACATGTGTTACACAAGAGATATTTAAAGATCTGACTGTATACCCAGACCTGTCACGTGTACTGGCAATGTCGGTTGATTACAGTATGGTTTTATGAAGTAGTTGGTTACTCACTCTCCACTGACAAGGTGATGGGCTGGCTGGTCTTATTCTCTCCGTTCTTGTCATTCACTGCTTGGACATAGTAGCGACCGGCATCTGGTGCCACCGTAGACAGGATAACCAGCGTGTTGTCCAGAGTGATTGCACTACAAAGGAAAGAACCACAAGACAAAAAGACAGTCTTTAAAAAAAATAGTATTTTGTATGTTTGTATATATAGAAGATAATGAGGAAGAGAAGTCAGAGTACGGTCTGAGGAATCCAGCGAGACTGACTAAGATACTTTCATGTGCAAGTTCAAGACCTAGAAGTTCAGACAAAGCTTCTTAGGAAAAATAATTCAAATGTAGCATCAGACTGCCTAATTAGTGCTAAGTCTGGTGAGCGTCACACTTGATCCAACGGCTGAAAAGGGCATTAAACATTTTAATTACTCTATTCAAGCAGCATTAGGTATATCGATTTACAATGTGTAAACAATGTGTTGGTGCTGACTGAGCAAGGCAGAAATATTGACAACCTCCCGTGTTCATACTTGCCCTTATGGTCTATTCTGAAATATGATAGCCCTGCATTATAACCCAGAGCTTTTAATTGGCTATTTGTACCCCTCTGCTTCCTGTGGCCTCCAGTTTGGCAGCTAACCACTTCTGGCACGAAACAATAGCATCTTGCTCGTCAGGCTGCTGAAATGCCTGAATAAATAAACACTGATTCATTTTTCAGAAGGTGTCCTATAGGAGCTAATACCTGGTGTGCTGTTGTCTCTATCAAGTCCTCCCTTGGACTTTGCCTCATCTATATAGCAAGCACTGAGGGAGAAATCCTCCTCCCTCCTCCTCATCCTCCCTCCTCCCTGATGTTACAGCCCGCTATGTTTACAATCAATATTTTCTTATTTCCTGTGCCTGTTCAACAATCTGGATGTAGATAGCGCGTTCCAACTGGGTGCCTTCCTCCACATATATCTTTTCCTCCGGCCTTATCCCTCCATCTACTGCTCCATCCCCCTCTCTCATCTACCTCCATTCGACCAGATGCTCAATGTGGTCATGAACAGAAGTGATGTTTGGTCATCTGCCTTGACATGCAACTACCGATCCAAAAAAATGACACACACACATGCAGTACACATTTAAGAATAAACTAAAACTAGAAATATGCAGCTTTCTGACATTTCTGATGCGGCTGATGCACCAAAGTATATATCCCTCAGTCTCAGAGCCATCAGGAAGCTTGGTCTTTCAGAAAACTGCCACTGTCAGTCGTTCAAATGGCTGAGGTTCCTACCTTCCCCCCGTGTGACATTTCTGTTTGATTTTCCCTTTGACATTTTCGTTAAAGTTCCCAGAGCGATTGGCAGCGCTAAATCTGGAATAACAGCAATTTTAGTAATCAATAACAAACAACAACAACAAAAAAATCTTTGATCCCCTGCATGTAATGGCTTCTTCTACAGATGTATTGTAATTGCATCAGAGTTTAACAATTACGACCAATGTCATGTGCACTTAAGTCGTGTTCCTGTTTCACGGCTGATGACCTCTTCTTTCTCTCATCCTCCCAATCTAACACACTCCACTTCTCCATCTACTCCTTCCTCCGGCCTGACCTTCATCTCATCAGCAGGGGATTTAAGTACCTGCTGTGCCTTATCAAGGGAGCAAGAGCGCTGGTGAGAAAGTGAGAATAAGAGAATCAAAAAGGGAATATATATATATATATATATAAACTTCAGTTGTCATTCAGGTGCCATGAAAAGTTTCAGTACCATATTTTCATGCTATCAAACTTAAAGCTTATTTATTGTATTCCTATAGTACAAAAACAGATGGATGATGCATTATTGCAGTCATCATTTGTTTAATAGTCAGATCATAAGTTCACCAGATAATTAAACACTTTTCAGTCCAAACAACCCTCTGAGTAGATGATAAATTAAACTAATGGCCCTTGGCCCTGTAAGTGTTTCCATGGATTTAAGCAGTCTTCACTCATCTTTCTGTGTTCCTGTCAAGCAGATATCCTTCTCCCAGGTTTGACTTCAGCTCACTTCCACAGTAATATCATTACTGAGCTAAAGCGATTCATTTAAAGCTGCTTCTCAAGTGCTTCAAATGGTTAAATTATTTACGAGTCATTCTCCTTCTCCGAAAGCTGATAATAAATCACCCACTCCATGCAGAACTTCAGTGTCACTTTCAGAGA
>NW_019174323.1:4766328-4888207 GCF_002260705.1 Seriola dumerili
ATCTCATCAGCAGGGATTTAAGTACCTGCTGTGCCTTATCAAGGGAGCAAGACGCGCTGGTGAGAAAGTGAGAATAAGAGAATCAAAAAGGGATATAATAATATAATATATTATATATTTTTTTTTTTTTTTTTCAGGGAAAGGAAAAAATGCTTACAAGCACACATATTTACAGGTATGCACACACATAATAAAAACCTTATCAGCTCTAATTGGAGCTCCAGAGAGGCATGCAGAAAACGAATATGACACAGCACGGAGAGTGATGTGCTGTGTATGCTGCATATAGCTACCTGTGCCGTTAGCATTTACTGTATGATGACTTATGAGATCCTTCTCTGGAGTGATTGATTTTCAAATATCTGAAAGCGGCCCCAGTCACTGGGCTCATTTGTGATTCCCCGTGCATGCTGAGACTGAAAACTGTCTTCCTAAAGGGGCTGGCAGGCCTCAATGGCTGCAGCTTATGATCTGCGGTAAATATTTAATGCTAGCTCGCTGGAGCGGTGACATCCGGGACGCACAGCTATGAATTATGGATCCCTTCAGGGATGTGGGCATAACGGAAGTGTCCAAAGCGCTGAATGAATCCCAGGTGACTGCCCAGGACCTTTCTAAAATGGGAACACAATCCGGGGCTTTAACTTCTTTACCTGTCGCTTAATAAACTCTTGAGGATGAATATATAGTCTAGCGCTGCTAACTTATAGGAGGCAGAACTTTACAATGACCTGTGCAAGAAAGCCTATTTTCTCCGTGATAATGTCAAGTAGTGTATAAGATGATCTTACAAGTGCTGTCTCCTCTTTTTTCCTACATTAACCAGACTCAGTACCCTCATCCAAGCACCTGCAAAGCTGCTTTTCCCTAATATTTCACCATTATCCACAGCAAGTCCTGATTTCATCAATGTTGGTGGGAGCGGGAGGCGATTTCTTTCCTCCTGCTAGTTGATTTTAATGTGCTTCCTTGCTGAGCATTCTTTCCCCTCAGCCTGTAATCAGGGCTGCTACAGTAGGGGTCACACAAAACTTTGTTACCCGGCAGATCTAAATGCTCGCCATGCTCGCCAAGCCTCGGGGATCAAAGACCACATGATACAGGAAGAAATTAAAAGTAAGCCAATTATCTAGAATGGCTTTACATGTGCACCAAGGGAGCAGGGACAGGGAGACAAGAATTTGGTTTTAAAGAGGTAATGAAATTGTTCAGTTTATTTTTTACGAGCTGCCTGAAGTCATTTCTTGTTTTTAGTATGTTGCTTATTCTTATCTATCTCATTCTCTGTCTGAATGCATTTTGGTCATCCCTATTCAACCTTATTCCCCAGTCTCTCAGTGGTGTTGTGGGCAGCTCTCTGAGGCTGGCTCGTAATGGTTGCTTACCACGTATCCGGCACGGCACAGGGATTTATCAAGCCACAGAGCTGAGAAATTCGGACAAATCAGATATGTGTGAACATGCCTCTTTCTCTGTCTGGTTTTTATGTTTATTCCTGCATCTCTGAACGCTTTCTGTCTTTATTCCAGCCCAATTTCCTTTTCCATTATCATTCTCCAGAAAGAGCTGTGGAGCCCACATGAGAGCCTGGCAGTTCTGGACAGCTGCTCTTGGCCAACTGTGCAGCTTTATGTGCAACCCCGTGTTTTTGCTTGCAGCAAGAAGCGGTATTAGTCTCATATGCAATTACTTTCTTCTGGATCAATTTATTTATGTTTAGCATCAAGGGTGGCTTTTCAATGACTGCCAGCCTTATAATGATTCTGTAGCACTTTAATCAATAATGGTGATGAGGATTTATGTTTGATTGAAACAGAGAGATGGAAGTTTAAATGTTTCATTTGCAACTAGATGCTTCCCTTCTCTAATTTTCATTATTACTAATAAATTACATTACAGCAGAATTAGATAAACAATGATCCAGGGTTGCTCTCTTTAATTAAGAACACATCGTCCCTGGACTCTGTATTCTGAAACACAGGCTAAAGAGCACATCTTTGAGCGTATTTCATCTATTTGTCAGTCTGCATGCATATCTTATCATGTTAATCCAGTACTGACACAGGTTGACAGAGGCGCACAGGCACTGTGGAGTGTTTTGGCATCTGTTGTCGCTGTCCCTCTCTGCTGGGCCGTGAGGGGCCTAACCTCGCTCCACAGCCTCAGACCTCCATTACATGCAGACAAATGGCCCTGGTCGACTGATGGCCTCCCCCAGGAGAGGGAGAGGGGTCGACGGGATCAAGCGGCTCACATGGCTGGCTAAGGTATGAGTCAAACCGCAGTCGGTAGACAGATGACGGCAGAAGAAAGCCAGAGAGAGAGAAAGACTAGTGAGAGCAAGCAGCAGGCTGCATGCCCTATTGCTCAACAGACCTGTGATGAAAAAGCCACAGCTCCTGGGGATGGAGAGATGGAGGAGGAGAGGTGAGGGAGTGTTGCTCATGAAAACAGCCACTTGTTTTCTCACTGGGGGCATGAACTAGAGATTTGTGGCTCACTGTTCGCTTTGTGCTTCCCTGTTGCTCGTGGTTGGTTGAGTGTTCAGAAAACCAGCCTCAGTGAAGGAAAAAAAAAAAAAAAAAAAAGGGTCCCAAATACAAGGTCAACTAGTGACATCTAAATGAACTCAAGGCCGTTTATGATCAGACTTGATTTGCATTTGTGCAATTGTGTTTACAACATCGAACACAAACGACTACCCTAATCAACACTGGAGCTGAAATCTGTTGATGATTGGTAACTAATGATTTTGATTATCAATTAATCATTTAAGTAATTTTTGTTTGTTTCAGCTTCTACAGTGTGAGGATTTGCTGATTTTCCCTTTTATATTACTGTAAATTGAATATTTCTCGGATTTATACTGCTTTATACTTTCCTAATTTAGATCAGGAAAAATCTGAGCAGGCAAATAAACCTAACCTCTGCCCAAACTTTTGATTATTGAACCATTCAGAGACACATTTCGGTCTTTACCCAGGGGGTGTTGGGGTTCGCTACCTATTCTTACATATGTGTAGTGCTGGAACTATTACTCAATGAATTGACTGACACTACGAAGGAATCAACTAATAATAATAATCAAGGAATCAATTAATTATGAATCAATTATCTTTATCAATTTATCCAGCAAAATGCTCAAATGTGAAAGGCGGCTTTTGCCTGTTACTTAATTACTTTCGCCAAGGAGGTTATGTCTTCAATTGTGCCTGTTTGTTGGTTGGCTTGTTTGTTTGTCAGCACGCACAAAGAACTGAACCAATTTGCACCAAACTTGGTGAAGGGATGTGACACGGGCAAGGGAAGAACCCATTACATTTTCGTGCCAATCCAGTTAAAGGGATGGCTCCAGGAATCTTTTTTATCTCTTTCTTGTCATTGTGAGATTGGACATTTTTTTGACATTTTCATCAATTTCTCAGGAAATAGAGTTTAGATCTTGATGTAAAAAATCAGACAATGTATGGTGTTGACATCTATGACTTTGTACAATTTGGTTCTGATACAGATAATAATCAGGATCTTACAGACGTGTAGGATTGTTTGGAGGAGATATGCCATTCTAACCCTATAATGGGTTTTGGACCATTGATCAGCAATTTTATAGACCGAACAATCAGGGATATAAACACAAAACACCCCCCAGATACATGTAATTACTCATTCAAGACTTCATTGTGTTTTGTTAGAGCTGTTCCTCCTTGACATTCCTTCCCTTTGACCTGCAGATTGTTGGGTTCATGACTAATACTGGCCAGCTGGATGTAGGGAAATGTAGAGGAAGGGCTTGGCTATTCACCGGCCCTTGTGACTAATGGGGAATCCATAGCAGACTGACAAGACCTGCGCATCACGGGCAGGGGCCATTAATTGATCAGTAGCTACAGCAGATTACTCAAGGGAATTACAATGGGTGTGTGTCAGGGATGTCCTCCCACTGACTCCTCCGGGTCAGGCTCCTCTGTGTTCTGTCTAAACGGACACCTCTACAAGGTTTGTTTTCAGTGTAAATCCATGCACAAGTGTCGATGGAAGGTTTCTGGGAGAGAAAACCAGGCAGTTCGAAGAAAGTTGTCATCAGAGGTGAAATAGTCAGAGGGTAGCCCAACAATTCCTATCAAATGTGTTTACTGAAGGGCCTCTGATTATACACCACAATAACAAAATAACACAACATATCAAGGCAACCAAATGCAAAAGACCCTGCCAACAGCATTTCCATTGCATAAGGGAAGAATAATGACCATCTATGCTAAATAAGTTATTTTTCTCCTTGTATCCTACACTACACTACATCACAACACAACAAAGACATAAGGACCCTGGTGGAACCTGGCATTGGTCTAGCTGCCATTGTATGGCAGCTAAACCTAGCTGCACATTTTAGCCTTGAGTCAAACAAGAACACAATTTTTTGAACAAGGTAAGCACAGCAAGGACCATCAGAGAGAAACACTACAATGAGTGAATCCCAAGTTTATGGGTATACTGTGAAGGAGAGAGAGAGAGAGCACAGGAGTTTTTGCCTACGCCAAGAACAACAGCTGCAGAGGCCACATGGCAAAGAGAGAGCAGTCACAGTCCCACAGCGAGACGCTGCCTTGCCAGGGGGAAACTGGCAGCGGGGAAGCAGAAATACAGTATTCACCAAGTTTCTGTGGGTTTCCTTCACACATCCAGCCTCTGGGTGGTGTGTCGTGTTCACACTATTCTCTGTTTAAATTTACATACATCCCTGACCTGAAGACTAAGTTCCAGTTGAAAAATGGAACGATCCCTTTCCAAGTTGAGAAAATACGGGATTTGTTAATGTCGGAGTCTAAGAAATATCTTTTCCCTTTCTTAGCAAAGAGCAGTGTTCAAAACATTAAGCTGGTCATTTAGCTGAATAATAAATGTATCTATTTGGTAAACCAAGGCTTTAGTTCTTCAAACGAGACAATCTAAAAACAAATGCTCAAATTTATTACTAACTTTTGAAACATGAAATTGTTGAAAGCCATTTGGTTGTTGCACTGAATGAATAACAACTCTGTCAGGGTGAACAGGCTTTGAATGAAATGCTAACGCCTGAATGTGCTCACAGTGACAATACCAGCATGCTGATGTTCAGCAGTTACAATGTAGTCCATCATCACCAGCCTTAGTTCAGTGTGTTAATATGCTCACATTTGCTGATTTCCACTAAAAGAAAAGACATCTGACACTGATGTCATTAGGTATTTGGTCATAAACAAAGCACTGAATCAATTACAAGTATTACCCAATGATTGTGCTATGGAAAGTTGAGGGATAAGCAAAGTTGTTCCAATTCATCATGACAGTGACATGAATGTCAAAACCAAATTTCATGGCAATCCATCCTATAGTTATCAAGACATTTTACTCAAAATCACAAATGTCAACCTCATGGTGGTGCTATAGGAAAAATCAGGATATCACCAAAGTCAGTAGGCTTCATCGTCAGGGGACCATGAATGTCCGTGCAAAGGTTCATGGAAATCCATTCCACAACTGTTGAGATATCTCAGCCTGAAAGTGAACTGACTGCCGATACTGAATGGATTTAGATGTGTATGAGTATCCTGATTATGATCAGGTTTTTGGAGCGTCCTGGTAAAAATCTTGATTTCTTTACTATATTCTGTTTCTGAGCTGGCGTACTCAGGTGGAAACCTAGACACTGTGGGATATAAACATCTTATCAAGGTTTCTTTTTTCTTTTTTTTTTTTTATTTATTTTTCGCGCTTTTTGTGCCTTTATTGATAGTGCAGTAGAGAGAGACAGGAAACGGGGAGGCAGAGAGAGGGGGAATGACATGCAGCTAAGGGCTGTCCGATGCGGGACTCGAACCGGGGCCAACTGCAGCGAGGACTGGAGCCTCTACACATGGGGCGGATGCTCATCCATTTGAGCTACTCGACGCCCCCTTATCAAGGTTTCTGATCATTGTCTAACGTGTCCAGGTGTTGCATCCACTCAAGGTACATAGTAGTTACTGATGGTAAATGTTATCATAGAATGATGAACTGACTCCAGGAATGCAATGTACTGTTGCTCTTATTTTCCATTAACCAGTGACCAGATTGACCAGCAGAGTTCAGGCACCCAGGGACAAAACTGTTTTCATTCTCAGCAGTTGAGGTAAATCGGTCAGTACAGAAATAAGAGCTTGGGAGGCTGAGAAATCAAGACACACCTGTTTGCAGATGATCAGAGACCTGGATACAACAGGGACATACACTGGTTTCTCCAATATGATCAAAAGCAGGATAAGACTCAAAACCAGAATAATTATGTGCATGTGAATGTACTAAACATACTACAAACAAAGAAACTGTCTTCCTTCTACCTTAAACGAACTCCCAAGGTATTTAAAGGATTTGCATTTGATAAGTGGATTTGATATTTGACTTAGATTTGAATAAATTCTATCAAACTCCATAATCCCAGTGTTTTGGTAATGTTTGCAGCTGAAATGACACCTATTGTGTATTTTGAGGTGTTTACTTGCGATCAGATTACATGGGATGTGTTTGCTAAGTGCCACTGGTTGCTTGCGTGGACCTGAGACAGTCCACGCAAGCAACCAGTGGCATCCTGGTGTGATTTTCAAGCTTCTGCCACCTTTGTAGTGCAAAAAATAAATAAATAAATAAATAAAATCTCAAACAAGAGCAAGAAAGAACACCCCCCTCCTCCTATGATGCAATTCGAAGAAGCAGCTCAGGCAACTCCCGTCATTTTAACACAGAGTGCAGGCCAAAACTGATCACAATGTTAATCTAAACACGACGCAACAAAAGGTGTATTTTAAGTACAACATCCTGCCAAGGAAGTGTGAATTTAATTAGCTGTTAGATTGGTTGGAGGTGATTACCACAGTTATTTTGGTTCTGGCTGTTTTTTTCCCCCCTCTCCTCTATTGCCAAGGTGTGATTAAGCAGCGCACAGAGAAGCAGCAAGACGAACCCCTGGAGAGCTAGCAAATTAAAGTTATGACACCTGAGGAGGGATGGCAGGAGCAGGGGACAATGAGAGGAGATAGAAAAAAAAAAGCACAGAGCAGGAAAGGAAGAAAGATATTGTAAATCAAAGAGAAAATGGTCACCATGGTTGTAGTACATGGAGCCTTTCCCCCCCCCTCATTCCTCTTCCTCCCTTCACTGCAATTCCACATTGTAACTTGGCCCATGATGGAGAAATCTTCCAGATGGGATTACCCAGTCTGACAGGGACTATAATCATTATGCATAGTAGCCCATGTGACAATGTTTAGAGAGACCACACAGCTGGAACTGACTCAGGAGAGCACTAGGTCTCGGAAAGAGCCTTCATCAAGGTAACATTTGCAGTTGAGCACAGATCTCTCTCTTTGGCTCTTCCTCTATCTCCTCCCCACTAGTGTGACTTTGATGCCTCAACAGAGTCAACGCTAGTGGCACGAATCAAATTCAATTAAATGATTTTCAATAAAAAAGGCCGCCTGTTATCAACGGTGCTGATTTGCACACAGTGACCTTGGTGGTGCGTACGGAATTAGCATTCTCAGAGCTAGAGGGTAGGAAGCTTAGATGAAGAGAAGCAAAGCGCACACAGTGGGTGGCCTATAATGGAGACAAAAGCAGTAAGAGAGAGAGAGAGAGAGAGACAGAACAAATAAATAAGACAAGAAGAGAGCGAGGAGGAAGGAGCTGAATGAGAGAGATGTGAAAGGATTAAAGAGTTGAAAGTGCTTATGAATTCTTTGACAGACCCTTCTCACCAAGACTGTCAACAAAGTATCATCATTCAACAAGACAGAAAAAAAAAATCTAAGCGACCGGCCTACTTGTGGTCGTCCAAGGCCTTCAGCTTCTCGGTCTGTCTGGACGTTTGTCTCATTGTCATTCTAGGTCAGAGTATGATTACTGATGATGAGGAGCTGATAAGAAAGATTCACTCTAACCAAGGGCAAGCTCACCTCCCACTATGAAGAAATGCAGATGTGATGAGATGGGGGATAAGTGCCTTTTTAACACACTTACACGCAGATACACACATGCAAAGCATCACCCACACAAAGACAGGAACTACGAAATGTGTGTAGAAAAAAAAAACGCACATGCTCAGTGAAAGAAAAAGCCAATCATTGAAAGAGGGAGAAGGACTATCACCTTGACTTGTACATAGAGAGAGTATAGCCTGTAAATAGCTGTAACACCACTGTGGAAAATTATTATGTTCTTGGCTGATGGCTCAAGGCTACATTAGCTGCTGCTAGCATAACACAACCACATCTCCAAATGGACAGAAGCTCTGAGCCTCTCTTCTGATTGGCTGACCGGTTTCTTAGTGATCGAATAAAAATATAGCAGATTTCAGGCAAACATTCAGAGAAACCAAATCCTGTGGGGTTGGATGGTGGGTCTAGGTGGGCAGGACTTGGCGCATATCTGAGGGCTGTGACTGTTTATTTGTGACATCACAAAGTTACAGAAGTGCTGACGGCTTGTTTTAAGGCTCAGATTCTGAATACAGGCTGTGTGCATTTCTCTGTGGACTGAGCACTTTGATACTTTCACAGTATTAATATAGAACCTAGACCTGCTTTATAATCAAAAAGACATGGAAATCTCACTTTTTACAATATGGGGCCTTTAATAGTAAATATGCCTGAATCATTATACTTAATCTTTTTACCATCGGAGCTTACAGGAACAAAACCCATGCAACTGAAATGCTAAAACTGGCCGCTGCTCCTTTCTTGGGCCACAGAGCAAATGAGAGAGAACACCCCTTTCCCAATCCACCTCTCCATTTACACCCCTCCATTTTAAGTGAACAGAATAGCAAAGCAATACAACAATCCCATTTGAGGCTGTCAGCAGCTCCAGCGTTCACTAGCCCTATCAGGCACTGATGGCGTTGTATGAACACCACTGCAGCTGGCTCGCAAACACTGATAGCTGACCTCAGAAAACACAGGCTCCCCAATTTTGAGACCGAAATGAAGAGAGACGTAGAGGAGAGAAACGAGAGAGAGACAGAGACATACAGTAGATAAGCTGAGATAAAAGTGTTCGGCTTGGGGTTTTTCTTTTGAAATAAAAAATGAAGAACAAAGGGAAAGCGATTCCATTTCACACAGTGCCAGAACTGCTTTGGTCTCGGCCCTTGTTCTCAAGAAGAAACTCAAACTCTGCTTTACCACGAAATGTAGCGAGATGAATGACAAATGACAGGTAGGAACAGATTCTCTCAAACTAAAGGACTCAAAGACCTCCAGGAACAAACAAAGCACCAAAAGGTATTCACAGAATCAAACACAAATGCAAAGTAAAACACACAAAAAAGGAAAGACTCCACGGGAACAAACACAAGTAAAAATAAAAAAGGAAAAGGACTTACATGCGACTGCTGGGTGGGATCTTGCGCCCATCTCTGAACCAGGTGACTTGTGGCTGGGGGAAGCTGCGAATACGTGGCGCCGGGATAACGGCGCCCTCTCCCTGGGAAACGGACTGGGTGCGTTCACCTTCCTCGAAACTGCCCATAACTACAGGAAAACAAACAAACAACACACACACATGAAGGGGAAGACGGAGTGAGAGAGTATAGGAAAAAGAAAAGAGTACATAAAGTCACAGGCAAAAAAAATTCTCTCTCTTTCCTGAATCTGACTTTTGGTGCCCACTGAGCTTTTGCCATCTGCTTTTCTGTTCTGCAATGTTACTTCGAGTTGCTTTGATGGACAGTGCAGTGTTGTTGCCATGGTTTCCACAGTATATCAAGGAAGGCTGGAAGGAACCCGAGATCTAATGACTCACAGAGGGACACAGAGGGGACGCTAAATTGACTCATATTCATATTCTGTATCCTCCTGTGTGGATGCATCGAGGGCAATCAATCTTGATCACACTCTAAATGCGTGCATTACTCAACATAGTAGATGACCAGGGCTGCTGCTATTCTATCATCCCCTAATATATTTCATTTGTTACAGTGGTTTTATTTCTCTCCTGCCTCATTATATCTTAAAAGCTGGCAAAAATACTGGCTTAATATTGCTACTCCACGCTCTGCTTGTTTGTAAGTGAGATCTATGGGCAGGTACAGACTTTTTTTTTTGATGGACTTTCCAACGAATGGTCCCCACTTTGGTTGTTGTTTTCGATCTGAGCCGTGCAATTCTCTGATTCACATCACATTGGCTGTAAACCTTTTTTTAGGACAAAAGTAACAAGCAGACTTTTTGTCTTTGTCTCCCTCCAAAGCTGTCGGAAAGAGAAAGAAGTGCAGACTGGTTTTTGAAGAAGTGACAGCTGAATAACTTAAAATAGTTTTTTATTTTTATTTTTTTTTCTTTTTAGCTCCTTGAGAGGCGAGGAGAGGATCATATATTTGCCTTTTCAATTCAGCGGAAACAATAAAAGAAAACTGCTGAAATCATTTGAACATTACATCAAACACTCAATTACGTTCTAACACAGTTTAGAAATAATAATATCTTTGAAACATGTAGGGATCAAGGTATGGGGCTTTGAACTAGGGATGTTGGAGTGGCTTGTGCATCGATGGCAATCTTTTTCCTTCCTTTCCCTCTCTCTCTCTCTCGCTCTCTTTCAAAGAGAATAAAAAAGGTAATCTGGCTTTGCGGTGCAGCTGTGGTGCTTAGCTTAAATGAAAATCTGGGAAGTGTGCAAATCCCCTGACTTTGATCTGCATTTTCGGCGATGTGATGTCCTCCTCCCCTTCCCTAATCTCTAATGCCTCGGCATGTTTCCCTTTCTCCGAGGTGTGTCTCTGCAATCCTAATTGTGCTGCCTCAATGGAATAGCTTCCAAACGAGATCTCCCCATCTCTACTCCCTTTCTATCTTCCTCTCCTTCTCCCTCCCCTGTCTATCTCATCCATTGCTTCTGCAGGTGTCCTTAATTCTCCTTTTTTACTCTGCCACAGTATCCGTACCCCTTCATGAGCAACTGATGAGGGGGAAGAAGAGAATTATGGAAATGGGAAGAGGTGGGAATAAAGGGAAACAGAATAACAGTGGGGTGGAGGCCAAGAAATAAATAGAAAGCAGTGGTGGCCAGACACCAGACAAAGTCAAGAGAGAGGGAAGAAAACAGCAAGAAAAAGAAAGTGCGATGGAAGCAACAAAGAGTCAGACCGCTGGAGGAAATGGAACATGCAGAAGGAAGGAGTTGGCTTGCGCAGCAGTATCAGTATGTTTGCCCAATTCTAAAGAAGTGGACCAGTGGGACTGTTCACTCCTCTCTGTCTCCCTCCCATCTCTTCCTCTCTCACGCCTGGTTAGCTGCATTGTTCAGTCAGGTACAGCGGCGTGTCACATCCACTCAAATGTCGTTGGAACAAGGGGAAGCCAATGAACCTGGCATATCCCCGGGAAGGTGGTATAATGGGCGAAGGGCGGTTGTGCCTATGGGGGTGGCGGGGGGTGGGTGTGCGGGGTGGATTTGCCGTGACAACCCTCCAGACGCCTCTGCGGCGTGTCTGTAATAGATCGTTAACAAGACGAGGGAGCTGAGCGGCCTCAAAAAAATAAAAAATAAAAAAAAAACGCAGCCGAAAATGTTCAGAAACACGGCGCATCTGAGCCCCATTTTCGCCAAGAAACGACAGATGTTGTTGACAAAAGAGAGAGAATGAAATAAGCGACGGTCATATTGAAAGTTAAAAACAACCACGGCAACAATATCAATCTAATGAGAATGCTGAGTGGAACAGCTGTCTGGGTTGATAACACCCCGAATGAGATGCAGGTAGATCTTTCACCCTGCCAGCATCTGTCCCTCCCTTGTCAGTCCTTGATACAAAGGCAACCAAACAGAGTGTGGGCATACTGTGTACTCCGCAGGCAGTCTCACACTCACACGCACGCTGTCTCTCCCTCTCTCTCTGTCTGTCATCCATCCATTTATTCATCCATTTGGTCCATTCATCTGTGTTTCACCTGCATCCCTCGTGGATACTTACAGGCCACCTGTACTTCTGTGCGCCTCTGTAGAAGGGCTCCCACCCGATTCCTGACGATGCAGCGGTAGAAGCCAGCATGGGAGCGGTCCAGTGAAGGGATGAGGTACCTTTGATAAACACACACACACACACACACACACACACATAAGATACAGATGAGAACTCACAATCGACTGGTAAACTAATTAAGACAAAAGTAGAAATCAAGATGGCACTTATGTAAGTGCACTTGCTTCAAATTATGAAAGCAGGAGTGTGCTGAACACACTCACACACACACACACACACACACACACACACACACACACACACACACACACACACACACAAACTTAAGACCATCTAATAGAGGAACAAGGGCACAGAGGACATCGGAGCTTAGCTGTTGTTTATTCCAGTGATAATGATGCTCGAGAGGCTAACCCAGCTACCACCGCGAAGCTCTCCCCCAAGACACACACACACACACTTATGTAGACAGGCACAGACAACAAACACTTTGAAAATGTCCTCTATGCAAACATACACGCGCACAGGCACATATTCACAAAATCCCCCGGGGGACAAAGGTTGAAGCTGTATGTTTCCAGCAGTTGACACTCTCCCCGTGACCTTGACTTCAGTGTCCAGCTGTGGCGGCAGTACTGCCTCCCTGCCATGTGGAGGCAGCGTAACATATACTTTACACAGCTGCTGTGTTGACTTACCACTGGCTTGATGTTTGCTGGATATTGAGCCACATCTGGTGATACAAGCTGATGCCAGGAGAATAAGTGACAAATGAGAACGGTAAAAATGCGTTTTGCTCTAACAATTAAAAGCAGGTTGTCACGGATACAATGTAAATCCCCATTCATAAAGCTACTTATGTGACGCTACACAATTTATACAGGTGACATTACACATTGCAAAAGTAAATATAGATACAATTAGAAATATACTTGATGAAATTATAGTTTAAATATGTGCAAAAATTTACTTTAATTACAATGTCATGATGGCAGCCATTGTTTTTTGTGCACAGTAGGTAGATAGGTTTCTTTTCCATTTTATTTGTCTTACAACATGTTTTCCCTGTTTCCACTTTTAAGTCCCCCTTATTCATTGTTTGTATCAATTTTATTTATCTCCTCACTAATAATTAACTTTGCGTTACTAATCGCATCTGGGGATACGTTGCTTCCCTTTTCCCCAACGACCTGGGTTGTAACATACACACTGTCATTAGTGTGTATGTTATCATTCATTATCATTACTCCTACTCCCTTGCTAGGAATGCACTGGTAGAATTTCAACATACTTTCAGTTACAGGAAAGTTACAATCAGTTATATATCATATACAGGTTTTTTTTTTTTTACTTGTGTGGTAGAAATGTCAGGTAACATACAGTATAAAAGTTTCAGTATGCTCAGAGTTGAAGGGCTGGGTAAGAGAGTGTGATTCAGCCAGGAAGATGCTGATGCTGATGATGATTGTTAAGTGGGTTTTCAAAATGACATGTCGTACGATCAAGTTTGTTTTGAGCACACCGAACCCCCTAGCGGTCCTTTGTGCGCAGGAGACGACGGAAAGCATCACTTGTGAATGAACAACCAGCCTGTTAGCTACAAGGGGACTCCTATAGAGGCTCATTAGGGATCAATGTCTGTTTGAGTTTGTGCATGTGTCGTTCCAGGATCTGTAAAAGATGACCTCGATTGCACCGGGATACATTATGGATTTTTTGTGTTTTGAGTTATTCAAGTAAGCCACTTCAGAGATCAGGCACCCCGGCTGCTCAGAAAACGCCAGGCATCAACTTCTTAACAGTCGTCCTATAAGTAATAAATAGTGGTGCAGTGGGAGATGCACAGAGCAGCCAACTGTTAAAGTGGTTGCCCAGGCCGTCTCTAAAGGCACGTTAGATGGCATCACAACATATAGAGGTTGTGAATTAGCCTACACCGAGTTGCACATGTTTAATTCGAGTTACTCCAGCACGAGACATTCTTGTCAAAATAAATACGTCTGGTGGGAGGTGAAACACTTGCCACTGGGAGTGTGCTTGCCATCTTTGCTGTCACACTCTTGCATGATATGTGCTGAAGAGTGCTTAGCGCAGAGCCAGGCAGAATGTCTGAGTGTCACCTCCACTGATGGGATGAACGCGTTTCTACAGTAACCACATGCAGTTTGTTTGAAAAAGTTTTTGTTGTAATTCAACCTTTGGTTCTGAAGAGTTGTTTTTTCTTTTGCATGAATAAAAGGAAAGTGAATGAAAGAGAAGTAAAAGGGAGCAATTCAAGATGAGTTCAGAAGTGGTTTCAACAAGCTGTTTACAGGAAAGTTTGCATACTAGCAAAAACAAGGGCCCAGATTGAGAACGAGGTAGTCACATAACTATAAATCCTCTAAAAAAAAAAAGCTGTAATATTTGTGTATGATGTTGTGCAAAAAAAGTAGGCCCACTCCTCTTGACTGGACTACAAATGTATAAACAGATTTAAAAAGAATTCAGGCACAAGTTTTCACAGATCGCCGAAGGCTAAAGAGAAAAGAAGCATAATGAAATGATACTTTCTAAGAGGCTGTGTAAGATTAGCTAACCAAACACATACTTTACGAATTGAAACCTAATATGAAATCTAAATATTTTAATGAACCTGTCCACAGAGAACCAGAATATCTTTTGAAGTCCTTGTGAGTTTGATCAGGCTGACAAAAATCCTACTTTAAAGTAGTACCAGGCATCTACATGCCTCTAGGGTTGTTCAGAGTAATGCCGCTTAATGTTACACTGATCAAATATACATATACCAATGGGTGACAAACTATAGGAAAAAAATCAACACCCAACCAGGAGCCATCAGAACAACTTCAATGTGCTGCGCTGGAGATATTCCAAGTCTCTGAGGTGAATGGATCATCATTCTTCCAAGATATGTTTCTCTCATTTGGTGGTATGATGACTCATTAAACTGTTCAGTTACCCTTCACGCTTTGTATGGAAGCATCTGCATTTGTTTTGTTTATCCACTCTTTCTATCCACACTTTTTCTTGAATTTGTCACTTCTGTATGTGTGATGTGTATGTGAGGAAACAACATTTCTGGCCACATTTCAACGTGCAAGACGATTCAATCACTCACTCACAAGGAGCCACCTGTTGGTTTTGCTTTGCCACTCGCATCAGTGCACAGCCTACCTTGCTAGAAGTATAGTACCAGACCTCTGAAAAACACATGTCCTCCACCTATACTCGTCCCTACCCTCAGTTACGACCCAATGGCAGGCGTACCAGACTTCCGTCGTCATGGTAACATAAACTCACGGTTAAACTTGTGGAACATGATTTGGTTAGGTCTAGGCACAAAACTACTAGGTTTAGGTTAGGTTTACAAAAAAGAGTAAAATGGGTTAAAAATACTTCCTTTAGGTTGGAAGACTTTCATCATCATGGTAACAATAAGAAACACACAGTTAAGGTTGTGGAACGATCATGGATAAAAGAAACAACACTGACTATCGGTTTCACATGGAAAATGAAAGGTTTTGTCCACCCTTCCACCTTTGTCGCTTTATATAATACGTCACCTAACATCTTCCGTTGCTCATGTTGTAATTACTACGGCCGCTGAATAAAACATACCTATAGGACATGCTATAGAACCTGCTTAATCTAGGGACTCATTTCTTACAGGAGGTGTACTCATTGATCTCCCCCAGTTGGAGAAACAACTGACCAATCAAAGATTTGTATTTGAATGTAATCATCTGACTCTTTATAGCAAGATAGCTGCCTAACTAGATCCATTGAGAATAGCAGCAGAAAAATGGCCACCAAAACGGTGACAAGCCTGAATGTGACTGACACAGCTTTATAGGTTGTTGAAAGTTAAACTAAAAATGGCTAATACGAACATAACGTCAGACTCTGTGATTAAAGTGAAACAAAATGGTGTTTCAGTCTGATTATCACTTAATGTGCCTGATTATTAACGTCAGCACAAAGCAAAGTTTCACCTGTGTTATTCTGATAACATTAAAAACACCTTCAAAGTTGCCTCTGTGCTTTGGAGGCAGCCGCTAACAAATGGAAGTAGAGCTGTAATAACAAATGGCGGGGTGTGTTGGAAAGCTGTTAATATCTATAACAAAAAAATGAAGCGGCATCAAACCTCATTAGCAGCGGCGTCAGTTGGACCCGAAGGACTAAATGAGTTTTAGCCCAAAGTCTGTTAAGGCTTAATCAACTAATCAGGAGGCTCTATTAATGATGTGTGACTCCTTTCATATGTTCCATCAACTAAATTAATACAATTACGTATATGTGTTATGCAGTGATGGAGGGGAGATGAGGTGAATAAATGATGGAATGGTGTGGAAGGAAAGGGGGGGGGGGGGGGGGGGGGGTGACATAAAAGTAAAAAATGCTAGTCACATCAGAGTTTGGGTGGAGAGGAATCTGACATTAAGAGAGAAGTAGCTGACAGGTGGTGTCGGTGCTCCAAGTTTAACCTCGCTGAGGCCAACTGAGAATTCACCCCAAAGCCAGGATCTTCAGGGTGACTTTAGACAGTATTCTCTCCCTCACTGTCTCCCTCTTTCGCTCTGTCCCTTATATAATGAATACAATTAACCTTTTGCGGAGCTGCACGTTGGCAGCAGGTTGGGGGAGTCAGCGGGGGCTCGCCGTGTTGGACAGAGATTGATTGATGTTCCTGTGGTCAGTGCACTCCGTCAGATCCCCTTTAATTAGCCCCACTCAGGAGAAATGATTAGATGGAGGAGTGGCAGGGAGATGGATAAAGGGATGTGAGAAAGAAGGGACCGGGTATGAAGTGGGCTGGAGAGAGGGAGGGAAGGCGGAGAGCGTGGAAAGGGATGGAAGACCGAAAAGACGGGAAGAAAGAGAAAAAAAAGGGGAGGGAAAGGTTAGGGGATGATTGGCAAAACTATAATCCTTGATTGAAGATGGCTGCAGTGCACTTTATAGTGACTGTTCCTTTAATAACATCATACCTGCCCAAGGTTAGCTCCAATAACATTTGACTTAAATTGCTAGTTATACAGTGAGATTATAAACCCTTATACACACATCACAAGGACACTGTAATTATACCCTAACGCCATGAAAGTTAATCATGACACATTATAAAGCATCATAAATCTTGGATGACCTGGCACTGACACACATCTCTTATCCCAAGCATCAATGCATTTCACCTCCGTGTTCATGTAATTTCTCTGATAAACGCGGGAAATAATTTGAAGCCTGAAACCTTAAAGTGCATCTTTTGCAGCGTCATGCAGCAATTATTTTAAAGCTCATAATAAAAAGCAGACGCTCATTGCAGTGTGTCGTGGCACGCTCGTAATGATTTTTTTTTTTTTAATTTTTATTTCTTTGTTATTGTTTGGAGTTTATGAAAAGGTCACATCCTCTCATAACAGTTGGATGTCAATTTACTCACGTTAATGAGTTCACTCTAGCGCCGTGGCACACTTGTGTGACTTCAACAGCTTGTAATAAATACAGTGCCATATAAACAAAGGCAACAGCGGAGGCAAACTATTGCTTTTGACATCCTAGTAACAGATTTTTTAAAATTATTTATGGATTGTGATGGATTGACGTGTGTAATTATTGCAAGAGGATGATGATGTGCTCGCGCTGTGCACATCATGACTTCCAAATATCCATCACGGAAAGCAAAGAAGTCAAGTGAAATGCTACCGCGTGACAAATACATTGACACAAAATCGAACACACACATTTCCAATTCTTCCCTGAGCTCTGAAAGCAGCTCTAAGGAAAATCAATAATACACTATATATTTTGACAAGACGTCCTTTTGAAAGTGTATTGAATCACGTATTGTGACGTCTTCTGAATTCTACAGGATAAGAGTCTTCATTTTGATCTTGTTCTCTCTTCTTAATACCCACCACACACACATACAACACATGACAGGTAATGGGGACTTCTGGCTTAGACTACTGGAAATCAATAGTGGGTAATTTGTCTACAGGCCAAGAGGGACAGCCTCCACATATCTCTTCAGAGGATAAAACAGATGGACAACTGTCTGATGGAGACAGTTTACACAAACTATGGCCAACTGTATTTTCTCACTCCGTTTTATATATTGATTTGTCTGTTTTATTATTAAATTGTCTCTACAATTCACCAGCCATGATCTCAAAAGACAATTGCCCCTGAGTTGCAGCGGCTTTCATGTACTTCAGTCTGACAAGCAGTGAGGAATCATCAGTGGTTCAGTGTTGCATGTTCATATGACATCATACAAGTTGAACGAAGTATAGACACAAAAATGCCTGTTGCATCACAAATATGTGAGTCATCTGTGCATCTGCTTGGATGTGGTCTGATGTAATCGGTGCTGCAGTTTGAGCTTACTGTAGAGCCAGTTACTACAGAGCTGGGTATTGAACTGCAATACTTTTGGATTACCCACCAATAGTATGTGTGTATAAAATTAGTAAAAGTGTGTATTTCCAGATTTAACTCATGAAATCAAGAAACTTCAAAGTTTTTATATTTCGACAAAGTTCATGTACGGCTGCTCGTATTCTGACTTTTAATACTGATGGAAAACACTGGAAATATTTAGGAAAATATTGGAAATATTGGAAAAAATAGAAAATATTGGAAATATTTTGGAAAATATTGAAAAAAAATGAAAATATTGGAAATATTCTTTAACAGAAAAGGTCTGTACAAGAAGGTTTATATTCCTCTTACAAAGTTACTACACAAAAGTATTGTTTTGGTTTTAATACTGAAACAAACCCAACTCTGTCTCTTAAGAAGTCCATTTTATATTCTACTAATTTGTTTTCCTAGTCAAATTTCTTCATCTATGCAAATAGAGAATATGTTTGTCGGTGAAACAAACAGCCAGACAACAGCCTGATACAGAACACTACAGCCACAGACTTTGAGGAACAGCACACATTAGCTTTACTGCCAAAATCTCCTTCTTATCCAGCTTACAGACACGAACACACGCCTTGTCCTGCACCTGTTGAACAAGCCACCAAACAAACAATCATGGGGAGAAAAGTGCACTGCTAACATCAGTTGGCAGACTAGATGGCTAATTAGCTAGTTTAGATGCTGGTGTGGTCCTTAGTCTTCAATACCACTGCTAACAACACACAGTCTGCTCATGCCTTCCAAGCTAAAGTGCTTGTTTACTTGGTCTTGATCGTTCCCCGCTGTTGTACACGAGATCTATACTTGAGCTCAGCCTGCCAGCTGCTGTCAGTCAAACAGACAGTGATACGCCTCCTCCAGCCACCTGAGACAAACATGTCCCTAAGACACCGTTTATCCTCCTTTTAATAATATAAAACTATTAACAATACATTTAAAACCATGTTGACATTAAGTTTGACTGGAAAAATGGGATGACTATTTTCAGCTGGACTTTAACAAAAGAAGCACTTTGTGTCTCAACATTTAACTGACTTTTGACTTTTTTAATATTTAACCAGGACAATCTTTCTCCATAACCTTCACCATGGGCTGTGAGTGTCTGAGCATTACCACAGAGAATGTTCATGCTTTATCTGTTATGAGCAAATATTGAATTGAAAAAGCAGATATTGAAAAAATGAAATATGTTGTCCTTCAACATTTTACTGATTCATTCAGTATCAACATTATTTTTTTTACTTGGAAAATATTTGAAGTTTTCTCTGGTATATATGGTGGTATGTATGTATATATATATATATATACAGTATATATAGAGAGAGATGACAATGACAGTCCAAGATGTATGTGCAAACCCATTATCCTAGAATTATGGCTAGAATAAATGAAATCTAATGGTTAAGGCCAAAACTGTTCTCTCCTCATGAGTAGAGAGTCAATATCACCTCCTCTATGAGAGCGTTTTATAGCTTCGATGTCACTGGCTTTTTTTAAATGGACAATAACTGGCCATGTTATACATCCTGGTTATGAACAGCATGCTTTTCCAATATAAGCAACCCTGCCAGTACATTTAAGCACGTATATTACATTTTTCACATTATAATGTATAACGCCCTCGATATTAAAGATTCTTCCTGAGTGAGGAAAAATTGAAAGTACTAGTTTTATATGTGAAATGACATAGTTGACAGTTCCCACATGTGTAATTGCCAGGGGGGATTCTGACTGAGGAAGTGTGAGGTTGGTGGGTGGAGGCACCCTCACACTTCCTCACTCAGGGGGAATCTTCAATATCAAGGGCATTATATCTTGGAATATGAAAAAATGTAATATATATGCTATGTAGATATAGTATATATATATATATATATATATATATATATATAAAAATATAAATGTCCTTGTGGGCTCGCTTATATTAAGAAAACAACTGGAACCCCTGAAACTAGGATTATGTGATATTTGTAACCAGGATGTTACAAACCCAGTTGCTGTCAATTTTAAAAAAGGCCCAGCATAGTATATCCACTCTCAAAATACATTGGCATCAAAGCTATAAAACTGCAGAGGGGAACAACAGTGTGCGGCACCTGCTCATGTTTTACGGGATGTGCACATATACTACATTTCCGAATGATTTAATCACCAACTCTGGATTGTGAGTGGGTGCTTAATTAAATCAGGTGATGATCAGCCAGGTTTGAGTGTGAATGACTTCATTTCTGATCTGTGATGCGTGCAGAGACTTCAGGTTTTCATTGCAGCACTTCTCTATCCATATCCATTCTACTGGAATATTGTGCGAGTCTGTTTAAATCAGGGAGAAGCCTGCAGACACCAACAGTGACTGCACCCCTGCCAGCACCCTTTGAATGTAGGTCAGCACTAAACGTTTGGGAACCTCACCAGTATGTTTCTATCACATCGTATCAAACTGTAGACACAACATTATGCAGAATCCTAACCGCACTGTGTCAACACAGCCGTCGGTGTGATTGTTCAAGGAAATCTATCTACACATGATGCATCATTTTAAATGGGACATCCTACAGTGTTCATGGTGTCAGAGAAAAGAGTTTTAATGTAAACACTCAGTCTAGTTGTTAATGTAATCACACAACCTTGTTCTCACACAGATATGGTTCTTAATGCTGGTTGTGGATCACCCATTAGACAAGCAGTCATACCTGCGGACAGTACAATGACACTGAAACTCATTCAGGCACAGACACACATACTCATACTCAAATACAATACATGCGCATAATAAAACAAACACTGCATGTTTTTTTTTTCTTCTCTCAGTTGTACTTTCTGACTCACTCCACTCCACTCCACTGTAGAAAACAAGGAGTGAGCGATGGCAAGGGGGTAGACAGAAGGTTAAAAAAAAAAAAAAAAAATCTATTGTATCTGGGGGCTGTGGAGGAGAATGCCAGGGAGATAGAAAATGGACATTTTTAGTTACAGATAGGAATCCATTAAGGTCATCCAGAGAGAGATGCTGCCTGGCTGGCTCGGTCCGAGCGCTGCCAGTCTCTCTCACATTATGTGATTCAAGCACAGACCCAAGAGCGAGCAAGTTTTCTGCCTGTAATTGGATGTTGCTGCTTCTCTTTCTCCTTAACAAGAATATCACAGATCTCATTAGAACTCACAAAATGAACAAGGATAAGAAAATTGCATTAAATCAAATAATCCACTCAGTTAAACATGATCACTTTCTGTTGCTTAGAGATTGGAATTTTGGGGGGTATGGTACTGGTCAAAATTTTTATAACGCCTCAATTTTTGTGGTTGTTACTGAAATTTACAAAGTGTAATGCCTCAGTGTACTCTGAAATTAAAGCAGAGAACAAATACACTATGAAGTATTTTTAAAATAAGAAATCTTAAATCCAAAGCTCTCAATTTACTAGTCGATCTTTGTTCCAACTCTCACCTATGGTCATGAGCTTTGGGTAGTGACCGAAAGCATGTGATCGCGCGTACAAGCAGCTGAAATGAGATTCCTCCACAGGGTGGCAGGACTCAGCCTTAGAGATAGGTTAAGGAGCTCTGACATCCGGAGGGAGCTCCTTTGCATTGAAAGGAGTGGTTAGGATGCCTCATGGGCGCCGTCCATCAGAGGTCTTCCAGGCATATCTAACTGGTAGGAGACATCGGGGTAAGGGCCCAGAATATGCTGGAGAGATTATATATCTCATTTGGCCTGGGAACACCTTAGGATCTCCCAGGAAGAGCTGCAAAATATTTCTGGGGGAGAGGGACGTTGGGACTACTTAGCTTGATCTTCTGCCACAACGATCCGACCTCCAAGAAAATGGATGGATGGGATCTTAAATCCCAAATGTGCTGTACATTTCTGACCCACTCAGCAGCCGAACAAACTCGAGACATTCTTTCTACAATGGAAACTGTTTGGAAAGTTTTTACCCCCAACACTGTTGGAGATGTGTTTCACTTGTAGTGTCACCTTCCGTCCAGTTCACCCCAAACCTACGGGTTTAAGTCTTGAGACTGTGCTGCTCTTCCATCATGAAGTCTGGTTCTATTCTTCTAATGTTTCAGGTCATTATCTTGCTGTAGTTTGAAGCCCTGACAAACCAGACTGTCTTCCTTAGTTGCCTGTCTTTTTACAGTATATACAGTACTACTTCCTGCAGTACAGTATTGTCCTAATGATGGATTGACACAGTTTGTTCCAACACTGCCAGTCATCAACCAGTAGGAACTTTCACGGCTTCTTTTACTTCCATTGCTGCAGGAAAACTGTAAATTAACCAATTTCTTCATCCCTGAAAAAGGGACATGATTCTTTTAGTTTTTGGTGACCTAAACTTTTTTTTTACCTTGGGCAGTTTACCACTTTCGCTTTGTACTATTTAAGGTGATTCACTGGACTTGAGCTGCTGAGATTTCAATAAAAACTGGAAAAATGGGGGCATTCTGAAACTTTTGACTAGTTGTATATATTACCAGGTATTTTTTTTTTTTCAAGGACACTGTCATTTCATCCATTGAAGTGGCTCTATGTGTTTTATTATTTATTTCTTTTATTTTTTATTCAATACTTTTACTCACGATTTAAGTGCTCTTGACAGCTTCAATGTGGTTCCTTGAAGAGTAGAAATTAGAGCAGATGTGGAGGTAATGCATACAGATTAATTAGAGAAGCGATGTCACAAAATGAATAATATATACTGTATTTGAATTTAATGCAATGTGGCAACACAGTGTGGAAGTGAGGAACAGCAACAGCAGCCATAAGAGCAATGGGTGGATTTATGAGGTGTGCTGAATGGTGAAGAAAACAATTCCCGGGGAGGATTTAATATGGAAAATGGGAATGAAGGGGCAAATTTGAGTCTCAGCGTCTTATTCGGATCCTTTGTTTATTCCTCATCCAATTTCCTTCTCCACGCATGCACCTTAACCCTCCTCCCAATCCGCACACCTACACATGGGACGTCCAACCGGTTGCAACTTGCTAACAAGCAAACTGTGTTGGCTGTGTGTTTAAGTTATTCATGGAGAATGCAAAAAGAAGAATACGAGAGGAAGACATTTTAACAGTGTCCAATTTGTTCTCGTTTTGGGGATTTCAGGATTGTTTATGACAAATTACTGTTTATGGCAGCCAATTTGGCTGAAAATGAAGGTGTTTTTGTTTTCAACATAATTTGGTTTCTATTTTTGCTGAGATTATGTGGCAAGAGTTGGAACAAGCAAACATTCAGGGAAAAAACCCCCACAATTAACAGAACAATACCCCATCCTGTTTTAAGTTCAGTTTGGAACTAATATTTATTCATTAAACTAAATGGTTTGAAACTCAATAGTGTATCACATCATCAGAATATTTGTTGGTGTGATGAGTCCACAGAGAGATATCATTTTGCACACACACACGCACACATCCACACATACACACACACACAGAAAACATGTTGTCATTTACCACTACTTCCTCCCCCCTTGTTTTTGCTTCATCTCCATCTAGTTAGCAAGCTGAGCTCGTCATCTCTTCCCATCAGACACTGAATAATATTGTAGTGAACTTGTGTTAATTTGTTCGGAGCCACCATGAAATTATATCGGTTTAAAAAAAAAAAATAATATGGATGCGCAGTGGTAGTTCACGTATGAGTGAATTAAACCGAGGCACACAGGATGAACAAAGATGAAGGATGAGAGAGAGATCAAGGATGTGAAGAGAGTCGGGGAGATGGAGCGGGGATTTTCAGGAAATACATGACTGCAACTTAATCTATATATCTACAGCACCTCGCGACGTGTTTTCTACATGATATAAATGTATTACCGGCTTATTGCTGAACACATGGTCACATTTTTACAGAGACCAGTCATTTTTGGAGAGACCATTGTGACACTTTATTATGCGTGCTGTCAAAATGTTAATCTCATTTTCATTTTTTGGGTTTTTTTTTTGTTTTAATGTCCTGATTGTGAAAAGCAAAGTTGACCAAGAAAGCACTTATTTTGTTGTGATTGCAATGTAGGGAAAAACTAATTTTCACTCCTCAAAAACTGACAACAACAACGGACAGTAAGTACGCAGAGATGATAAGTCAATCAGAGAGGACTTGTGATTTTGTGGCTGTCATGTCTTCTCCATAATGCAATTTCATTTTCTCCTGGGAGTGACTGTCAAGATAACATCTTCTTTGTTTTTTCTGCCTTCCTAAAGTCCTTAAAACTTTTTTTTATTTTTTATTTTTTTATTTCTTTCTGTCCATCACATTATAATATGAAAATTGGGGGAAAGTTTACTATTCCCTACAGGAAACAGAGGCCAATCAGTTGACAAACAAAAATGACTCTTGAGGTTTGATTAATAATTAACTCTTTTAATTAAGTTCCTAAGTTCATTGGCAGCATAAAGACTGGTGGCATGCCAGGTAATCACCCCTGAGGTTTTGGTCATGTGATAGGAAGCGGTGGCACTATGCTGTCTATTTTTAGACCAAATTGATCCTCTAAAGCTTTGTGTACAGGATAATTCTGTGACTGATGGGTTCAAACAGCCTTAATTGTATTGGATATAATCTTCATTCTTAATTAAGTTCTATTTTAATTTGGAGATAAATCTTTTAAATGATTATTTGGGTACAAAGAAAGCAGGATGCCGGCCAATTGGTGTGAATACATGAGTGGATACATGTGTGTGAGGCTGTTTGGCACTCAGATGGTATATAGGTGATGCTGTTCTCTCCCAAGAGTGGCACTCCCCACAGCAGATCAGTAAGACTGTGCCACTCTCTTACCTTATCCTGCTCTCTCTCTCTCTCTCTCTCTCTCTCTCTCTCTCACACACACACACATACACAATGACACACACCCACACAGAGAGCTACATGTTGAATAGTAATGCTCGCGCATGCACATACCTTGCAGTATTGATCGGTTGCCAGAGGACACAAGGGCAAGTCGCATGGTGTCAATATTTAAAACAGCACTCAGCACTGGGGACCTCTACTATAACCTCATTAATATGGGGGGGGGCTGCTCTGCTCAAAGTCTCTCCTGGCACAGAGAAAGGCTGACTTGAGGAATGAGGAGGACCACGCACACAGATACACGCGCATGCAGACACAGACTTACATTCATTTCCAGAGACTCACCCTAACTATAACCATAACCGCTATTTGCCTAACCTTACCCCTAAACTTAACCACTGACCCAAAAATTAGCTTTTTCCCCAATTGGGGACATTACTGTTGGCCGCAATTAACCGGTATTTCGGTAGCATATGATACATACACGCACACGCACACACACACACACACACACACACACACACACACACACAGAAATATCCCCAGATGACGAGGTAGAAGGTAGGAGTCAGTACTCAATATTAGAGGACCACTGTGTAGGATTTAGTGGTTGGCGGTGAGGTTGCAGACTGCAAACAAATGAATACCCCTTCACTCACCCCTCACTTTCGAAGTGCGGGATACAGGGTTCTTCAGGTAACGCAACATTCCCTTTCTAGAGCCAGTGTTTGGTTTGTCTGTTCTGGGCTACTGTAGAAACATGCTCCCTTAAAAAAGGGTATGCACTAATATTGGGTAAAACAAAAGCACGTTAAAGTTGAACAATTCAGTTACACAACACATAGCTGCACAATTACAGACAGCTGTTAAATACTCAATAAAAGCAAGCCTTCATTTGCTAAATAATCAATAATGGCTGTATAGGTATTTTGTATTAGATATATTTCTGCATGTCTCTGTCGTGGGTATCTTTGTCCCTTTATTTCAACAGCTAACTCCAATTCACTGTTTTTAAGGAAAATGACGAAATCGTCTGCATATCTTCAGTCATGCTTTATACACACACATTCACACTCACACACACATACACAGAATCCTTCGCAGCTTTGTGCCTGACTACTTGTTTAATCACCCATTATATCACTCAATCACTCACCCAATAACACAGTCAAAGGGGCCCAGAGGCTCCAACAGACAGTGTTATTCTCAAGTACAGTCCATTCTGATCAATTGTTCTAGCATCTGTGTGTCACTTCTGCCCTTGCTACATCCCTGTTCCCACTCTGGTCTTATCTGTCTCCAGAGATTGTCAGGAGAAAGGCCCAGCTCCATCAACAAGTTTGATGTTGCTCGTACGTTCTCCCTGTTGTTTTCACATACACACTGTCTTTCTCACATTAGAACACAACAGTTCAGCTAAGATCAGCAAAGCGTGTGTCAATGAACTTTCTCTCAATCCTCTAGAGCTTCATTTACACTGCTTTCTGCACACACACACACACACATACACACACACACACACACACACACACACACACACACACACAGACACTCGGTGCAAACACACTGCTCTCTGAGATAAGAGCAATGTTTGCCACATGATTAGGATCTTCCAGTTACTATTAAAGACGGTTTATCTCCTGCCCTAACCCTTATTCACGCCTTTCGCTTGTTCACTGCCTCTCCAGAGAGAGAGAGAGTGATGGAGGTCACAGAGCCACGAGGGGAAAGGAGAGAGGCAGCAGCGAAAAAGAGAGAAAAGGCAAAACAGGAAGAGCCGTTTCTTTATTTAGTAGGCTACTCCATAATGAAACTATAACAGGCTGTGTTGGGGAAAAAATGCACAGATAGAATACTAGCTGTACTGCCCTACAGTCAGCAATGGTAAAGTGAAAAAAAGGGTTTTAAGTTTTTTGCTTTAATATTACCTTAATTTTTCATGTGTACAATATTTTATCTAATCGTCACACAAGACCTAAAATTGCAGATACTCTGCCTTTGGACAATCTTAAAGGAATACACATTTGCAAATACATTTCCTTAGAGACAGAAACTAAGATGTCAGTTACTGCTACGCTGCGAAACTAGGCTAACATTTGTTACCTTAAATTAGGAATAGTTTAATATACTTTTCTTTCATTAGATACAATAATGTGAGATCACAAAAACTGTTTTTCTAACAATGGGAAACAGGTACTGTAGGAAAATATGGGTACATTTGGCTTTAGCCAATGCTATCTGTGGCTTCCAGACCAGCTAGCTTTAATGCAAAGGTAAGGTTTGTATTTTCTTTTGTTTTTAAGTCAAATTCAAGTTGTGATATAACATGCCACATATATATGGAGAGACTTGCTAGTCACTAAAATCATTTTCTGTTGTCCATGCTCACCAATGAAACCAGAATAAAGTAACTGCTTTACTGCGGTTTGGCTAGGTCTTTAGCTAGTTTAGTTTAGCTGGTTAAATTAGACAGAATTTCATAGAAATTAAACATTTGGCTAAATAATTTTTGATCAGAATTTGATTTAGTGACCGCATCATTTCTGAGGTACCAAACTAGCAATGTGACATCATGAAAATATTTTTTTGAACTATGGGAGATAGGTAGACTACTGTAGGAAAATGTAGCTAAATTTGGCTTTAGCTTAGGCTTACTTGTGGCTGCCAGGCTATAGCTTTAATGCAAAGGAGAGGTTTTTTTTTTTTTTTTTTTTTAAAAGTCAAGTTCAAGTTGTAATATAATGTTCCACTTGAATGTTGACAGACTTACCAGTCACTGTAATCCTTTTCTTTTGTCCACCCTCACCATAATAAAACCAGAATGAAGTAACTGCTATAGTGCGGTTTGGCTAGATTTTTAGCTAGTTAAGTTTAGCTTGTTAAATGAGACAGAATTTCTCAGAAATGACACATTTGGCTGAATAATTTTTAGTATAGCGCATGTCAAAAAGGATTACACCGACTCAATTTTAACGAAATACTGCACATTGGCTTTGTATGACAATATGGGCTACTGGTGCAAATACGGCAACTTTCTGAACTAAATAAGTCTTCCGCCTCATTTGTGGTATTAAATACTCACTTCACTAGTCATTCACTCAGTAATACATCTCTCTCGCTCTCTCAAATTCATGCAGTTTGTGCTCACCTGTACTCCAGTGAGAAGCGAGTTAATTCAGTGCTGTTGTGGATCCATTTAAACTCCAGCGGCCAGCTCCCTTCCGCCATGCAGGTTAGCACCAGCCTGTTGCGTTCCAGATGGAGCTGACTACGCACCGGCTCTGTCTTGAAATAGGGAGGCACGTCATCTGTAAAGGATAAACAACAGACTTTGAAATTGAAGTTTTCTATTTTTTTTTCCTTTTTCTTTAATGAGACATCTTGCTGTTGAAGCAAGCGAACGGAAAATACCTCAAAAGCATCCAAATGAAAAACACCCACTTCTAAATCCCACACACATCCATGAACCCGGAGGCAAAAATGTTCACATGAAAACACAGACAAAGAATGGCAAGGGAAAAAAAAGTGTGAGCTTTAGGGATAAGAGAGAAAGACACAAAATTTATTTGTCAAACTACTGAAAAACATTCGAATGGGAAGACTTGAGCAGAGAGGCAACTGCAGTTAATGCTTACATCTAGCTGACTGTAGCAGATTGCACATGGTCAGATGCTAGGATCTTATCTAAGATAAAAGCAAACTCTGGTGTATTTGATTACTACTGGCATATAAACACCAAGCTGCCACACTCCAGATGGAAAACCCTATCTGAACGTGTCCCATTTGGAGGTACCTAATCTCACACAAGGCTCTGCTAACTGTGTGAGGTGATCTTGACTTGCTCTGGGAGTGTCAGGGATGTCTGGCTAACAGGGAAGAGGAAGCAGAGGCATCAAGTCATGAGGGATTGGTCCTGCATCTCCCGCTCTGTGTATTTGTGTGTCAGTAACTCATTGGCACAGCGCACCACTTTCCTCCCAGCTAGACAGAGCAGACAGGGGAGCAGTAAAGGCGAGGAGGAGGCATGAAATCCTTTCATCATTCGTTCGCCTCCACTCTGTTTCGCTCTGTCTTTTTGCTCTTTCTGTGTTTCTTGAGTACGCTCCGTTGAGTGTGAAGGAATGGATTGAGGAAGACCAGCGACAACTTCTTCACAGGGTAGTGCACATGCTGAACGGGGCAACAGACACACATCGATTTTCTCAATCAAGAAGCCTCACACACAAACTGTCAAGGTCCCTCCTGGTTCTAATATCTCACCCTTGATAAATGATGCAAAAATGGAGAGCTTATTTGATGATCATTGTAAATATAGAACACATTAATTGGATGGTTGGACAATATAATTATCAAATTGACTGATAATCAGGCATTGAAATTAAACTGTCAAAATGATCTATAGTGCTGATATTTAGTTCTTCTATTTCGGCTCGACAAATCCACTGGAGGTAGACAGATAAGAGTGAAGGAATGATGAGGAAAATAGGGGATGAAAGTAAAGAGACCAAATATGATTTACAAGCTTTTCACTTTCACTCACATCCAAATTTACTACTACTGAGCCTTGTGGAAGAACAGTATAGGCTATGCTTATTTTGATAGATAGGTCGAACGGTATTAACACTGCTAGTGTGAGGTATAGTATCTTATCATGTTACCCAACATGGTAAAACATCAGTAATTTCCTGCTTTAAATGCTCTCAACTGAAAATATTGGTGATCAATGAAACAATTCTTGTTTATGATGATGCTGTAATATTTACTCTGCCCTCACTGGTATAAATAGGATGGAAAAAAAACCTCTCTGTATAAAAGACCCGCAAACTACAGCCTCCATACTGATCATGAACCTGAGTCAACACCTCTCTGAAACCCACATTCATGAAGGCAGGATTTACATTAGGACTGTTGCATTAGACCAGCAGTTCCCAACCTTCTCCAACTCATCGCCCACTTGAAAATCTCAAATATGCTGGCGGCCCACATGTGACCCAATAACAATACGGCAGCCAATAATGCCCTCTCTGAGTGTTTTTTGTTTTAATGATAATGACTGAACATTAAGGACTGAACTCAAAGCAGGGGAAACACATAGGAAGCTCAGTTTTTCGTGGTCTGGTGGCAACATTAAAGTTCCTGTCATTGGCTTATCACAGTGATACACATTTTTAATCTTTTTAAGGATCATTTTGTTTTGAAACATTTACAAATCGTCATTTACATTCATATTGTTTTTTTTTTTATCATTTTTTCACTGTTTTTCAAATGATTTGTCGGCCCACATGCAATACCTTCTCCCACTAGTGGGCCATGGGAACCACTGCTTTAGACTGTATTAGTGTTAGCTACAGTAGTTGACATACCAACCAGGCACATTCTCCAGAGAAGTTATGAAAAAGGCAGATGACTAATTATGTTATTCTAGAAAACCACATAGCAACATTCAAATATTACTTGAAAATGAAGAACTCTGAAATTATTAGTAAAATGTGAAAGCAGAAATATTTTTGCCTTCACAAAGAATAAATCTGAGGTGATAAATCATGATACACACAAAGATACAATCTGAAAGAGAAATTATATATTAATAGAAGTTGTTTGCAGTTCAAAAGTGAATGACATATCTCAATAAATCAAGAATGAATATTCACAAATTCCAGCACCTCCCTGATGCATATTTATAAACTTGCCTGACTTCTAACTTTTGTTAACCTGAGCACAGCACCAGCCCAAAGGCCAGTCGGCATGAATAAATATTTATAACAAATATGAGAAGACAGAGGAGACTCAGTAAAGCACCACGCAGTATTGATCGAGATTCAACTCAAATTACAACCTAGCATTTTCAAGTTCAAAATTGTGCCCCTTTGCCATCCCGGCTGTGCTGTGTTCTATTAAAATCTGATCCTTTAAGCTAGTCAAACACGAAGAAAGCCTCCATACAGCAGAAGCATAAAAAGCAAAAAACACACACATCTAATCAGACAGTCATTCTGTGAAGTCTGTCGGTGCTAAGAACGAATACACAATGAACCAGAGGAAAATGGAAAACTTGGGTCAAGTGAAATGAGAGGAAAACGAGTGAAAATGATATATGAGGAAGCGGCGTGGCAGACAGAGGGCTTAAGAGATGCAAAACAGAGATAAAATGTAAAATAGACTCTGAGGTGCCTTTAGAGTTAGAGTGCCTGGACATCTCCCAAAGCAGTGTGGGTTAATGCTATGCCGGGCACAGACGAAGACAGGCTGCAGAAATGAGGGAGATTGAGATGTGCAATGGTGATTTGAGATGGCTGTGACTAATTGTTCCCTGGCGATGTGTGCTTTGCTTTTATCTACGATGGGGAGATAAAAGAGAATGAGAGAGGGAGGGCAGGGAGGAAGAGGAAAGAGACGGGCACCAATGCATTGGGGTGTGTGTGTGTGTGTGTGTGTGTGCGCGCGCAAACGAAACGCTAGCATTGCATATGGTATCACCCACACGCAGATACTCATTCACCCGCAGGAAGGCGTGAGGCCAAAGAAAACATTGATCACTGATGAGTATCTCCAGTAGTCCCTCTCATTAGGAAGTCCATGAGAGCTCATCAGTGATATCTAACTGAGGAATCAGCACACGCAGTGGGAGAAAAACTCTCCGGGGACGTGTGCTGACATAACGGCTTAGGGCTGCAGTTACTGATAATTTTCATTAATATGTCACTGATTTTTTTTCCCCATCTATCTATTAATGATAATATATAGTATATAAATGTCAGAAAATAGTGCTGGCAAAAAAAATTCTATCACTGATAAAAACAGCACTGCACTTGACCTGCCCACCTCCAATCAGACACAGTTGGTAACTAGATACAGAACATAGTGGAGCACTTAGCTGCTAAACGGCCAGATATTTATTACGTTTTCACTCCTCTTTGTTAGCTGACATATGAACAGACCTCTTGCGGTGATAAAATAAACACACTAGTAACAAAAAATCTAAATATAATTGATTAATTTGATTCAATTTAATGGCATCTGATTGGAGAATTAGTGCCACCAGCTGATTAACTTAAAAACACAATTAGAGTGAAACGTGCATTCATTTGCATTCTCTTTTGCCAAATTTATCAAAATTTTGTTAAAATTTACGCCACCTACTGGCTTCACTTTCTTAGCAACCATGATTTAGGAATGTCACTGCATAACACAATGGTGACAAGAAACAAATGATCTTTTCTGAAAATGAAGTAATTTTATCTCAGGGGGAATTTTGTCTGTCAGTCAGCCAGAAGGAGGATAAATATGTGACAGGTAGTTAGCACTTTTCTAAGTGCTTGAGGGTGTTAGAGGGAGATGACGGCTGTGTGCTGACGTTGAATGAACTCAGGATTTAATCATCATCAGGAGACAAACCAGCGACTGGAGACTGGACCATCACATGTTCACTGCACACTACAGCCACTGATGAATGAGGCTTATGCCTACAATAACCATACACTAGAAGACCTTTAAAAGACTAAAGGCTGACACCCTCTGACATCTAAACTCGGAGCTTTTTGTCAAACCCTGTGAGATTTTCTAAAGACTGAGGATCTTTTCACTATATGCAAGAATAGATTCCTTTGAGATTGTTTCTCATAATGCTCCTAGTGGAAGAAAAACATTGACGTTTTACATTATAATTCTTATCAACTATGTAAAGTTAGTAACTCAACGCTTAAATTATCATGATCAGTCCCTAAAATTACTGTGTCTGGACTTTGTAGTTATGATTTCCTGTTTTATTTTGAAATTATTTTCCTTGTGTCCAGTTCCCCTTGACTCCCTTACGTATTTAATGTCAGCCTCCTTGGACTCACCTCCATGCTTACTATCAGCTCGGTTTGCTATTTCCTGTTTGGTGCAGAAGTTGACGAGCGTTCACGCCGCTGAACGCCCCCATTTCCATGAGCCTAAAAACGTACGATAACATTAAACGTGTTTGATTTTATCTGAACTTCAGGACGAAGAAAAGCTTGGACGATCACCTTGCAGTGAAATCGCTTGAGAAGTTGTTTGGTGTGAGGCCGGCAGTAAGTAACATACTGTGTCATCTGTTTTATGTCACAACCGTGACCTGAAATGCAGAGTCACACCCACAATGACCAGACAATTCCACTGAATACGAACGGACCTACAAATGCACCCACAGACAGACCAAACCCAACCCACCTTCCCACTCTGCCGCTGCCTGCTTCCTGTGCAATACAACGCAATTATTGTGTGATAGCGGCCCCCTCATTTGCATACAGCATAGCTCACCCCAGAAGATGCTCCCCGGAGACACAGCTCAGGTTGACTCAAAGCTGGGGCATGTGTGTGTACGTGTGTGTATGCGTGTGTGTTCATGTGTACGTGCAGGTTAGTGTGTCAGACGGATGCTCACAACCTAGTCTGCAGCACACAGTCAATTAAATCAGCTTTCTCATTAATGAGAACAGTGCCAGGTACAAATGCCTGCCCTGAGGTGAGAATTCATAATTGAGAAGAACTTGGAGAATTCATTTCTAAAATAACAAGAGCTGTAGTGCGGGACTTTTCGCCTGTTTCACTCCAAACACTAAACTTGAAAAGGTCAAAACAACCCTTTAAATGCTCCTCACCGGCATCGAATGTCACACAGCATTGAAGAAAATATAATGGAAATAATTCTAAAATATAAGGGCACACACAACAAGCCAGAATCTATTTTAAAGAAAGGAAGCAATCTAAAACATAAAGAAATATTTCTGAATTTTATTGTGCTTCCATAGCATTTGAACCATATTCAGCTTCATTTGTATTTGTATCACTGTTGCTTTCAAACTTCAGGTGAATAATTTCAGAACTCAGATAACTGATTTTAGGCCACTCATGCATGACAATGTATCCATGATCTCAGACAAAGGTTGTTTTATGCTACACTCACGATCGTCCCTGGACTTTTTTTTTTTTTTTTTTTCTTTCACGCCGAACAAAAAACATGCAGAACTGAAGGTGATGTGGGCTAGACGAGTTGAATTCATTTTGCCCGTTCAATCACTTGTGCATTTTTTCCATTGTCAGTGAAATGTCCTCTTATAATATTCATGAAAATAACATTTTTCAATAAACACAGCTGAGTTCCTTCACAATATCTCTTGAGCGCTTTAGATATGACACCTTTTCCTGAGCTTTAGTAGAGTCTAGTGCAGAACACCCCACCAAGTTTTGTTTTTTTTCTTTTCTTTTTCTCTACAGAGAAGTCAGGCGGTTGACGCACACGGGGCTGCTTTTCAGTCTCCAGGAGACTGTGGTGCTGCGGTGGCAGCCATGAGTAGCAACCTCCCTCCTACCTTAATCCTCAGGGGCCCAGCGCTCCTGGACACTGCATACATATTTCAGCTGCAGCCTGGGGGCCCCACGCACGCACTCGTACGTATACACATTACATTACACACACACACACACACACACACACACACACACACACACATACACACACACACACACACACACACACACACACACACACACACACACACAGGTTTACGCTTATACTTTTTTACACTTACATAACAAAAACTAACTCACTGGAGTTGACAGACAGCCAACTATACATTAATTACTAATGTGTAATGACACGTGTGTGGGTGTAAGTGAAGTATTTAAATATATGTGTGTGAGTGTGCAGTTGATTTGTTTATTTCTATATAATTTGTATGTGTGTGTGTGTGTGCGCATGTGTCAGTCTTTGATGGCAGGTGTCTGGATGTGTGTGTTTGTGATGCTGATGAGGATGGAAGTTTGCTGGTGGTCTAACCGAGCTGCTAATGGCCCCACTGGGTGTGAAAATCTGTTCTACTGTCTGTCTTTATTTAGCACACTGGTCTGGCCCTCTTGCTGAGTCTGTGTGTGTGTGTGTGTGTGTGTGTGTGTGTGTGTGTGTGTAGGATGGGAAATGGAGAAGCTCCAAAATGTGCCAGTATATGTATGTGTTTGGCGGCTCTTGTGTGTGTGTGTGTGTGTGTGTGTGTGTGTGTATGTGTATGTGCTGACTGATATTTTACCCATCCCTAAGAGACACTCACACCAAGGCCAGCTGCTGATTTCTACTTGCCTCTGTCCATACACAGACACACATACAGTATATGGCAGATGGATTATACAGAACTGATCACTTGTTCACTGTTGTGTTCACAAACACATTTCCATACACACACATACATGCACGCAAACACACAGTAGTTTGCCCTAGCACGCAGCTTTTGGCATGTCTCCAGCGCATTACTGTTGGCCCTTTTTTTTCGTTCCATTCATGGCTCAGTGAGGCCTCCTCCTCCTCCTCCTCCTCCTCCTCCTCCTCGCCCGTAGCACTGCATTTCCCATGAGACCATGCTCCCGGCCTCTAATCTCCACTCTTGCTGGTCTGCTCTCCTCTCACGACTTCAACTTGAGCTGGCAGTCTTCCAGCACTGCAGGTCCAAAGACCCGGGCACCGTCCAGGAGACCCAGCCAAGGTCACAAGTTCGTTAGTGATTTTCATTTATTCATGTGACATTTTTATTTATTTATTTTATGCTATTAATGTTGGTTTCGGTATTCCTCGTTCATTCTCGTCATTTCTAGGATGGTAGTTTCCAGCCTGGGGGGTGTGTGTGTGTGTGTGTGTTGTGCGGGGGGGGGGGGGGGGGCGGGGCATGAGATAATTAATAAATACTTCAAAAAAAAAAGTGATTTGATTCCCCATATATTTCTTTAACCTTTGCTTCTTCCTTTAAAATATGAGATACAGCTACCTCAACGCTGCACTGGATGAATCTGAGAAGGAGAAATTACTCTTTGGTTGTGATGAAGTGCTGCAAGTCGACTTTGTTTTAAAGTGATGACAAGCTGGAAAGTTTGGGAACCACTATTCTGGGACATCAACTGATACGTAAAGTAAAACAATACACTATAAGTCAATGTGGAAACCAAGAAGCTAAACTTGTTTGGCATAATCTGAATCTTCAGAAGTTTGAAAAGTCACATTACTCATATTTCTGTCGTCTCCACTGCTCTCATCTGCTCCACTGTCGGGATAAGACAGCAGTGTCTGGCTGCAATCAATCAGATCAGCTCAAACATTAAAAGTGTCTGCCTCTTTAAACAGCCCGGGCAAAGAGGGACGGCAGTCGTAAATCTATGAGCTAACCTTTAGCCACGAAAGGCTAAGCTCTCAGCTCGCATGCTTACTTTTATCACTTAGCCCGCAGCAATCCTCCAATAATGACTTGCAAAGCTAGGCTAAGCAGCTAATGCATTGAAACAGAGCTACACAAAGAAAAAAAAAGGTTTGAGTACACAGGTGTGTAACAGATTATGTACTAGAAAAAAATGAAAAGATACATACGGTTTAATGTATGCTGATACATGCGCCTCCATTCCTGTTATTTTTGTGCAATCGCCACCATTTCCTCCACATACAAATCTTGTTTGTGTGTGTTTAGGAATGTGAGTGTGTGTGTATGTGTTTATGTGTTTGCTTGCTCAGGAGCAAGCTGGTTTAATTTCCCTCAAGATCCAGAAAGAAAAATCTCCTTAGTGGTAGAGTATGGAGCACAGCACACTGAGCATATTATGCTATTATGTTTATGGAGGCAAATCAATTCCTGTATTATGGAACACAATAAAGCAGAGAGGCTGCTCATGTGTCAGGATCATATGGTTAAAAATCCTGCATGAAAAATCCCTGCAGATAACCTTTGTTATGCTCCAGGTCTGAGGTCCTTGTGCACTAAACCAGGAAGGATTTAAACACACATCTTCCTTTTAAAATTCAATGTACAATAAGATTTTATACACTTTCATGTCAGAAGACAATTTTACATCAGGTAGAGGGTAATTGTGTAATTTTAAAGGTCCCATATTGTATAAAGTGAGATTTCCATGTTTTTTTTTATTATAAAGCAGGTCTAGGTTCTATATTGATACTGTGACAGTATTAAAGTGCTCAGTCCACAAAGAAATGGACACAGCCTGCATTCAGAAACTGAGCCTCAAAACAAGCCGTTAGGACTTCTGTAACTTTGTGATGTCACAACAAAGCAGTCACCACTCTCAGCCATGCTTCAAGTCCTTTCCACCTAGACCCACAATTCAACCTTGCAGAATTTGGTTTCTCTCAGTGTTTACCTGAAATCTGCTATGTTTTTATTCCACTCATAAAACAGCCAGAGCCTCCTCTCTTCTGATTGGCACACTGACCTGTTGTTACTAGAGCTCCAGAGAGAAGCCTGAGGAAGGAGATGTAAAACTACACTGAGATGTTTTTTGGTTCTTAAAACCACAAATATATCTTCTTATGGATCAGCACTTCATATAAAACACAGAAAAAGTGTAAAATATGACGCTTTTAGGATGATAAAAGGATGTGAAGAATGTAGGGGGTTACTGTATGAGGTTTAGACTTTTGCTCAGACATAGCACTAGAACTGTATGAGGAAATAAGTGCAGTCAGAAGAAATAAATGACCAAACACACAGCTGACGCACACACACACACAACTACACAAGACAGTATGCATCAATGACCTGACTAACCCACAGCTTAGGGATGGGGTGTGTCTGCAGTCCACCCCTGGCCTGTTGAAAAATTAACGGCATGGAACAATGTTCTTCAGTGCTCAATAATGTATGGGCAGGTTACAGCAGGGGAATCATAGACAGGAAGAGAAAAGAGGAATCTACTCTTCCTATTGCTCGCTTCCTCTGCAGACAGCAACGGGAGAGTGAGGGAGAGTAAAATGGACATGCACGCAAGTACGCACACACACATACAGACCAATACAAAGGTACATGCACACACACAAACACATGTACACACAAGTGTTGTACAGGAGGTGTTTGCCAAACTGTCAGTTGAACTTCATAACTGCCCATGCGTGCACACCACTACTTATCAAGCCAAGTTTGCAGTTCAGAGTGAGAACCAACTGAAGACAGTGTTGCTCATGTGATGATGTCCTGCCAGCCACAAAATAACACATTTCACCCTCATCTTGGCCACCAACTCGTTAGATTTCAGTCAGCCGGATCAGGCGGAATGGATTCGTTATTATCATCCTTGCACAGTATCGTAAGGACTCTGCACAAATACAATGCTCTGTTCAAATATTACTGATATTTGGAGAGATGCCAAATGAAAATTCCCCCAGGAAGGGGGACTGAAGCAGAGTCTACAGGTGGATGCAGCAGTGCTGAAGCAGCAGCACTGGCAGAACAAGGGTGGGCAGAGTGGGCACTGCCTTGCTACAAAGGGTATGATTGATTGATGCTGCAGAGACTACTTGAGCTGTCTCCCTGAAATGGCTCACAGGCTTTACACATAAGTTTGAAGGATGGAGTTCCTGCCAGTAATCCTGACAGGAAGGTATTAAGACTGGTAATGTGCATCTAGTAAACAACTACAGTAGTGGGTTGATGGCAAGTGTCCATTAGGACTGCGAGTTAGAGCTAAAATATTACAAGTAATGTTCAAAGCATGTGTCTTGGTCAAGTCCAACACCGCAGGACCATCATCATGATCATCAATATTTATGAGCATCAATATTCAATGCGGCAGAGAAGCAAATTTCCCAATTATCTGTTTAAATTGAATTATTAAAGAATGACAAGTCAGTGTATGTGGGAATTAATGTATACATACAGAAACAGCCATCTGCACCAAGGCCAAACAATCCTACACATGTCTGTGAGATCTAGCTTATTATCTGGATCTATACCAACTTGTGCAGTTCATGGTCAAGTCAAGTTTATTTATATAGTGCCAATATCTCAAGGCACTTTTCAAAGGTCCAGACCGTACACTTTACAATGTTAACACCTAAAAACCTAACAGACCGAACAATTTCCACAATGAGCAAGCACTTGCTGCCTGTGGCAAGGAAAATCTTCCTTTCAAGAGGCAGAAACCTCGAGCAGAACGTAACTCAGGTTGGGCGGCCAGCTGCCTCGAACGATCAACAAGTCTGTTTTTTTTACATTAAGATCTACACATTGTTTCCTGAGAAACTGACGAACATGTCGACCAAATGTCCTATCTCGCAATGTTTAGGAAAAAATCTGCCCCTTTAACCCGATCAACACCAAAATTTAATGGGTTCTTCCCTGGCCCATGATCCATCCAAATCAGTTCTTTTTGCGTAATCCTACTGACAAACACATAAATAACCAACAAACAAACAGACCTCCTTGATGGAGGTAATTAACATTGATTCATTCATTGGTACTATTACAAAAAGCTTCAATGAAATGCAGCTGTTTGTGTCAGCAACAATGTATTGTCCTTGAGTGTTATGAACATGAATCAGTGATTGATTATGATGGAAATTAGTAAGCAGACCTTGTGTTAAGAATTTTTTTTTTTTTTTTTTGCTCAAACTGTTTCCAAGGTCAAGGATGAACTTTCACATTCAAGCGCTATCTAATCTAATGTGATCTAATCAGCACTGTTTGTAAACAAAGTGGTTATAAGAGGCCTGTATTTCCAATTACCATCAGTTGAGAAACACTCAAGTACCACATTTTAACTAAAAAGCAGACCTGTAATTAATATGGTCAAAAAAGTTACAGATTGGGTGTTTAAGCCACTTAAAATCTCTCCAAGATGAGCGTGGGCAAATTGATCTGGAAAACATGAATTCATTTAAAGAAGTAGTTGCTTTAAAAGAGAAATTCTGGAGGGATAATTGTCTAAATTGCCACTTTGTGAAGATGATTAGCGAGGGTCAATACACAGAGCATTTGATAGCCGAGGTAGTTTGAAGGAGAAGCCATTATCCAGCATCTCTACCAATTCAACTCTTGTTCACTCTGGAGTACGGCAGGAAACAATTCCACTTCATGGCCTTGTTAGAAGCCTTTTAATGTAGTAGAATGGGCTTTTTAGTCAGACTTTGTGATTGCCACATAGCAGCTGTTTATTGGATAAAGGGTGAGCCCGGATGACTCAATAAATGTCGTTTTAACATCAGTTCCTTTCAGATAATGTCTGGTCTCTTCTTCTCCCAAACATACATCTCTCCTCTTTGTGTGTGTACGCCATGACAATGACATGAAACTCACCATGTAGGGTGTGCATGCACGTCCATATATTTACATGCCTGTGTGTCTACCTATATATACATCATGTGTAAGAATGTGCATACATCCATCAGTCCGTATCTGTGTACAGCCACGTGTGTTTGAATGTGGGCAAACACTCGCTCGTGAATGTTTTTCCTGAACACACACATACACACACACACTCACACACACACACACTCACCTGCACACACAGTGCACTGCTGGGATCTTGACAAAGTCTCCACACAAACAGAGCTGCATGCGCACACATGTCGCCAACCTCATCCATCTCCTCCCTGTCTCTGTTGGCAGCTTTCTGCTCATCGTCTGACGTTAACACTGAGACAAAGGCATATACATATAAACAAGGAGGACCCCCCCCCCCCGTCCTCTAACGGCACACACATACACACAAACACACACTAGTAAGTAAGCCCCCACTTCTGCCACCAACCTCCCTGGGATAAATGTGATCATTGCTCCGTCCCCTTTGTACTCACCTAATGAAGGGCATGTCTAAATAAAGCCAAGGGAATGGATGGGGCTGGTTTCACTGCTCAGCAAGCCAATTAGCTCCTTCTTACCTTCTGCCATACATTTCTCTTTGACCTCCTGCTGTATTCTCTCACAGTAATCACAGTTGGTTTACCCCTTGCTTTCCTTTCCCCTCTGATTGCCTCCATTGAGTACCCATTTATACATGTTTGGAGATCCAAAATGCAGCAGTAGGAAGGAACAAAAGTGCAGTAGTGATGGGGACTAAATGTTCCAGCACACCAAGTCATGTTTAGCTTTTCGGTTTTTTGTTTGGTTTTTTTTCCCATCATACATCATGCTCAAAAAGCTTTTTCAATTTAGGTATTATTTGTGATCAGGCCACAGTATATTGTGCTGCTGTACGGAGTTCATGGAAAGGAATGAGGGAGTGGATAAAGCATAAAAAGAGGAGGGTGAAAAGAAAGAAGTGGTTTGGAGGAACAGGGCGATTATGAGGCTGGGGTACAAAAACATTCACCAAACTGCATAATAAAGTCCAAGGATTAGGTTATGGGGCAAAACAAGGGTTTTATTTACATCACTGCACACAAAAACTCTTAAGCCACAAGCCTTATTGGATGGGTATTAGGCCTGGATATTTTGTTGCACAGAGGGTGACAGGAAGTAGGCAGTGAACAGGGTTTCTGCAGTATATACGCTGTGCCCAGTGCCAGTTTGCTGTCAAATTATGGCCTACACTCTGCAAGACAATCTGTCATGGCGCATCAAGGTAGCAAACAAGTAGAAAGTGGCAAACTATTGTCCACAGCATTCATGATTGATTAAAGAGGTGGAGAGATGAGAGAGATGGAAGAAAGTGTGGAGGGTGGCAGCAAAGAAAGTCACAAAAAGGTTTTTCTTTTGTAATTTTTTAGTACATTTGTGTCTAATGTCATAATCGAGAATATGCACTGACTCTCTGGCTACTACTTCCCAGAAATTGAGATTGGATTTAACTGTTAACTGTCTTCCCATCTCCAACCAACCCATCCAAAGCATTAATGTACTCCTCAAATGACATATTAATTTTAACAATGATACAAACAAGACTAGGTCAAAACCTAGTATACGGCTGGATCGCGCCGTAGGCTATTTGCGTTCTGCCTAGTGTCAGTCAGTTTCAGCCCTTTTTCTGTTTGCCTCTCTCCTACTCTCTGTGCTTACGATGGATGCTGTCATTACCAGCGGCCATGGTTATGTCTATATAGGTTTTCCAGCATGTCAGTGCAATAGCATGTGATCTGTCTACGACAGGACTTAAATATAATGGCAACAGATGAAGCGAACCTGGAGCACTTTGTGTTCACAATGCACAGGTTAAGCGAACTGCAACGTGGACTTGAAGAGAACCTCAAGAGGTGGCCTCAGTTTCAGTCCAGACGAAAATAAATACTGATTAGCCACCATAAGCTACTGGTCATACCAGACCATGTAAGGGGTATAGCAGTAAAATCCTTGAGTGTACTGATCTGAGCAAAGATGTGCTGTAATGGTTATGAATTCAGCTGTTCATTTGTGAATATGACAAATGTGTTATTTCCTCTTTCTGTGGTAACAATCTCGTTCTTCTCTTAAAGTGTTCAGAAAAAAACATCTACATTTCCCTGACAACTAGGCAGACTCATCTGCTGATGAAGATCATGTGATATGATCGAAAGCTCCAGAACAGCTAATAAATAGAGGTTGAGGTGAGATTGTTTTGTCAGTGGCTGTTTCAAATGGCAAGGATAAACTTTAAAAAAGCCTAACCCTACAAAAAGAAGTCTGTGCTGTACAAGTTGCCAGTAAGATCTTAAAATTAGGTCTGAGGATGAGGATGAAGAAACATTTTGGACAAGCTGCAGACAGGAGAGAAGCTTTTTACAGATGCCAGAGAACAGAGATGCCAGAGAACAGAGCACAGAAGAATCACCCTACTTGAGTCCAGACAGAATATTATGAAGGCATGTCCATGATAGTTTGCAGGTTGTTGTGAAAAGAAGTACTTTAATTTCTCCAAAAATTAGCAGTATGGCAAAACTGTTTTGAAGTGCTTATCCAGGCCGAAGCTGCTATCAAAAGCAACATCAAGATTTCTACAATGCTCAGTAACAAATTGGGATAATAAGCTGGTTGGAAATCTGGTAACTATGTGTATGAGCATCTCTGTACTTTTAGGTTTGGCCAGCATTTTTCAGAAATCCACTTTTCAATGCCCGGAGACAGCTGGGAGTTACTCTAGTGTTCATATCAAAGCCAGTACATGACAAAAGTACAAAACTGATGTACTTTATCAAAAGCTATGATGATTTAGGAGGCCCATAAGAGGTTGTCAACTGATAATGATTTTTCATTCATTGCTTGAGGAGCAAAAGTTTGGTTGCATGTAAAATCTGACTTTAATTGTCTAAAACACAAACTTTTCATTTTCTAAAGTCTAATTTTCATCGACAGCAACTTTATTTCAAAGCTCAGCAAAGAGTTTTGAAGTCTGCAAGAAAAATGTTTAGTACTGGGATTCAGTGCTTTCAGTGTTTTTTATTCAGTAGAGGTTGAACTAAAACATTTTTCTCAACAGAGGAGTGGGAAGGACATTGTTAAAAACAAATGCGTTTAAATGGCAGGTGAAAAGTTTAATCTTGTTTTTCTTTCCTATTTTCTGTCAACACGGGAGCAGAAATTGGATTGAAAGTGAATCTTAAGTTTTCATTGCAAATTACATCTAAACTTCAAAATACGACATGGAGTGGCATTTTAGTTTTCATGAATGAAACTTGTCAAAATGACTTGAAAGAATATTATGTCAACAAGCTCCAGTCTCTCAATGGGGAGCCAATCGTCTCATAAAATGTTTGTTACAACGCTGTCAGTCGGCAGACAGCAGATAAAATCCGTCCTCAAGGATAAATATTTCTGAATGGAAAAATAAAACAGGGATATTTTTGATGTTATGCTTGTTTATGTTCCTGCAAAGATTGAGATGAAAAGGTCGGTATGCTCATCTCTGTAAGGTAAATATACCAAGTCTTGTTTAGTTGCTTAGCAACCTCGTAGTGACAACAACGCTCCAGGAAGTCACCATGCTGGTCCAAGAAATAGTCTGGTACATAATCTACTGTGTAAAAACAGCTATTAATAATTGGTGAGTACGTCATGTGTTGGTGGGCGGAGTTACTTCTGAACAGTGCCAGTCTTGCTGTTTCCCACTGTTTCTAACCTGTGGCTGGCTGTAGCCACAAATTTGATGTATAGACATGACAGTGGTAACTTAAGGAGAGCAAAAAAACACATAACTTATGCTATGGCCACCGGTAGGTTATTCAATGACAACCCCTGGTTACTGTAACTACCTTCAACAGCTGTAGGTAGTGATTTCAGGAACAGTCTTGGAGGAAGTGGCAGTTCTTCTCCTTCCAGTTTACCAAATCACTTTTCTCTCCTCTTATTTGCCTCGCAGCTCCTTGCAACCCACCCCCCCACCACCCCCTCACTCGCTCCAACGGTGACAACGGTGCCATTACTGCACCTCTCAGGTGACTGACAGCTTCTTCAAATGGAAGTGTATTGGCTGTGCTGTGATTGACAGGTTTGCCTCCCACCTCCGTAACCCCGTCTCCCATTGTGTGATGAGCATCTGTCTAAAAGTGGACACTCAAATCACACACTCAGCCACTCAACTGCTCTTAGCGAGCTACTCTCCTCCACCACTTTATAGAATCAAAAAAAAAATAGTTTTTCCATTCGATTTATGTAAGATGCGCTCAAGCTTACAGCACCTGTTTTCCATCCCACTGCATAATATACCTGAATAAACCTCATACACGCCAGGCCTGCCAATCTGGTGATATGTTGACCTGAGCCAAAAATTTATATTGCTATGTGGTCATATCTGTTATTTCGTGAAGGTTTAAATGATGAAGCAATTTTACATCTTTTTTTTTTTTTTTTGAATCAAAGCCAATACAACTTTTTCTTGAAAGTAGAAATGAATAACTTTTTATTTATATCATTTCTAGTGTGAACTCTGCTGCAAGAATAACTTCCAATCCTAGAAAAAACACACACAAAAACACAATTTATGATTTGTCGAGATCCTAATCTGCCTTAACCTCATAAAACCGCAGGATTCCCCCATCGTCCTTTGAGTGTTAATGCCCATCAGTGCAAGAAATGAGAAAAAGATTTCATATCATCTGAAGCACATGTGTGCATTTATGGTGCTGTATGAAGCCATTGTTGGACCACTTCACCGCCAGTGCATGGAGAAAATTAGTTTGCCCTCTTGCTCTGTATCTGTGCCACATAGTGGTATCCAATTCATACAGGAGTAAAAGAGCTGAGATAAAGTCAATGCTGGACGCCAGTTTGGGCATCACTGAGTATATGAACGGATTGTAAAAGTGTGTGAATCGCTGAATCATAATGTGCAGAAACCCACTAAATGCAATTGAAAGTCTTCAGTTTCAGCTCAAATTCTAATTCTCACAGTCACACATTGTGCACAAACACCAATGCTATAGGTAGAAAAGAAAAAACATAAATCAACTATACTGTGACTTCAATTCATGAAAAAGTCTTCTTAAGGACATGTGCCAGAGGAGAATTAATCAAGGCTGCTGTTGCGGGAGGTTATGACTTATAGACTGTGCGTGTCAAGATCCTCACTCCAAAGTCCGTAACACCCCCACACACACACACACACACACACACACACACACACACACACACACACACACACACACACACACACGCTACCAGTGGAACTTTATTCTTGATGGCTTTCGCAGACACAGCAGCACCGGTGATGAATGGGTAGTGGAAGTGCACGCCGCATTCAGACAAGTCCTGCAAACCTCTCTGCCTAATGACACTGCAGAGAGGGCCGAGGCTGGACCATCCATCAGAGGTCTCGCGCTCGTCGCTGTCTAAGGGAAGATCACGTCCTCGCTGTGCCGAGCGGGGCTTCACCTGTCCTTTACCCATTCGAAACTCGCTCTCCATTTTCTTTTTTATCAGCGACCTGTTGCCCTCGCTCTTAAGTTGTCCCTCCATTTGTTTTCTTTTCTTTACTGTCCCTTCTGCTATCTAAAGATATCCTTCCCCTTACCTCACCTTTCACTCATCTCTTTCACCTGTCATTTTGGATACAAAGCACCTTACTGCACTACTGTAAAAGAAAACTCTTGTTTAGGTTGGGTTCTATTTTTGCAGCTCTGACCATTGGTTCTGTTGGTTATGATACCTTTTTTTGTTAATTGACAGTCACATTAATGAAAGTGAGCACACCTACACTCACCTGCCACTTTATTAGGTAGCCTACACCTTGCTAGTTCCGGGTTGGACCCTTTGGCTTTCAGAACTGCCTTAATTCTTCGTGGCATAGATTCAACAAGGTGCTGGAAACATTCCTCAGAGGTTTTGGTCAATATTGACATGACAGCATCATGCAGTTGCTGCAGACTTGTCGGCTGCGCATCCATGAAGCGAATCTCCCGTTCCACCACATCTGAAAGGTCCTCTATTGGATTGAGATCTGGTGACTGTGGAGGCCATTGGAGAACAGTGAAATCATTGTCACGTTCAAGAAACCAGTTTGAGATGATTTGAGCTTTGCGACATGGTGCGTTATCCTGCTGGAAGCAGCCGTCAGAAGATGGGTACACTGTGGCAGGATGGATCCATGCTTTCATGTTGTTTACATCAAATTCTGACCCTACCATCCGAATGTCGCAGCAGAAATCGACACTCATCATACCAGACAACGATTTTCCAATTTGTTTCCAGCCCATATCCTTGCAGCCTTTCCGCTCTGTATCTACAGTTGTAGATGGGTGTCATGTGTGTGTCTGGCGTCTTCAGCTTTAACATGAAGCCATGCACTCATCAAGTGACATTGAACTCTGGGTATTGAAAGGAGGAAGGTGTGGCCTGTCATCTATGAAAGGCAAGAGGAAGGTATGGGGGGGGGGGGGGGGGGGGGGGGGGGGGGATGCAGAAGTGTAGTCTAATTGTGCTGCCTTGCTCCCTTGTCACTGCTGAAGGTCAGAGCCATCCCTCACTCTGTCATCCAGCAGCTCTGCCATGACAGATGAATCACTTGTGACTGACATCCTATCAGCTGTCTTTTTACATCCCCATACATGCAGGAACGTGCGCTATACATGTTGCACAAAGGTGTATGCGCCTGCACACACACTATCTGCACAGTGTTCTTGAAAGCACTCACTTCCTGTCTTTCCCTAACACCCCCCCCCCCCCCCCCCCCCCCCCCCCCCCAAACCTCTCCTCCTCCACACACTCACACACTGCCTATCCAGCATCACTTTCATATATCAGCCAGCTCTCCATTCATTGTCACCATCTTCACACATGGCACTGATGGGAAACACTTCCCCCACCCCCATCCCAAACTCCATGCAGACACAGATCAGGTGTGGCCAAACATCAGCAGTACATCAGTCCCCGGCTGCCATGAAGAATAATGACTAGTATATGAAGTGCTCTTTGCGTAGCCTATTTATATTCATGCATGTCTACAAATGAAGCATCAGTGCTGCAACACTGCAAACTCAGGAAACACAAGATTTTGGCTGTGGAGGAAGAGCAGGTTTGATACACAGCAGGCACGTGAAGGAAAAGTAGCAAAGTGTTACATCAGTTATAATAACACTCCAATGTTCACTGACACGCGAGAATTCAGATGATAAAACGCCAACAGTTTAGCCAGATGTTGAAGTTATACTGAAAGAATGTGTCACGTATGAATCCCACATTGCCGGTTTTATACTGGGTGCACTGGAAATTTGTTTAAAATCTGTATTATTGTCCAACTTGCCCCGTTAGACTTTTTGGTGAGTATAATGTTATTATTACAGGTGGGAACGATGGCCAAAACTATGAACAGGAGCTGAGTTGTAATTAGCTGAAATGAATACTTGAAAATTTTCATATCACAGCTGTATCCTGATTCCTGATTTGTTCCCTACTGGCATTTTTGGAGTTTATTGCAATCTATTAACACGTTTTTTTTTTTTTTTATGTTATTGGTCTTAAAGGTTCAAGGGACAATGACAAAAACAAGTCATTCAGCTCCAAACTAAAACTCTTCAACCTCTCTTTCTCCCTGTGCCCGCGACCTGTCCTGCCCACACGCCTCTGACAGCAAAGAAAAACCAGGCTGGCGTCCTTGCTACAATTAGCCCAGCCTGTCCTATTCTTACCTGCCCCATCAGGCTTCTTTTATAATGCAGATCAGAGCTAAACAAAAGTCCTATGATGCATTGTCCTGGAAAGAAGAGTGTTGTCATTGTAAGGAGAAAGGGCAGAATGGCCTTTGCCGAGCTGGGTGGGCAGGACGAGATGAAGGGCTAAGGTCCTTCAGAAGCAAGAAATCAAAAGCCGCTTGCCTTAGCCATTTATGTCCCAGATTGGGGGGGTGGGGGGGGTCTGAGGGATGAAGGGGGGCACACAATGCAGCCTCCTTGCTTCCGCTTTCTTTGTGCTCTCCCTTCACTCACCTCCTTTTCACGCCATCACTTTGTTCTTTTTTGTGACCAACTCCCACACCCTTCTTTCTTCACTTTTTTTTTTTTTTTTTTTTTTTTTTTTACTCAGTTAGTAAAGCAGGTCTCTCTCAGAGTGGCTGGGCCTAAGAAGATGTTTAATACATGTAGCATCATTGCCAAAAGTCGGAGAATGAAATACATCTCTGTTTTGAAGCGGTACAGTTTTGCGGAAGAAGAAGGGATTGAAATAGGAAAAAGGATAACACATGTATGATCTGTTGTGTATCAGCAAAGGCACTTCTCAATCTCGCTGAATTCATTTCGCCGAGCATGAGCATGAGCATGAGCATGAGCATGTGTGAGAATAAGCATGAGTGTGTGTCTTGTGACAGCAGTGTTTCAGCAGGTAAGGTGAGGAATTTGAAACTGTACTTCACATCGATAAAAGATGAGAGGAAGCAAGAAGACAGCCACTCCTGGAGTCAATTTAAATGAGCGTCTGGAGCTGCTGTGTGTGGCACAAGTGAAGTGGAAGTGTTCATTACTGATCTCACGTCTACAAGGAGACTTCATGCCTGGAAGATGCAGTATCCACATATAGACTACTATATGTACATGAGGTGTTCTTCAACATTTTTCCATTATAGATTCCCTTTTTTTCCCTCTTTTTTCTCTTCTCTTTTTTTTAAATCCTTTTTATTCCTATCCTTTTTTTCATGATGATTAAACATAAAACAATTTTGCATGAACTGCATGTTGACAGATTCAATTCAAATTAAAAATAAAGCTTTGTAGAAATATCAAATGTACATTCTGGGCACGTTCAGGGGAGGGTTCGTTGGTTACTGTTGATGTCACATGTCTTCTGGATACAGTAGTGGGCAGAGACACAGATGAGAAAATCATGTCTATGAACAGTGTACACTCAAGATGGATATTTTTAGATCAGTAGCCTCGCTATCAAAGGTTTGTTTAATTGCATGTTTACTCTTTGGCTCATCCTCATATTTAATTCCAGTCACTACACTCTCGTGCTATACACTCTTGCCTCTTGGGCAATCGTGTGGAGGGTTCAGCATGTTGATGGCTGCTGCACAGCCAGTAAATAGGGAGGTTTATTATAAAACCTTGGACAGTTGTGTGCTCATTCAATTATAAATTTAGGCTAGATGAAGGACAGCACATTCAGATTCAGTTCAAAATTGAATTTAAATAAGTAAATACATGAGCCCTGAAGATTTCTTTTTTTTTTTTTTCCTTCATTTATAAACAATCAAGCATGCAGTCACAGGGCACAAAAAACAGTGGCACCATCTCACAGTTTCTTTTCAATGCTCCTTTTTAGCATTATGAAATAAAACAAATAACACATTCATGAATGTGTTTTGGACAAGTGACAGACCTATTGACTATGACATTATGACACACGGAATCCCAATAAGCAACGGAAATATAACCCAACTTATATTGAATTTTTAAGGTGGATACTGATATACAAGGGTGTGAAAAAACTCTTATGATAATATATTAAATGTTTTTTTTTCCAACATAAATGTCCAGAAGAATCTTAAAGATTTTTTTTTTTGTTTGTTTTTTAACTGTAACCCAGATACATGCTGAGTGGGACAATTTACAGTACATACATAAACAACTATGTAATGATGACACTGTTTTTAAATTCCCTCATTCTGCATTTCTGCTTCTTGATACTTTTAGGCCAACATACACACATCTGTATATAATATAATACAATTAGCCTGTCTGTCTTGCTCTAGTAGGAAGAACACTAAACTGGACTACACCAATGACCTTTATATTATCCCAGACCAATAATGGACAGTACAGGTTAAGAACACAGAAGACCTCCTGCCAGCATAATATGTCATACATGGGACCTACAGTATGCTAGATGTGTATTGACTGAAATGTGTTACTACAGGATATAATAAATAATATATTAGCATATCAGAGAGAACTTCAAATCCAACATTTCTATTCATCTACTCTACAATTTCCCGATGCGGGATCAATACCGTTTATCTTATCGGATACACTGAGCGGTATTTGAACAGGAGATCTCGATCATGAATGAGGAACATTAGCGGGACCGGATGTTACATAGGTATAAAGAGATCGAAAACAGCACTCATACATAATCAGAGTGGTTAAGAGAGGTATATGTGCACTGTGGCATAAATTCTCCACATTGTTCAAGTACTTATTTCATATCCACTCCAGGTCCAGATACTCAGCCAGCAACAGCATCAGCAAGTCAAATCAAGCAAGCAACTAGGACACAAGAGCCGTATATGCATGCATAAAATACAAGTTAAACCACATTTGTAACTACATTTTGAGGATGAAAAATTGGACTAATCTTAATTTTATTCTTAGCAACTAAATAGCCACTTCCAAACTTTCAATGTAAAACACAACAAAACAACATTTTGAGCCTAACGATAGCTGGTTTAATGGTAACCTTGATTGGTGGTGGTGTGTGTGTTTGTGTGTGTGTGTGTGTGTGTGTGTGTGTGTGTGTGTGTGTGTGTGTGTGTGTGTGTGTGTGTGTGTGTGTGTGTGCCCATGTGTGTGGCATTTAATGATAATGCAGCATATCATAACGAGAGAGGCTGTTCCTGAATGGAAGCCCCCGGACTCACACTGCTCAAGGTCATTAGTGCTAATGCCACGGTTTTTGCCATCTGCTGAGATTGTTTACACTTGCCTAGATAATTAGCTTCTAATTAGTAGTGGATGGTAGGGAGTATATGCTCTGTCCGCCCGCGAGTACGTGCGTACATGGTTGTGTGTGTTTAAGAGATGGTGTGTGTGTTTGTTTTTGGTAAATATATGATTATTATTAAGAGAGGCAGGTTGACCTGAGCAATTAAAGATGTGCCTGACACAGAAGTTTGAATGTGTGTATCTTTGTGCGAGTGTTATATTCTCATGTTAACTTTAAATAGGCAGGACACATGTCATTCCATATGCATAACATATGGGCCAGCTCATCCAAATCACATAAAACCCCTCTCTACATCTGTCTGTGTGTTGTACAAATACACAAAACCCAAGCGGCTGAAAAATGAAGCCAACACAGAAGTGCCAAAAACTGCAGTCAATCGAATGTCCAACTTTACAGCAGAAACAAACATGTTTACAGCCCGGTACAAGAACTGTTTTTTTTTTTTTTGTCTCGATAGCTAATTTCCTCCTTCATGACAACTGTACAGGGGGTGAATTTTTATATAACTCACCCGTTTAAATTTTATTAAGGTTTAAAGTACTAATTATGTATAATTGGGGGGGGTGCTGCTTTGAGTGACAGGTGCCACAGACTGGCCTTTACCAAAGACTCGGCTCCACCTTTTTGCCCATTCTTGGATAAGCCAGGAGGAGTTATGTTCGGTCAGGCACTGGCAAGATGGCGATGGTGGAGCAGCTCACTCCGATCTTCAAAACAGCTCTTCAGAAACCTGGGTGATGTCACCAAGGCTACATCCATCTTCATTTACTGTCCTTGACAAAACCTCACTAGGTCCAGGTGCTGGTCGCCTGTAAGCACCTCCACAACTCTGGAGGGGCTCCCAGATGTCCAGTCCACAAGTCATCTGCTTGCTTGAATGCAGTGGCAAACATTGCTCTCAGGTATATTACAATTGACCTCACATTAAAGACATAATTTAATACCCACTGAGCAAGAATTAAATTCCATTCAAATACATTGCACTTGGGTGGGAAAAAAAAGTCAAAGACATTCCAAAACCTGATGGCATACTGTGTGTCTGAATCTGCATTTCTCAACGCCACTGAGGTTAAGTGAGAGAATAGGTTGTTTTTTTTGTGGTTGCCCCCTGCGGAAGAAGAATGTGGTGCAGCGAGACCACAAACATACAGCACATGTATGTAGTGAAGCTGTTATTTGGTGGGTTTTCTAATTAAAAGACAAGAAAAACCACAGTCTGGCCCTCAAATCCAAAGAGACGCTGAGTTCTCTGCAGTTTCTGTTCAATCATTTTCCCTCCTTTTCTGCCTCTTTGTTCTTCTCTTTCACTTTGTATCAGAGAACGCAGATTCTAATCACTTGATGAGATTACATCTTGCACCCATGTGTTTGCAACAGAGCATGTGGTTTCTCCTATAATCTCCATGAGCCTTTATAGTAAAACAGATGTCGTGGAGGGAGATGGCCCTAATCCAGTGATGTACTATAATCCACAAGTCCTTCTGAATGGTATCACAGAGGATATTATGTTTCCTGGTTCAGCAGTTGTTACGTGAGGGGAGAGACAGTACGGTTAAGGGGGCGCGCTGGGGGTTGGAGGTCGGGTTAATGGATGCAGTTGCTGCAATCTGTGCTTGAAAACATTTTCAGTCCAGCTGCTAAGGAAATTGTTATTTTTTAAAAATGAAAATTAGATATCAGAGACTCCTGGAGAGGATGTCAGAGGTCATTTTGTTGGTTTTCCAGCTCCTGCATGTCAGAGTAGATTCATCTTGAGATCCAGCTGTGCATTGCACCAACAAGCTTCCAAATCCATTGCTGGGAAGACACAGCTCACGCCTTTGTTTTACTAAATAAGGACCGAGAGGGGAAACAGAGACCAAAAGCTTCCTTGGTGTTTGGGTATTTGCTGGGATATCTGAGGCGTAGCCCGGAGCCATATGAAAAGTTAAAGACAAGGCTGTTTGCTTCTTCTTCTTGTGTGGAATAAGATGTGACAGCCATGGGTATGGAAGAGCAGGAGCTGAGAAAAACTGTGCAGCGACGCTGGAGGTTGATTAACACGTAGGTATGGTGTAACAGATGAGAGGGGCATAACCTCAAGTCCACACTGTCACTTTCAGCAAGAGAGCTTGTTCTGTTCTATTAAACAGCTTGAATCGTGACCCTCCGTGACAGGGTCTGTTCTGAATTGTAGCTCGACGCGAAAGCACTTGTCCATCCTTCCTCCAGATGTTGACGAGATTCATCTTGACAGCAGATGTTTCTTCATCCGCAAAACTGAAATGTTAACTTTGAGAGGAAGTGTGGGTGAAGACCAGGATCATATGCTACATACAGTATCTATTTTGTCTCCTTTTCTCTTGTCCTCTGCCCACTTCCCTTCATCATTACTCTGGAGCAACAGCTTCCTGTTTACCGGCGTAGAGTGATGTTTACACTGGGTGATGCAGACCTATTCCTAGCAGCTCCGCTCACCACATCATGTGACTCTGGTACGCCTCAAAAAAAATAGAGTCAATTCCACACTAATCACTCATCTTGGGTAATGGACTTTATTGTCCACAAAGTATGAATCTCTGGCAGATGGCAGCTGATAATTCAGCCTCTCTGTTGTTGATAAGAGGCTTGAAAATTGAGAACAATTCAACAATGAAACAAATCTTTCTTCCTCCCATTTCTACAGGGGAAAAGTGCAGAATTTTGTTTGGGAATTTGGAAATATCTCTGACAGAGACAGTATTTTTATTCCACGTATTAGTAATTATGACTATGTAAGAGTCCAAGGCAGAGTGCATCACTTCACTCAAGTGTAAAAGATGTGATTTTGGGAGCAAGTTAAGAATAAAATCTCGCCTGGGGCCCCCTAGAGGCCCGAACCAGCACTGTTCACAGTTCAAAGATGTTATTGGCCTCCATGATCTCCTCTGGACTACAACTGGGAAGAAGATCAATATTTATGTTTTTGCCAGATCAAAGGATTACTGTTCAAAAATAAACACCATCCACTGCCCCCCCCAATACTTTTTCACCTCAGTAAAACCATAGTTTTCACAGCTCAGCAATGTTAAGTTCCAACTGAGTTAAACACAAAGATTTTTTTTGATCTCGCCAGAGCCGGTCAACACTCAACTGCAAGCATTGTATTCAGATGTGATAAATGTAACTGAGGCAGAAAAGGTCAAACTCTTCTGATGCTCACCAGGATTGGAGAAAGTTAACACCCATGGCTTGGGGCGCTTCCTTTGGAACAAACGTTTCCTTCAGCCCTCCTCTTACTCTACGCCTCCTTATGTGCTCTTTTAACTTTGCTTTGTGTTTCGCATGTCAAAGAAGGCAATTTTTTATCCTGAGGAAAGATGTAGAGACGAGGAGCAAGGTTGCGCAAGTGTCGAGTAGAAAGAGAAGGGCAGTGGGGTTGCTGAGGTGAGAGGTTTTGCAGAGGTGACGCGATTACAATATTCTGCAATGAGCGGAATGGGAGAGCGTCAGTTATTACATACAACTGAGAGGAAGCTTGAATGTTTTTACGGTGTTTTATGTTAAATTCTAGTCATTATTTCTTGACATAGAAAGGTCACAAAGGAATTCACGCTGAAAAATGCTACAGTACTATCTTTATAAAATACTTCAAATGAAATCATGAGTAATTTCTTTTTCATTCTCTTTTTCATTTTTCACACAAAAATCATTGTCAATGACAAATCTAGGTTGGACAAAAGTTACAGGCCAGTGAGTGGGAAGATCAGTGTATGTGTTTGATCAACAGCTGACCTGGCAGGGGCAAAGAGACACAAATTAATTCATAAACTAACTTGCAAGACTATGTCTTGTTAGCCTTGGTATATATTTTTGTTTAATCTGTACAAAAGTATGAAATGTAAAACATAAAGTTGTAGTCCTAGAGGGAGCAACACATTATTTCTGGAAGTCACTGTGCTTGGCCAAGAAATAGTTCCAGTGCACAGGTCCCTGTAAAACCACAAAGCTGTTTCCCCATGCCTTCAGACCTTTATGCTAAGCTAAGCTAATTGCCAAAAGTTGGTCAGCAGCCAAAAGTGCAAAACAACACAAGACATGTGTCCACTCTCCCAGCAGAGAAGGAGATATTTGTTAGAAAGTCAATTTGGCTTGTGGTGCGAAGTCCCTGGATGTTTTTGTGTAGGCTCGCTGTTAGTCCGTGTCAGCATCAACCAATTATAGAGCTGTGATGTTGCTGCTTTATGCAAATGAGTTTGAAATGAGATGATTTGATTTAGTATGTGTATAGAATTTCCAACAAGTCCTCCAACCTGAACAACCATTTACGTTTTTTCAACCCTCTGATATGACCCATAGTGTGTCATGAAATGGCGCACCGACTGCAGCGTGCCGGACCTTTGTCGCCATGGTTACAATAATAAAGGCAGAAAAACTATTTGGCTAGGTTTAGGAAAAGATTATGGTCTGCGTTAGAATAAGTACTTCCTTAACATTAGACGATCTTTGTTGTTAAGTTTGTCGAACGGTCACGGATAAACACAAGCAGCTACTTTCACACGGGAATCGAACACCGCTCTCCTGTGTCATACTCCTATGTTTTGTCAACCCATCAAACCAGCCCATCCTCCTCCTAACGCGGACTTTGTCGCTCTTTATAGCACGTCACTGGACATGTCCGCATTTCGAAGTGTCCTTGGGCAAGAGCCCAAAATGACCTCTGCTGTTGAAGAGCGCTGTATGAAAGTTTGTGAATGGGTGAATGTGGCTTCCTTTGTAAAGCACTTTGAGCATTGAATAAGATTAGAAAACGATCGATTTACAGGAGGACAGTCAAAGAATTTCAGTGGCAAACCTTGTGATATGTAAACTATAAAGAGGAGATCTGTATGCAATAGCAGAAAAAAGCATGTAATTTAATTTTGGTTATACTTCACTAATGCTACAAACCTGGACTCTTTGACAAAGAATATATGTGTGTGTGTGTGTATATATACATATAAATATATATATATATATATATATATATTTAAAAAAACAAGTGATGCAATAATTCCTGACACGTATCCCCACAGACTGCTGTTTTAGCCGAGCTTGTCTCGCTTTGAGAAAAGTTCTCATCACTCTTGCTAAATGAAACATCAGGGTGACATAGCAGAACTAATCCCCCTATGTTTAAAAGTCCACAATTATACCAAACTCACTGTCCAATTACGCTGAGACAGGACACTTAGGCACCCACACTTACACACAGACGAAAGAGAGAAAGATAAAGCTTTAACAATACTGTTAGATAAGTCCTTGCGTTTCAAGGTGCAGAACACTATGCAGACAGAGGAAAAGGAAAAGAAAAAGACAAAAAAAAAAAACAGTGAGAGCAATTATGTATTCCGAGGACAAAACAGTAATATAATAAGACCCTGTGTCGCAGAAAATGTGTTCCCTCTGTGAAACATGGTTGCTGACACAAAGTGTAGATCAATAGTTGCCCACTGGAGCTCCCCTCATAGGCCTAATCAAAAATAATAACAATGATAGTAATTGTAATGGCCTAGTCACACTAATAATGTCCATAACAATTACAATAAATTACACGCTGTCCAATGTGCAGCTTCTAATGGTCATTGTCCATTTAACAGAATTAATCATGCTGAGAGGGAGGGGGAAAAAAAAAAAAAGGTGTCTGTGTTATTAGTATGTGTTTAGAGGCCCTGGTGCTAAAATGGAGCATCTCTCATCTGTCACCCACAGATAAAAGAAACAAGAAAGATGCATAAATGTATAAATTATGTGTCTCATTTCAAGTTGGCCGGGGGAGAGGTCAGCGCCTGTGATCAGGTGGAGGGACTGACGCAGAACAGAACCAAAGTCCATGGTAGGGGGGTGGGGGGTGGGGGTGTCGAGGAGGACAGAAGTGCTAATGGCCTATGGGCGACGCTTGTAGGGGAAAGTAGAATTAATACCCATTTAATGGACTGTGGCAGAGCGCTGGCTGACTAACTGTGTGGGGATGCAAGGGGTCTATGTGCGTGTGTGAGTGTGCTTTGTGTAAGACGTTGGAAGCTCAAGGTTTAGGGGTTCTGTGGAGAGCCATTGTGTGTTAGTTTAAGCCTCAGATTTAACCCTGCTGCACAGGGAGCAAGATCAGCTATTACTGTCAGCAAAGTTATTACAGCTACATGCCAGTTGCAGGATTACTCTCCGTGCGCGCCTGAGCGAATGTGTGCGAGGAATACAACTGAGTTTACATTGTACCACAGCAGATGTGACAGTGTATTATATGTTGTTTGTAATGCCAGCGCCAGTGTCTGAGGGGTGTAAACACGTGTCACATCGCTTGACTTACATATACGCTCTGTGCTTGTCTATTTACCTGTCTGAACTAATCTGTCGCCTTATGTATGGGTTGCCCTCTGTAGTGATGCTGCCATTACTGGTATACTTGAACAGAACACAGCCTCACTGACAGCGAGAGCATGGATGACTGGGTTTATCACAGGCAACAATCACACATTGTGATGGATGATGGTGTGTGAGAGTGGATGTTTTTCCAGTCTTAAAATAAATAGTCTGAAATTAGTTATGACACCGGGTTTAAGAGAAAAAAAAAATGTAATTTTGAGTGAAAATATGTGAGTATACTGTACGGTATGCAACACAAGCCTGTGTTATCATGTGACTATCAAACAGCAACTCTGCGTCAGTTTTCTTCAAACCTGAAACCTACACTATAAAGACAGTCTGGATTCAGAGGGAGCGTGAGGATTTCATGGCGGTGAAATGAAATCCATGAAGATTTTATGGAGCTTAGCCTCATGGATTTGGCATTCAGAGTTGATGTCCCACAGTTGACATTTGCCGCATGTATTACTTGGTGGTTTTGGAGGTGAAAAGACGTCTTAGAGTCTGTTAAGACTCGGCTAAGTTTTCAGACTTCCTGCTGATGTACTGTTGTCGTTTCAATGGTGATTCAATGACCAGATCTCAACAGTTCATGTGCTACAAAAACAGTTAAAAACTGTATTCTTTACATGCAGCAATGTCATACAGCTTCACAGCTGTGCTAATGGTGGCTTGGATTAGTCGATAAATGAATACATTTAAATATACGCATATGTAACAGGTGAATATAAGTGACTTAATTTGATCAAATCATTTTGTGCATATATTTCCAACTAGGCCAATGTCTATTGCCCAATATGTATGTGGGTTTGTGGGTGCACATGTGGATGTGTGCAGCTAAATAAGCTGAGTCAAGTATATCTCCACACACTAGTTAATGGCAATGTTTTGTTTTATTTATTTTTCATCCTTTGAGAGTTGAGCTGTGACACAGCTGTCCTTAGTTTGAAATCAGTTTTGTATGTGAGGGAGCGGGCGAATAGTTTTCTATGGCGTTCCCTTTCTTGCTAGCTTAAATCGCTGCCATGTACACGGACTGCTTGTACTGTTTCCATTTACTGCTTGAGGGTCTTGACCTGGTTTTCAGCCTCCTCTCCAAGGGTCTGGAGCATGACCACTGTAAGGGGCAGCCCTGCATTACTGTACAATGAAAATACAAAATCAAAAGAAACATGCACCCGTATCACTGGACTATAACAAACAAAACCAAACACTTTCCACCTCCCCAGTACAGTAAAAAAACATCACTACCTAACACCCATATATGTTTTTGTGTTATGATATGTTATGTTATGTCACTTTCTTTGTCTTTGTCTTGCTTCACCAAATAATAAAAACCTTTCTCCATTTATATGTATTTTGCTGTCAAGGGAACTGAATGCTGTGTGTGTGTGTGTGTGTGTGTGTGTCTGTGTGTGTGTGTGCATGTGTGCGTGCACACTATGTAAGGCCAAGTGTGTATGTGAGACCGAAAGACACGCCACAGTAATTGACTAGATGACTACTTAGTCATATTACTGCCACACCTCCTGACCCAGACTATTTCCTTGCAACGTAACAGTCGACAGAACATCACAATCGCACACATATACACAAACTACACACGTACAGCGCAGGCACAAATTATCCATCCCCAGCCTCTCTTCTGTCAAGCACTCTGCTTGCAAAAATAACAGATCTCCTTCCTCAGCTTCCAGGTAAAATGGACTCAACTGTCTCGCCGTGCCTTCTCCCTCCCTCTTGTCTTGTCTCTTATCTGCAGATGTCTTGTCTCCTGCGGGCCCCCTGACTCTTTTCAGAGCTTCTATTTTAAGAGCCGAGTTGCTCCGTTCGATCACCCTGTCCGTCTGTAGGTCCTCCAGATGACAAAGGGAAACAAAATCTGTCTGTGTACAGTATGTCTCTGTGTGTACGTGTGGGGCTCTGTGTGTGTGTGTGTCTGTGTGTGTGTGTGTGTGTGTGTGACCCCTTTGTGTTATGTGACTATTTAGACAACCTACACTTCCCCAGTTAAAACAGCAGACCGAAACGAGTGTTTCCAGATGGAGACACTGTAAACCAAAGCGGCCCATCCCTTCAACCACACACACACACACACACACACACAGTGGAAGCCTGTCTTGCTAGGGCATACCATATCTCACTCTCCCGCTATGTTTATCTCCAGTGACAACTTTCTAGGCCAGACTATTGTTTCACTGTTTATCTGAACCCCAGGCTCCAAAATCAGCAGCACTATGATTCAGTCTTCCTGCTCCCTTTTATAGACTGCGGGTAAGAAGTTGGAGGGAAGGCGGTTTGGAGAGGAATGAAGTGAGGGAGGCAGCATGCTAAGGAATGAGTGTCTTGTTCAAGGTCTCTCCAAGGTCTCATCATTTGAAACTCATCAGAGCCTGACAGGCATTGATGAGACAGGATATAAAGAGGTTCTGCAAACGTTTAGCAGTCTTCCATAATCCTCTACAAGGGGAATCTGAAGGGTCAGTTCGTCCCTTACTCTTAAACCACAAAAAATAAAGCAACTTACTTTAAGGAATAGTTTGCTTCTGTGGGTCAAAACTTGCTGAGAATGACATGAGATGACCAATACCGCTTTCACGTCTGTCTACTAAATACAAAGCTAAAACCAGCAGGCCATTAGCTTAGGTTAGCATAAAAACTGAAAGCAGGAAGAAACAGCTAATTTGGCTCTTCCTGTTAAAGAACAATCCACCTTCCAGCTCCTCTGAAGTTCACAAATTATTTGTTTGTTTAATCCATACACAAATGGAAATATAAAAAAACACGGCTTTACAAGGAGTCGCAGGCTAAACTAAGCTAATTGATAATGGCTCTAGTTACACATTTAGCATACAGGCAAGGCTTTACAAGGAGTTNGGAAGAAACAGCTAATTTGGCTCTTCCTGTTAAAGAACAAGCAAGCAAGCTTAGCCATGCTAAACTAAGCTAACTGCTAATGGCTCTAGCTTAATATGTAGCAGACATACATGAGAGCGCTATCAATCTCACACTCGGCAAGAAAAGGGAGAAACATATTTTTCTAAACATTGAACTATTCCTTCAACTGTAGCAGCATCTAGTCATGCTGATAGTTCGGTTTCATGTGCTAACGTTTTGAGATTTCCATATTTTAAAGTTCCTGCTGCTAAAATATTGAAAAATTGTAGCCTATCTGAAAAAAACAGCAGAAACAATGAGCTGTGGAAAGTCCACAGACCGCGCTGTCAACAGTTTTCATAGGGACTCTGTCTTCAGTAGCAAGCAGTTCCAGTGGAAATTGCCCACAGTGAGAGGGTCTGCACATTATCCAGAGTAATAAGAGCGTTGTGGAAAGATACACTCCTGGTGAGTTTTGCAAATGAAACTTTTCAAATAAACTTTTCTTCACCTCCACTGTATCCTGATGGAGGCAAAACACTCCACATACCACAAGCGAGCAACAGCAAACTTCTTAACTTTAGAATTTTTTTTTTATGCTGCTTTTTTTTTCTTTCTCTATTATCCGATATCATTTTCTATTCTCTTACTTCTTTCTCTTTCTTAACCTCCCTCCTCTTCCCTTCTCTCCCACAAGGCCTCATTGTGGTCTGTAGATTGCAGAGATGGTGCTGCCCTTTGGAATCTCAGAGCTGAGCCAAGGACAACCCCATCAAGAGAAACACTGTAAACAAGGACGAAGAGCTGCACACAGTTGACCGGAACAAGTATGAGTCACAGCATGCAAACAGTTCTCCTGCTTTCAGCGCTTAAAAAAAAAAAAAAAAAAAGCAAAGATCAACCACAACTATTAATATGCCCTTTGACGACTTAACTCACAAATGGTAAAATGTGAATAATTGAACAAGGGCAATGCAGCTAATGAGGAATCAACATTAAAATCTGAAGGAGAGAGAGAACAAAATGACTGCTCTCATCCTCGGTGGATGGTAAGCCCACTTTCTGTTCTTGGGGAGCTCTGGTAAGCTTAGAGCACATTTCGGTCTGTTTCACTTCGACAAAGCGGATGTCCTGAAAATCCCCCCCTCCACTCTACACCATCCACGGGTCTAGCTCAAAGCCTCGGCACTGACTAAGAACCCATCAGAAACACCACACATTCTTTTTAATCCCCTCCTCCTTGAGCTTTGCCGTTCCTTAGTGCAACTCAGAACATGCAAGTGAATTAACTTCTGGCTCAGGCGCTTGGTTTGGGCTGTTTACTCCGTCCAATAGGCCAACAAATAACAGTGATTGCCTCCATTTGTAAACCGTTTTTTTTTTTTTTTTTCTGATAATAAAGGCAATTTTGTTACAAATTTCTTTTCCCGCCTTTCTGTTCCTTCAACAGACACAGAATGGGGCAGATTCTGCTTTGGGAGATAACACTAAACCAATAGGCTCCTGAAGCTTAGAGAAAATTCAATACACAGGCCATCCTTTACAGATCCGCCGCCATCTTTGGCTGGAAAACACTGCTGTGCCAGCGTGGACTTCTATCATTCTGTTCACTCATCCTGCCAGCATGGTGATTCATTTCATACACTAAACCCTCAGAGAGCTATCTATGTATATACATCAGCGAGTGACAAAGGATTCATATAGCTGCCATTTCCTTTGGCTTGAGGCAATGCTTCTTTGTGTGTGCAGAGCAGCAGGTATTTTTGATTGATTGGAGCCAAAACACACAGGGGAGTAAAACAAAGAAAAGGGCTGTTCCGCACAAGATGTGGAAACTCTGTTTGGTACTTAGGGAAATATTTGGAGAATCAGGGTTTTTACTGAAAGCATGGATAGCAGCTCAATGCTTGAAGGTCGGATATTTTACACTTTACTGGTGTGTCATTTAAAGTATTGATATCCATAAGAACATATAGTTGGTATATTGGTTTAATATAATTACTAAAGTAAGTATAAGTGGTTTAAAGTACCAAAAAATACCTTAATCTAGCTTTACATCTCCTCTGTAAGGCTTCTCTCTGGAGCTCTAGTAACAAGTTACAACAGGTCGGTGAGCCAATCAGAAGAGAGGCTCTGAACCTTTCCTTTGATTGGCTGACTGTTTTCTGAGTGATCAAATAAAAATAGAGCAAATTTAAGGTAAATACTTAGAGAAACCAAATCCTGCAAGATTGGATGGTGGGCCCAGGTGGGCGGGGCTTGGGGCATGGCTGAGGGTGGTGACTGCTTTGTTGTGACATCACAAAGTTACAGAAGTGTTGACGGATTGTTTTAAGGCTCAGTTTCTGAATACAGGCTGTGTGCATTTCTCTGTGGACCGAGCGCTTTGATACTTTAACAGTATTAATATAGAACTTAGACCTGCTTTATAATAAAAGAGGAGATGGAAATCTCAATTTATACAATATGAGACCTTTAAGTGTTTAATTGGCATGCATGATACATTACAAATATTACTGAGGATTGTAAAGAGGCCAACAACCTTGCGGGGGTTTTAGTTTTTAAAACAATATGATAATCCCTGTTGTCAGTTCATACAGTTCATCTCTTAGTGTATGTCTGATTGCCAGGCTTCAAAGGCATTCACATGCAAAATAAAACCCTGTTCCTTTTAAAGATTAATACAAAGGAAGGATTTGAGTACAGAGTGTAACACAAGTTTAAATCCTTTGCCACCTGGGAATGTGTGAAATGGATACAGACACTATGAAAGAGAATCAGAATAAGAGGAAATTTAAAAAAACAAAAGAAAAAAAAAGAAAAAGAATTGACCTTCTCTGAGTCCTTGTTAGCGTGGGTCAGTGACCTCACAGTTCCTCCATCCCACACTGCTGATTCCTTGGCAAGCCCAAAGAAGATATGCTGGCATCACAGCCACAAACACAACAACGGACAACCGGCGCTCCTCTTACCATTTGGCCTAATGAATATGCATGTTAATAATCTTTGCTGTAATATATGGGGCCTTTCCACCTTATCCAAACACTAGGGAGTGCCCTGAGGTGTAACAGTCAAATTAACACACTAGGATAAGAGGCTAAATGAAAATACAGAAAAGTTGCCTGGGGGAGATTTGCCCTGCTTAGTGTTGTGTCTAATCAACGCTGTTAGAGCTCCAGTTTCTAAACTCCAACCACAAAGGCAGAGCTGTCGGTGCAGGCTCTTTTGCTGATCAAACTTTCTTTTTGAGATGAAAACTCAAGACTCTCTCTTCGAATCTGTGGCATGACCACGCCATTAAATGCGAATGCAGCAAATTCACATGCTTGACAGACATTCACGTCGCTTTACACGTCTGGATAATTGATAAATGTGCAGGAGATCACACAGTGTCAAATAAATAGGATGAGAAGGATTTACCTCTGAGCTATGTCAGCTTGCACCCTCTTTCATTTCCTCACGTTTAATCATATCCCATCATCTGCAAGAGGTAAATAAGTCTCCTCCAGGAGGCTATTTACATTTCACCAATCTGTGTGTCTCTAATCCTTCCTGCGGTTCTATAAGGGTGAGATCCAAGTTATCTTAGACTGAATCATCTCCATACACAGGATGATGCTGAGGTGGAGGGGGATCCTGAGCTTTTTTTTTTTTTTTGGAGCAAATGGCCTCTGAGCTTCAAGCTTGCCCAAAACACTTAAGACCTTTATTACAGGCACTTAACCATAGGGCTCGTCAGTGTTGGCGATAGGTTCTAAGTCACAGATAATGGGCAGGCACACAAACACAAGTGCAGACACACACACACACACACACACACACACACACACACACACACACACACACACACACACACACACACGTTATGGTATCATTATGGTATCATCATCTGTTCTCAGTCAGCAGAGTGAAACTACCACAGTGTTTGACACAGCAAGATTCCAGTGTGGATCAAAGGGTTTCTGTGTCTGCATACAGGAGTGTGTGTCTGTGTGTGTGTGTTTACTGTACGAGTGAGTGTATGTACGTAATATGTATAGTCCTTGCAGACTCCTTCACAATAGTTATAGCTGCTATAGTTATTTTTTTCATTACTGTGCAAGGTAACTAAAAGTATGTAAACTATTAGCACACATAGTATCCAAAGAGGAAGTGTAAGTGTGTTTATGTGTTGCACACTGCGTGCCTGTGTGTGTGTGTGTGTCTGCGGGCTGATTTCATTCCTTATTGCTTTTTTTTCCAACGGTTGCACAGGACAATTAGCATTCCAGTCCGTTTCCCTGGACTCCTATGAGATGTCTCCTCATTTGAAGATGATACATCCCCTTAAGCGTGTGTGTGTGTGTCAGAGAGAGTGAGAGAGGGTGGAAGAGACACTCAGTTAATGTTGGAAGGTCAAGGTAGGCAAGCTGAATATGCAGTATCCCTCCACAGTCAAGGCTTTGAAGTGCAACGTTAACCTCGGCTCTGACCCCCCAATGTGAAAATGTGGCTTTTGCTTCTCAATCTACAGTGCAGGGCCTGTAAGTGGTTAAGGTGCAAGGCAGGGGCAGGTTTTGGCTCCATATAATACCAACACAAGGGTGGGCAAACATGAGACAGGTACGAGAAATGCAAATGTGTTCCAAATGCAAATTGCATACGCTTCAATACATAAACACAGACTCAAGGTACATAGAAACACACTGACACTTGTGCACCGCACACCCGCATCGACCCTTTCTCCCGTGAGTCATCCACTGCACCCTCATTCATCAATATTAGCACTCCCTGTGCACACACACACACACACACACACACACACACACTTGTCCGACCAAAAAGGGACACCGGAGCAACACACGCACACATACACACACATTTACCATCCTCACAATTACTCTGCAGCTTCCTCTATGTCAGCCAAGTAAATGGGCTGAAGGAGGATGTTAGAGGAGCAGAGGACACAGAGCTGCTCCTGCAGTTTCTTGCCAAGCAGTTTGACTTTTTAGACTGGCACCTGTGGCTAAAGCTTTTTTTTTTTTTTGATGGAACCAAGCTGATGTGCAGTAATTTGATTTTTTTCTCCTGCACTCTCTCATTTACTCATTTAATTTTCTCTTTTCGTCAGCAACATGCTATTTATTTGCCTCGCTCACTCTGTCTTACTTGTTCTTCTGTTTTTATTACCCCCCTCCACCCTCTCTCATCTTTATATCTCCTTCTCTCTCAGTGCTCCTCTTTCCTTTTCTCTATATTCTACTAGCTTATCCTCCGGTTTCTGATAAAAAAGTAATAAGGGTTCTAATGGCTTCAATTTCCTTCCCTCTCCTCTCCTGGCAATCCACTGTGTATTGCATTCCTGAAGATAGCCTTTGTTGTTTCTAAAACAAAGGGCAAATGTGTGTGTGTGGGCGTGCGTGTGTGTGTGTGTTTCATGGGATGGTTGTGACCATATTCCAGATTTAAAAGCAGGTAGGAGTGTGTGTGCATCAGAGACAGAGAGCTCTTGCCTTTGCCTTCCAGTGTTTGTGTGTATGTGCGTGCATACTCTCAGCATTTGTATATTTATGTGTGCACTTCTCCCCTGTGATTCCACCTCACCACTTAGGCCAGGGGTTTAATTGAATAGTGGAAGAGGTTGGCTGCTCTTGGCTTCAGTGGTAGAAACTACCCATAACCCCCCTCGGGCCACGCTAGTGGCTTGCTCAGGGCTATAAAACTTTCACTAAGGCAATCCCATGCACGCTCTGGCCATAACAGAGAGTGTGAATACAAGTCTTAATATGTGTGTGTGTGTGTGTGTGTGTGTGTGTGTGAGGGAACAAGAGAGAAAGAAAATCACTGAAGGTCAGTGTCCTCCTTCTCATCCGTCTATCCCTCCTTCCATGCACCATAGATCCACTTTTAATCTCCCTCTGATCTCCCGCCCTGGTGTAAAGAGACCCAATATGTGCCAGGGCTTTGGTCCTATTGTACTCTGTTACTCAAGACAATGGCTTGTGCCACCACACAGGATGAATGGGCCTCATAAATACTCCAACTGAAATGAGATCCGTTTGCAAGCATCCATATATGGTCAAGAAGGAGAACTACGTCTGAGTATATTTTTTTTTACACCCTCCTTTTTAAGCTTACAACATAAATCTGTCCTGTTTCATCTCATCTCCTCCTCCGCCTGTTTGGACATTCATTTGGACACAAACCCTCACGAATCTTAGCTTTATGTTTTGTGTGTGTTTATTTCTGTGGCATTCAGGGCTTATTTCTCTGATTTCTGCTTAGATTTTCATAAATCATTGTTGTCAGATTCTGTGTGAATAATATGATTCACTTCTTAGGTTGATGAACAACCAGCGAGAATCCATAAATGTGAGTGAAAGAAAAATGAGTGTTAAAGTATTGTGTTTGCACGAAAGGGTCTATGATGAAAAAATCAAACTGTGTGGTTTCTATTGTTCTATTGTAAAGCAGACATATTTCTATGGAATGTTCTTACAGAACAATGTGGTGAAAGATATGTAACAAGGACTTCTGTCTCTACTCAAACCAAGGACTTGAACCAGTTAAGTAGGCTATATCCCTGACACCTTGGCTCGTTTTTTTTTATTTCTTGGGCTTTCTGGTGAAGTGGAAGCCTATAACAGTGAGCAGCAACATGACATTTATTTTTTGTCAACAGCAGAAGAAGCTGGAGCAGGTATCTGTACCTCAATGTCAAGGTGTATTATGAAAAAGTAGCTTTGATCAACCTTTATTACATCTTCGCTTGTTCGATTTGAAGCTTATTTCGACATATTCTGTATTCCGTTATTTTTTATTTTTGACATTTCTAATGAGAGTTTTGCATGTGCAAGTCAAAAATACACGTAGAAACAGGTGAACAGAAGCGTAACTTTTAAATATGCTCTTAAATGGTTCAATGTCATGTTTACTTAAATTGGACTTTTCCACGAGGGAAGTAAAATGTCTGCCGTCTGGATATTTTTGAAAAAGTGCAGCCTAAATGAATCTGAGATGGATGTCCCCTCTTAAAAACACTGGCTGACCCGCTGTCCTTGTTTCCTTTTTGTGTCCACGTGGGCAGACTCCCAGGTGAGACAGCCCTTGAAAATGGTCCTCCTCCTTAACTCACCTCTCTATCTCCCTCCCTCTCTGTTTTGTCAACTATATCCTCAAAACGAGCTGGGAATGAGTGGGAAGAGACGAAAAAGGGTGGTGTGCGAGTTAGAAAAGAGAGAGATGGAGAGAGGAGAGATATTAATAGTGACAGGGCAGAGCTATTGAGAGCCTGACGACGATCCCTCTGCCTCTCTCTTAAGGTGTGGGGACGAGGTAATGGGTTGATGGTGACATCGAGAGATGGAGGGACGGAGGCAGAGAGGTAGATGAAGGGCTAATGCCTATAGATTGTGACCTCTGGGGAGGGAGACGCCATTATTCTGACAGGGTTGGGTTGAGAAGCCTCTAAAAGCCTGAGGTTCCAGCTCAGATCTAACTACCATCAGTCCCACGACTAAGCTGGTAGGGGTTTGTCTGGATAAGTGGACCTGACAACCCCCAGCGATGAGGTCTCCCTGCAGACTCACTACTCCACCGTACGCCGTTTACTTCAGCCAAGGGTATGTCTGTGGGGATTTGTCCATTTCCATTTGCTTTCCACAGGTGGTCTCATGAGTATCACTATTAGGGTAACAAGAACAGACTTTTCGTCAAATGATCATGCAATTTTCGTTGTATCAGTGAGGTGAGCTCCAGCTGATTAATATTATACTGCTCCCCAACACAATCGTCCTGTGCTGCCACTGACATATCTTTTAAAATATGGTGAGCACAAGCAAGAAAACATGTATAGAGAAATAACATCACATAGTTCCATACATCACCTGGCTTCTAGAAATAATAAAACTATCAGCAAAGCAGACATTTGATCCTCCAGCAGCTTATGTATGCCGGGAAATACATTATATGTGTGTGTTTTCAGTATCTCAGTATCTTCTCAGCACATCTGAGGCAGCATTTACTTTCATTTAGTATAGATCAGATTGCTGGGATGCTCTCCCATATGAAAGCACAACGTAATGCATTAGTTGCAATGATAAGATACAGTATACTGTATCAGTTGTTTTTTTTTTTCTCAAGACACTAGTGTTGTGAATTTCACTAGAGAGCATAATTTTTTAAAGCAAGGAAAATAAGACAAAACAACTGCAAGGTCCTTTTAGCAACAGTTCTGGAGCTTTCAGCTGTTTCAAAAAGCAGATGGATTTTGCCCAGTTGTCCTGAAACTGGAGATGCTTCCATTTTCCATATCTTTCTGAGTATCACTTTGAACCTTCATTGAAATTTAAACAGGGGGTGTTCTGATTTCAAAGTTTCCTCCTTCAGTTGACACGAAGGAAGGAATTAGCTATGGAGACCAAAACTGTCAAATCAACAGTCAAAACAGTCACCTCTGCTAATTGGTAATGTAGATGTTGGGTGGAGCTTAAGGAATTGTGTGAGGTCACCAAGCTCTAGAATAATGGGTCTAAAGGCCGCCTGGTCACAGTTCAACTTTAACTTCAACGTCAATTCTGACCCACAAATTTGCAGGGTTGACAAACACCAAGCTGTCACCTTTGGCAAACCAAAGAGTCCAGAATGGAGGAAGCTATCGTAGCATATTAGCTGTGTCACTCCATCCACGTTTATTTAATCTGCTCTGCTCTCTAGAACCAAAGCTTTTTATGAAGATGTGTTCCACTGTCTAGTGACCACCTAAAAAGTGTAGGCTAAGTTGTCCCATCCAAGTGATAGAGAAATCAATCATGCACAGTTTGCACTGGTTTGTGTGCACCCACGCAGTCCTGAAAGGCGGTCTAATCAAGCACCACAAGTGAAAACATATATAAACATGGGTATATGGGGGTTTAAAGAAATGCAATGCCAATTTTAAGTTAAGAGGAGTTGTCCCTCAGATGTCCTTCTAATGTGCATATTTTTAAAGATGTGTTTTCACTGAGTATATTTCCCTTGCAATATGGATCATCAAAGAAAAAAAATCCCCCCAGGTTCATTCATGCAAAAATAATCAAGCAAAAAAGTTTTACTTGAGAAATCAACAGCATTTTAGCAAAAACAGGAATTAAATACAGGCCAGAACTTTACTTTGACATCTTGTCAAATTTTTTAAGCCCAGCTGTATTGGCATGTGTGCTGTCAGGCTGTGTGGAAGAGACAGCAGAATACTAAATGTCATATCTGATGAATGATGAAATTCATGAGTACATTTATTTGGGAGGTTACTGACAGCTACTAGGGTTACTAAGGCAGGGGTGGGACTCCCCCTCGATGCTGCATATGGTCAACCGCAAAATAAAATTTATATTTCATGAGGCATCATGTGCAAACGCTACCCTTCCTTGATAATATAGATTTTTTTCAAACTCACTGGTGTTCTCTAGTGGCGCTCCCATCACGGTGAGGAAGAGAATCAGGGCTGCAGATCACCCTTATCGTGCATCTCTGTCCATAATGGTCCTGTCACGTTTGAACAGAGTCAAAATAACTGAGACCATGTTTAAAAACCAGAAATCTATTACTGTAACAGAAAGATGAACCCAGCATTATGCTAAAAGGGGCTATGTACACATAGCGCCTGTGCATAAAAGTGAATGCAGCTGCAGAAATAAACAGCAGCAGTGTGTTTTACCATTTGCATAATGGAAGAGACTGTAGCTGTCACAGCATCACAGTTTAAGGAGGCATTGGAGAAAAACCAAACATAAAATGCAGAGCTCCAAATGTGAGACATGCAGACGGTTTGTAATTTATTTATGCACCTTGATCATATGCTGATGGAGAGACCCACCGAGGGCCAGACTTCTCCTTTTGTTCACCTCACTAGTATGCCTTTCAAATTCCTGTCAGCTTTTGAATGCGCTGCTGCAATCTTCATTCTTGCTCGCTGGGTATGATTACATGCACAAAAGGGGAGAGAAATGTATTCCCTTCTCCCAACTTTTACTTATTTGAAGTGTATTACTTGATGATGCTTCCTAATTTATTTATTGACGGAGCGCAACAGCATCTGAATTGTGTCTGAGCAGTGCAGCTGTGGAAACTGTCTTACTTACTTATAGAGGGTATTCACCATCAGTTTCAGAACTGGTGTCACACCAATTAGAAAACCAATTATGCATACACATGGAGGAGGAAGATTAGGAGGAGAAGATGAAGAAGGAGGAGGAAGAGGAGAAGGAGAAGAACAAGGAGAACAAGAACAAGAAGGAATAAGAGGAGGAGGTTGATTCATGCAAAAATAACAAGATGAGGAGAAGTAGAAGAAGGAGAGGAAGGAGAGAAAGAAGAAGAAGAAGAAGAAGAAGAAGAAGAAGAAGAAGAAGAAGAAGAAGAAGAAGAAGACTTTTGACTTTTACACAACTTTATGTAGGACACATAAAGCCAAAAAACTTAAATGGTCCATTTCAAAACTTCAAATAACTTACCAGTCAATCAAAAAGAAAACACCAACACCAACAACACACTCCTACCTACAAGTTTAAAAAACAACAAAACAAAAAAACAAAAACTAAAAGCTGATCTGCAGCAACCCATCGTCTTCTATGGAACACAAGACCTGCCTGATCCCCCACACATCCCTGAAAACGTCCAGGCTGCAGGTCAGTCTGTAAAAAGAGTGCTCAATTCTGAGCCGAGCTGAGACCAGAGCCTTCAGACACAGCACCGGCTCCGTCCAACCCACACCTGACAACTGGTTCTTGCGACTTTTCCAAATTGTCATCTTAGCATTTGCTAACAAAAAGTTGATAAGAACAAGTGTCTTTCTCTTTTTAACAGTGTACCTTGGGCCAAAAACAAAAGAAGAAGAAGAAGAAGAAGAATTCAGCTTGGTCCAGAAGAAATGTAGCTGTGTTAATCAGGTTTCTCTAATCTCCTACCCTGAGTAGGGGAACCAGGTTTCTCATTCACCTGACATTTGAAAAAATGAGGTCACTACACTAACCTGATTATTTAAGATAAGTATATATGTAAACGTAGTGGCTGTCACTGATACCACAATGTTAAAACACCTATATCACCTCAATCTGCTGGTACTTATGTTAACCCTGCCACCTTGTCTAATGAGTTGTTGATACTGTGTGTTATACTGGGTGGCCTCTAACTCGACAATCAAACTGCACCATGGCCCCTTAACAACTCACTAAAGAGCAAAGCACAATAACTAATGAAATATAAAGTGATGAAAAAAAAAGGAAGGAAGGAGGCCAAAGGCTTCCTTTCACATCTGTTGGTCTACCTCCCTCTCTCACCCTCGCTTTCCTTTGCACTCTTCCAAGGTGCCAGACTCCGTGCTCAGCTGGCAGAGCAACAGAGCGAGTGAGGCAGCAAACAGGGAGAGAGACAATGAAAAGAGAGGAGAGGTTCAGTGAGGGCCAAATGGCTAGCTGGCCTCAGGCGATGGATCGGCATCCACTCTCCAGGAAGAGGCTGTGTGCATTCAGCGGATGGCTTCAATATGGGGCAAACAACTTTACTCAGAGAGGGTCATTGAACCTCTGTTGATGTGATATTTTGCCTCCCACCTGTGCATAACTACTGGGGTAAAGGCTAAAAGACCTGAGTGTTATTTGTCATCTATCTTTGGAAATGTAAGCTCCTATCAAGAGATAGCAGAGAAGAGGCAAATAAGAAGGGCCCAACGTCTCTACACTGAATATCAACTCAATCTTCTGTATTTATTATCAAAAGACAAGAGGCAAAATACTGTCAAAATATCTATGCTTGTGTGTGAAACTTGTGAAACTTTTATTGATTTATTCTGACAGAGAAGAGCTTTTAATATTTCAAAGAAATTCAGCACTGCAGTTTCAGTGTGCCTAAAAGTGGAGGAGGTTTGAAAGTTCGATACTGAATAAATCTGGTGCAGTTTTCTGTCAAAGGTGCTGGAACATCCATGAAAACCTTATTTGTCTGGCTGCTAATTTCCTCGCTGATATAAACAAAAAGTGGGGATTTTTGAGAAGTCAGTCTGAGCTGCGCCTCCGAGCCTCTGCTCTGACACAGAATGCATTAAAATAAATACTTTCTTCTCCATCTTCCCGAGCTGGAAAACACCACTGACTTATGCAGCCGTTGCAAAATGCAGCGTTGCTTGAATCGCAGGTGGGGACTCAAAATAGGTCACAGCCAGCCTGTTTATGTGGAAATCCAGGATGACAAGAGTCAGCATTCTCTACTTATTGTGCTCATAGAATGTGAATGATAAATTGTGCACACGGTTTTGTAAACCATCAATGAACAATTCATGCTAAAAAAAAATTAAATGCAGGCTGAGAATTCCCAACAAAAAATGTCATGTCACTAAAAGTAATTGGGGAGAATGTGGTGACATTGTTATAAAAATAGGTCCAACAAGCATGAATGAGCCCAAAGAGAGTGCATTCCTAATGTCACTAAAACTCGCTAAGAAAAACCCTGTGTGTGCTCAACAGTGGCAAGTACAGTAGGTCAAAGCAGAAAACAGTTAGTATGCATAGCTTTGTGGGTTGGAAATGTAGCCCGCACATTATACTGTACTGTTTCCTCCTCACACTTGTCATAATAAAGAAAGTGCTTGAGCCAGCATGCTTCACTGACGTACTCTTCCTGCCTGTCTGTGCGCCTGTGTCTTGCTGAAAAGCCCTGTCAGAGAGGCCCGACATCACAGTTCCTCCATCTGTCTCGTTGTGTCTCACCCGTTGTTGTTTTCAGGGGTAAAAAAAACGAAGAATGGAGACAGAGGCGAGAAGATGGCACACCTCCTCTGGCTATGTCCTCCTTCCTCCTCTCCTCTCCTCTCCTCTCCTCTTCCCTCCCTCCTTCTCTACCTCTCGGCTGATCGATACGCCGCTGCAGGGAGAGCCAGGGAAGTTTGGATCAATCTAACTGCTGCTGGGAGCAACTATGACGGGATGAGGGAGGGAGGGTCAGAGACTGAGGATATGGAGGGAAAAACAGACAGTGAGAGATGAAGGGGGAATGCAGAAGCAGGACTGAATGCTGCAACATGAATGTGAGGACGAGGAAGAGGGAAGTATGGGGGTTTGGGAGGTAATATGATTCAGAACTAAATATTTAAAACGATACTTGCAAAATATAGATGATACCTATACAGGTCCAAACAGAAGTGAGGATAAAAATACTATAAAAGTAACTCTCAAGGAAGCTCACGTCTTTGTCATGTCTGTAGGTGCCTCAGGTGCAGGCTGTAATCATACTGTTACAGGCGCTGTCCGTGGTGCTGCGCAGCAAAACACATCCACCTCAACAAGTCTTTTATCCCATATTCAGCCTTCGAGACTTGTTTATCCTAAAATGAGAAAGTGCTCTGCCAAGTGGGAGGAGCGTTTGCACTTGTTCCTGTGCAGAACAGTTTTTCACAGTTTGACAATTTCTTTGAGAGTTAAGCATCTAGCTGCTCGCACTGGTATCAGGAAACCTTAGCAGTAAAAGCATCTTGAAAATGAGCTGATTTTACTGAGAAATCTTGTCCCATCGGCATATCTATTTATTTATTTTTGTTGGAGTTACTTGCTCAAAAATATATATAATAATATTAAGGCTCAATAAAAACAGAAAAAGACTGTGAGAACACAAGCCAAGATGGTGAGTAGAGATGCACGCAGACTTAAAGCGAGCAAGCTTAATATGGCGACGTCTCACACTGACTAATGACAGCAACACTGTCGACACCTTTTGACTTGACTTTACAGTACACTGTGTACACTGTGTCCCCGGTGGTTAGCTGAATTGAAAGGAACTTCAGTGTCAGGGTTTGTTTGCCCGCTAAACCACATCTCTTGTATGATGAATGCAGTGTGTAACATTCATAGTTACATCTTCTTTTGTTTACTGGCTGTGGTTTTCACTATTGTTTCTTCGCTGGGCGGGTTGACTTTTCAGCCTACATTCATTTATTTTTGTTGGGGGCCAAGAACATGTCCATTACAGGGACAAAACACCATGTTTCATGCACAACTGGTGGGAAAAACGTTGGGAAAAAAGGCAGAGGCATAGGCCGATATTGCTGTTCATCTGAGTAACAAAACAACTGCTGCGAAGATTTTTATGTGATTTTAGTGAAATCAGAAAGGGCTTCAGTGCAATTGGTATCCCGCAGATCTGAATGCAAATGTTGTAAGCAAGAGATGTATTTACTCTAATTCGGGCAATCAGCGTGCTCACTGCCTTTAAAGGCACTTTATAAGGCTTATTTTTAGTTATATCTTCTAAATGCAGCTTATTAACCAGCTCAGAATGAGTAAACAGAATCCATCTTATTTTCCCTGCAGACAGATTTTCAATAGAAAATACTGTTGCGGGCAGGAGTCAGAGAGCACATCTAGTAATGGTCAGAATTAGAGTCCAATTCAGACAGTCTCAAACTATTTAACATTCACAAGGTTTATAAAACTATTTCAACTTCAATATAAGCCATTTGACAGGAAAAAAAAAACTTCTTTACATTATTTTTATTGCTATACAGCAGCAGCGATGGTCATCTTCAGCTGCCCTGCAAAGCTTGACCTGGTTTAAGGGATGGTGTATATAGTGGCTGGAATATGAAAGGTCATTAAAACAGCTATGACTACTAGAAGTAATCCACTACACCTAGTGCAGTACATGATCCTTGATCTGTGGTTATCTCTCTGAGTTACTTAGTATAGATATATATTTCTACATAGATTCAACTCCAGTATGGAGTGATTTGTTCAAATGTAACAAGGCAGATGAAGGCCAGATGAAATTGGATTTTTACCTTGCTTTTCCCCAGACCATTATTTTGAGATCAATACTAAAAATATTACTATTACTATACTTCACCACTTCTAGCTGTGACTGAAACAGGACTAATACTCTGGTCTGCAGGTCAGGACCACTGGTTCGGTTTGTCTGACTCTAAGTGCAACAGAAAACCTCATCGATTCGCTCGGCTTGTTCAGCTGCACAGCAAAATTACAAAGCGCAATTTTGTTCAAACTCCCCACCCACCCACGTCTAAAAATTTGGAGCCTGGATTGAGAAACACCGCTCTCACACCAAAGCTGCCAAAGCAAAAAGAAAGTAGAAATGAGGTAAGTGGAGAGATTGAGAATCTTGTTTTCCAACTAAAATGTTCTTAGATACACAGCCGGAGGAAAAAACATGCAGCATAAGAATAAGATTTTTTTTTTTGCCTTGTGCTACTGATCTTCAATTCCACTCCTCCTCAATTTCCTCTGCCTTTGGTATTACCCATTCTATTGGCATTGTGACTAAAAGCATACACATTCAAGGATAACGGTATCAAACAGTGAATCAACATCAGAAACATGATAAAAATGATAACATAGAGGAGAGAGTGAATCATGCCTGCTTCTCAAGGCAGGCCTCTGGAGACACTGAGCCTGCAGCTGTAAAGCCAGACAGACTGGATCTGTACAAGAATTAAAACAAAAAATTAATCAAAAAGGACATGAAAGTATCCTCTCATAACCCATTCTCTCTCTTTTCTGTGTGTGTGTTTCTCTCTTCTGACAACAGAGCAAAAGTCTGGCTTTGAGAGCTCTGATTTGAGTCAAGAGTGGGAACCAGAAAGAGATTGCCATGACGGGAGCCCACAATGAAACCACATGAGGCCAGCTAAGGCTAGGGTTAAAAGACTTTCTGTTCTGAACAGAGAACCATAAGCTGCCCACTTTGTCTGAACGGGCAGCCTTGAGATGGCCTTCTGATGACAAACGAAAAATGTGAAGTTTAGTGCCGCTCCTAAAATTCAACTCCACTACCCAGAGCAGCAAATGGCACTTGAGAAAACAACTAAAATGTCAAAAAGATGTTTGCTGCGTGTTTACATCTGTGCCCATGGAAATTGGCTGCATCTTGAAATTGCGTCACCCCATGGCCATCAAAATCAAATCTAATTTCCGTGCTAGCCTTCTTATTGATGTGATTTTTGCTCTCGGAGCAAGTGTACTTCCTGGCATGTTCACAATGGGCGAGAAATTGATAAATGCCTCACTGTTTTCGAGTGATGTGTGCCTCTGTCTCTAAGACAATTTTATATGTATCTTCAGCCTGTTATCTGACACAAACATATATTTGTTACAATACGATATGCTGACTTAATCAGAGTCAATCAATGGATTTGAAATACCCAGTGAAACGATATCTTCCGCCACACCAACACTAATAAACCTGGACAATGACTGGATAACTTTGGCTAACGGTTGCTAGGTGACAGGGTTTTGCTGGGGTCAGTGTTAGTGCCTTTTGTATTTAACCACACTGTGTACCAGTAAATATTTGCTTAAGTAACTCGGGGGAGTTATGGACAAATTGTATCATTAGCATTAGCTGCTAACAATAGCTTTACATGCCTTGGGCATTTGGTTGGGCATTTTGAAGAATACAATGTAGCGATTTCAGGCAGCGTTGAACACAGCAGTAGCTACATTTCTTTCAGTGTGGCAATGTAATCAATTCCTGGAAGCAGCTAGACTAAGTGATTGGGGATCGTAGCAAGCTAGCAGGAGATGTATGTGTTTTTATACAGTCTATGGTAGCTGAATTGGTGACTGATATGTATTGCTTAAACCTTACTCCCTCACTTTTTAATACTTATATGTGTAAGGCTACAGAATAGGGAGAGTCTTTCCCATGAGCATTTTCCAATAGCATTAGCTAGCTAGCTTAATGGAGAAAATGGTAAAAGCACCCGTCAAAAAAACTAGCTTTGCCTGTTTAGCCATGCGGATAGTTAAGGTAGAATTTTATTTATATATTTATTTATATAATTATTTATCGACTCTTCCTTCACATCAGTACAACAGAAATGAATGGACTTTTGTTTGTGGTGCTCACAGGACTAAAACAAATAAATGTCAATAAGATGTTACTGCACTATCTTCTTGTCTTTAATCTTCTTCCCCTTTTCCCTTCATTCTCTGCACACGGTTTTTCCATTTCTCTGTGTGTATGTTCCTGTGTCTCCATGTCCCTCTGGTTTTCCCTGTTTTTTTCTACCTTCCCCCCCCCTATCTGCATCCTTCTCTCTCGTTCTCAGGACACGCAGATGACACGGAGCTTGGCCAGACAAAGTGATTCCACAGTGCCGAGGTCTGCCAGGGAGAGATAGCTTAGACACAGTGTCACCGCTGTTAGCTAGATGCAGGCTGCAGAGGGAAGGGAGACCCGAGCTGGAGTGAAGAGGGAAGAGGGAGAAATGGGGAAAGAGGGGAAGGCAGGAAGAAAGAGACCTGGCAAAAAGAGCTTTTGGAAACCAGAGGATGGAACCAATGTTCAAATACACACAGAGTTCCAGTATAGATCACTTTCTTAATGAGACTCAGAGGAGAGGGTACTTTTTAATTGACTTTGTTTTATCCCTTTCATTGAGCACCTCTGTTAAATCCTAGAGGAAGTTTGCTGGCTGTGGCTGAATGAGATGCACCCCTCGAAGAAAATCTGTGCTGACCCACTTCCCTCGGTGTGTCAGTTATCTAGAGGAAGGCAACACACACACACACACACACACACACACACACATACACACACACACACACACACACACACACACACACACACACACACACACACACACACACACACACACACACACACACACACTACTCTCTACCACCTCCAAGGCCTATACTTCAGCTAAAAATAGACACACACACACACACACCCAGGCTTGGTTCCCAGAGACTTTGGAGCTCTCAGATAACAATACACTGGATATATGCTGACCCATATTGATCCAGAAGGAAGTCCTCCTCATGTTTCATCTGTTTACACACCCGTCCATCCAGCCATCCGTCCATCCATCCTTCCAGCATTTCTCCAGCGTGGAGTAATGACGTTACAGATGTGGGTTGTGAATTCTCCTCCAGTCAGAGGCAATGAAAAGAGGAGAACCACAGACGCAGACCAGTGTCCAGCTGTCACACATGCTGTCATCCCATCTCTGTCGTGGAATGTGTGTTATGTCTCTGTGTTTGTGAGTGACTTGACAACAAGCCTGCTGACAGTCCTGCTCAGGTTATCGCCCATTGGGAATCTCCCCCTAAGTTCATAAAGTAAGTGTGAAGAATGAATGAAAAGCTGCACATTGGGTTCTACAGATGCATTCTCTTGTCAAATGATCATCAAAAAGCAATCTAAAGATGTCACCTGGGACTCTCAGGACTTGTTGCTGCTTGCAGTCAAACTATAGACGCTAAAAGAAAAAAAATAAATCACACCAGGACGAGCTTGCAAAAATAAAATAGGAACCTTTAAAAGCAGAACAAAGAGCTACCATTCATCTGCTGTACCTCTGGATGTGGGTGGTATTTATTCTGGATGGCTGTAGTGTGCTCAAGAGAGTCTGCAGTCATCCTTCTAGACGGAGGGGGATGCATCGGTAACAGGCATCAGAAGGGGTGTCTATGGATTTTACTATAGCACCACACAGCTGTGACTGTCTGTGTGTGTTTGTGTGAGCCAGAAAGAGCGAGAGAGAGAGAGAGAGAGAGAGAGAGAGCGAGGGAGAACTTGGAAATGGCACTGTTGCACAATGCCAACTGGCCCAGTCAAGTCCGAGTCATTACCAGATGGATTCACACATGCACAGACCACACACACACATACACACGCATACACACGCACACACACGCATACACACGCATACACACGCGCACGCGCACGCGCGCACACACACACACACACACACACACACACACACACACACACACACTGAACATCCACCAGCATGAATGGGTTGACACATTGAAAGTACTAGTGCCATACCTGAAAGGCATCCAGTGCTACAAAAAGATACAAAAACACACACACACACACACACACACACACACACACACACACACGCACTCACACTTTGAGAAACCCAGTGCACATGGACAGATTGGCACAGTAGTGAAACTAGCACCATCCCTGTAATTTATCCAGCGTACACACACGCATACCATCACACTGCTACGGCTGTCTGGCTGGGTGCGATGCCATGTGGTTGGGTGTCACCTGACCAGCGTATCAAAGTCTGACACACATCAGTGCTGCAATTCTAGGCTCCTGATGGAATGGAGCTCTAATCTACCAGGAAGGCAGGAGCTGTTTCTTTAGGGCACGGTGCCTGCTGTTAAATCCCTCTGTACCTCTACTGCCTGCCTGCTGCAGTGGCAGGCTGACCCCTGGCCCAGTTGTTCTGGCACTATTGATGAATGAGGGGGCTGTAGTATATGAGTCACGCAAGGCAGAGGACTGTGCCGGTGTCTGTGTGTGTGTGTGTATGTGTGTGTGTGTGTGTGTGTGTGTGTCTGTGTGCTTGCACGTGTGTAGGAGGTAGCTGAGATGGCTGAGTGTAAGAAAAAGTGTGCATGTACTGTAGGCGTGTCTGTGTGCAGCACTCGTCCGTAACCGTACATTCAAATTGCAAAAAACACATCAACACATTTCCTATGACGTTGAGAGAATAAGGTAAACCGAGCAGTTATGTTGATAGTCAAAAATGATCTGCCGCTGGAAGATGGCTACAGCCTAAATATCTCTGGTTCCTGGACAATAACATTCAATATCTGTGCTAGCTCTCTTGTTTTTGTGATTTTTGTCTCCAGTAGTTCTTTACTAAAAAGACAACATAGTGGTAGAAGGTTTTTCTCCCTCAGGATTTTGAATAAATACCATCCATTAGCCCTTACCAGCTAAGTGTCTTTCAAGCTTTTAACCTTGTTAACATGGCCATATGATGTTTTCTATATAAAGCAAGAAAAATCATGAGCAAAATAAGCACTCAACTCCTGGGCTGCATATTTCTACCTTGGAACACAAAAACTGATTCAGAAGGTGAGGGTTTCATACGTTATATATCCTAAGACCAGTCCAGTCAACTTGTGGGGATTGCAGGGGTGGGAAAAATAAACCCGAAATCTGGTCAGTACAGAGAGCAACAGCTACAAGCGAGTTACAAGCTAATAAACATAAACAAATAAAAGATGCTAAATACGCTAACGTTCTGATACATCTGCTAGTCGCCGATTTTGAACACAACAGACTCCCCATCGGAGTCTGGGTCTGATTGAGGCTCAGACATGTGGCTGCGTCTCTCCCATGTGTCCTGCCATAGCCATATTCATACGCACTGCTCTTTCACCTGTCGACCTAGTGCAAGCAGCGGTGGTGGGCAGGGCACAAGGCCTGATCCAGAATTTCTCAATGAGGAAGTAAGTGTAAATGTGCTTCGAGTAGGAAGACCATGTTAAACAAAGTATGAATCACAGCAGAGTATTTTTACATGCTTTAAAATATGTCTGGAGAGGAACTTTAAAGGGAAAAAAAACACTATATTTGCCCTTCAAAATGCTCATATCTAAAAACAGGCAAACATCCATCAGAGTTTACCCCCCTGTTCAGCTTTTACCTTTGCAGTGGGAGATTTTACCAACATTTGGGATGTGCTCACTTTTAAGTAAAGCCAAAAGCACATCTGAAATAAAGCACTTCAGATAATCTGGCTAATCAGATTGTCTGACCATACGTATTTCCCTGCCCTGCTGCACTTGTTGTAGTGATGATATATGATTCTCGCTACGCCTCATTTCCCTTTTCATCTCTCACATGTCGTCCTGCGTTCGTCACGGTTTGTACTAGTCTTTCCTCTCAAAGCCTGGCTGTCTGACTCGTGTCCTGTCTCAGCAGGGAAAGCTCAATCAGGAAGGAAGCAGTTCTCTACTGTTCTGACCTTTGTGTTGGATAATAGCAGCCCTGATTAAAGATAAGGGGCAGTTCTGATTACAGCAGCATGTCATTAAAGCTCACATTGTCTGCACATGCAACTAAGTCTTTTTACCCTCATGTCCGAATAAGAGAAAGCAAAGCGAACAGAGACTGATTATTTCTGTTTTTCTTACCATGAAGAAAAATTGTTTGAAAAAGTGAGTGCTTGTATATTGACACATGGCTGTTTATGTGTCACTTGACCTTGTGGTCAGCTTAGAACAGAGGCTAAGTGGAACTTCAAAATCGAAGAAAGGCTCAAGCTGTGGAAAGAGGGATTTTGGCAGCTGCGTCAATATGCGCCAATGCTAAATACATCTACAGTTTGTGAGGAGCTGTGGCACAGGGCACATTATGACCAGTGACTGGGCTGTGTTACACTAGGCTGAGGAATCGATTCTCTTTTTTTTGCTTTTGGCTTTGCACTTCATTGCACTTCTTCAATATGCACACAAACCCACCCACCCCCAACAAAAGAAAGAAAGAACTTATCTACAAATATCTGTACATAAACCTTTAATATCTGCATTACATATATATTCCCAATGCATGCACTTACCTTGGACTCTGAACACCTTATTATGCATTTTCAAATTTTATGTTAAGTTGCAACATTTCACAGTAGGATACAGGCACACCTCTGTTTTAACCCCTTTAGACTACTGTGACTCATCAGAGAAAATCCCCATACTCACAAGCTGATGTGCATACCTGTTCCCATGGTTACAAAATGGTCTTAATTACATGGGATGTGTCTTCCGTGACAGTTGCCACTGAACAGCAGATGTATCGTATAAATGTCATAGCAGCTTTTGAATTCGAAATGTCACACATGTAGTCGGTCCACTTTATGTTTGCTTGGCATCGCACATGAACCTTCCAAGTGCACATGGAAGCCGGCTGACACCCTCTTTGTTTTGTTTCAACCACACAAAACAGGATAGCTGTGAAAACCCGCTTAGCAAGCCTGGGCTGGATTGGGGGCAGTGGCTGTTGTGCACCTATAAAGCCCTTTGAAACCCTGTATGTGATACTGGGCTGTATACATGAACTTAAATCATGCATATACACACAGTGATATTGAACGTTCCATTTTAAAGCCACACTCTACGTGTGTGTGTGTGTGTGTGTGTGTGTGTGTGTGGACGTACAGTACGAGAGTATGTGGGTCAGCCCTGAGCAGGTCAAATGCTTCCCCCAATTGCTTGACCCTGACGCGGTGCATGTTCAGAGTTCAAGGCTAGTGGCCTGGGTCTGGCTGCACTCAGCAGCTTGATGACTGGCCTGAATGCCCAATAACACAGGCAGCTGCTCCCTACAGACCCGCTGGCACTGGGCAGCCTTGTCTATTGTGTGTCAGTGTGTGGGCATGGCTATGTGTTTGCAAATGTCAGCAGCTGTTGTCTTCACACCAATTTCCCCTCTCCCACAGACACACCTGGACAGAAATATGAAGTCCAGGTTAGAGCTGGCATCTGGCACATTAATGCTTTTTTTTTTTTTTTTTTTTCACTCTTTGCCCGAGTCAGCACACCACTGCAGGCTGAGAAACATTTGTCTTCAAAGAGTCTTCAAACAACCACGCTGCTAAACTTAATCAAAGACATCGCAGACAATAAAGGAACAATAAAACAGCAGTCCTTTCAGCATTCAACCAGGGCATATATCCCAGTTGCCCACAGGGTTAGAGCACTCAGCTTCACAAGTCAGCGATTTTTCAAAGTAATATCTCTGCTTTGTGTCCAACCTCCACCTCTTCCTCCAGTGAATCAGATGATGCTGCGAGTGTGGACCAATTCATCCAGCTCTGGAATGCCTTCTGCTCTGGACTTCTGTGTTAGATTGAAATAAGGACTGCACTTGTTGACTGCAAGTGAATGGGGAAGTGGGTTGAATGGGAATACAGCTACTCCACTGGATAGCCCGTCAGTCCTCGCTTGTATCTGCTGTTTAAAGCAACAACATAGTGTGCACGCATCCCAGAATAGTATCAGGTGTGTTGGCAAGAAGGCAAAAACAATTCTAGAGAAAGGCATCCTTGCACTATGTTGTTGCTCCATAAAAAAATTGGACACACACTTTAATATATGGCTGGAAGTATCCAGTCCCCTTCACTGTTTGCACACTTTGTTGTGCTGTAGATTTCATTCTAAACTGATGAAATTGCCATTTTGCCCATCAATCTTCTCTTAATAACCCATTATGATAATGACAGTGAAAACGAGTTCAAAAATCAAAAACTGAAATCATTCGTAAAAGTATTCAGACCCTTTGCTGTGTTGCTCCAAATTTGTGGTCAGGTGCATCCTGTTTGCCTCGAATATCTGGGTTGTGCTTCTAAGCGGCAGGGAAAGGGAGACTGCTGAGAATTGAGGGAAGGATGTGAAAGCAGGCAAATACAGAGAGGTCCTTTCAGATAACTCTACTTTGTTTTGCTGTCTTACTGATGATTGGCATTAAGTACATTTGGCTATTTTTGTTTGTACTTTTGTTTAATGATTCTCTGCTGTGTCCACATCTTTTGATTGATTGATATTTCGCAAAAAACAAGGCAGATTTATTACATTGGATTCTGTTGATTGATAAGTATCTACTATTTGAATCTCAGACTTTTAATCCACACTAGCAGCATGGCTCTATGTATGGCTATTGGAGCCTTTGGGTTGGTCTTCCACTTTCGTCTAGACAGAATTCCCTCAGCAAGTATTAGATGGATTTTGATGTTATATATTTTGAACACTAATGACTTTTCTGATCCCGTGACTTTTCATGTAACTACATCATCAGGTCACAATTTCAAGTTGTCCAGTTTATGACCAAATACCTGCAAAACCAATGTGATTCCCATCAGTTTTAGCTGTACTTTGTGTTCAGTGCTAAATAGCAAAGGTTAGTACGCTAAGGCAATGAGCTATAATTGGAACACTCAGTAGATAAGTGCACCTGCCAAATATCAACACTATTAACATTGCCTCTGAGCGCATGTTAGCTTGCTGACATTAGCATTTAGCTTAAATCACTACTCAGTGCTTCGCTTAAAGCGGAAAACAAGGTGGTGAAATGGACAGTGGGATTAATACAGGGATTTCAGTGACAGTATCTGCTTGCTGCTGGAGCTTGGCCAGACTGATCCATCTTTTACAATGGTGTTGATAACAGTTAAGATGGAGAGTGGGAACAGCAAAGAGGGACAGTGGGAGGGAGGAGAGAGGAACACAGGGGGCTGCAGGACAAGAGGATGTAGAGTCCAAGGAAATGAAGGTGTGAGTGGATGAGAAAAGAGAGAGAGCCCTACTTATTCCTTCCACTCTGTACTTTGTAGTGCTCAAACATATAGTAGAGTCCAAGGTTGGAGTCAGCATTAAGTGCATTCAACAAATGGATCCCTGCAGAGGGACCTGTAGGTGTCCAAACTAAAAGTGGCCGTACATTAGGGGCTCTCTTTGTTATCTCTTCTCCTCTCCCCCTCTCTCTCTTTCACACACACACACACATGCACGCGCACACACACACACACACACACACACACACACACACACACACACACACACACACACACACACACACACACACACACACAGGCGCTCACATGCACAGGAACACACACGCCATCCACACCCATTTTGTGGCTGCTGCCAGTAAGACTTTTGCTTCGTCAGTAAACAGTTGACCGTCCTTGTCAGTGAAATGTTTATGTAGCTGGCCATAGTCCTGGTGAAGCTGGCAGAGGGAGCTGGCTCTGTAGATAAGACTACAGATGAAAGAGGAGCGTGATGATAAATAATGACACAAAGCCACCAAAGAATAATTACACAGAGAAAAACAGGGAGAAAATGGGATATTTTAAAGTCGCCACGGGGAGATTAGCAAAGTGTGTGTTTTTAAGACTTATGGCCCCTCGCCATCAGACGAGACTGATACACATCTGGGCTAACTGCTGCTCAAACACATCTCACCGGGCCAAACAGCACAATGAGCTTGTGTACATGAACATGCTGCAAGGTCAACCCGCTGTGGATGCATTTTGGATGACAGTGCAGAAAATGGGAAAATATTTGTCCTGGTACTCGCACAGATAAACAATGGGCGCAGTTCTCTGCAGCTTCAGTCAGTCTTTCCCATGATCTCATGTTACTTTTATTCTTTTTCCGACTCTTTCCCTCTTCTTCCACTTGAGCCCTTGCATCCCAATCCTTCAATTTTATATCGATTTTGTACGTTGGTGTGATGAGTCATTTCTCCAATTAAATGTGTCTTAAACTAAAGACATGATAATCAGTTTTAGAAAGACTCCTCCTAGTCCTGTACTAACCAGCATCAAAGGTGCTGACATTGAGCTGGACAGGTTGTTGTTGCTTGGTATGTTAATCTGACTGCACAACAAAAACGGGCTCGGTAGCCTCATCAAAGCTGCTAGTAAGATTTCAGGGAGGAGTCAAGCCAAGGTTACAGACCTTTATAACAGGCAGGTGGTTTGACAGGCTGCTTCCCTCCTAGAGTGTCAGGACCACCACCCTCTTCAGACGGTGTTTGAAGTGTTACCGTCAGGTTGTCGGTTAATAGGACCAATAGATATGAGTTTTCCTTTGTTCCCACTGCTTACTTGACTTTTGCACTTTGACCTTGATGCTCTGTCTAGCAGGCAAAGACGCTTCCTGGCATTGTTTGAGATGATAAAGTGTAAAGTAGTTGCTGTCATTCTTTCATCAGTTCACTAAGCACTCCATCTTCTCAGTTCTGCATTATTACCAATGCAGCAATTTACCTCCTTCCCTCTACAATCAGTGGCTTTCATTTAAGTGCTTCTTCACCTGAGATTTTAGTGGGGAAAACAACATGTTGAGGACAAGGAGAGAACAAATGCTGCATTCACGCCACGTCAGCAGAGTGGGAAGAATGGGAAATGTCCTGATAGCCTCAATTAGTCATTTTTATTGCGGTACGTACTGGTAGAAGCTCATTAAAAAGTTACCAGATAAAACCACGCTGTCCTCCTTTGAGTGGTTCATTTAATGTTTTAGTTCTAACAGTCTTTTTAACTACAGAGATGATAACTTTTTTGTGTTATTTTGGCACCAGTTTATAGTTGTTTTGCCAACTGAGAGAAAGCCAGAAGTTCCTCAAATCTCCTTATAATTACAAGTAGACGGCTGACCTGAAAACTGTTTCAGACTCGGCTGCTCATATTTACAATCTGTACGATAGTTGCAGTATCCTGTGTTTATGTCTCAGTCGTCCATCTTGGCTCTCCAACACCCCTGATGCTCTTCCCCACTCCCTCCGCCACAATTTTCTCAGACTCAGCCATCTTCCCCCCTAGAAAGCTGATCCGTCTGAGTCTTTGCTCCAGGTTGTGGCTGTTGCAAATCCATTACATCAGATAAAAGAGGGGACAGAAATCTGATGCTGCTTTAGATCCCTGTGGAGTTGACAGAGAGGAGGAGATGAAAAATGAGGGATTACTCCACTCTCTCCTTATTAAGTCTAGGAGGTCCGTTGCAGCCATATGTCCCGTCATCAACTCTTATTGTAATCTGATTGAAATGTGGTGGGAGTAGAGATGGGGTGGGGTGGGGGGTCGTCAGAACAGCCCCGTCAAAACAGACCCACTCCCCGGTTTTCTCTGAGGTCTCACTCTCAATCAACAACAAGGCCAAATCCAAAATAACACAATGCAAGAGAAGTGGCACGGCGCCAGGTTGGTGGTAAGCCTTACATTTGTCAGGGCCCCACAGTGAGCAAAAGGCCACTCAGCCAACTAATAATCCCCTATTTGAATAATGGTTGTTATTCTATTTCACTCCCAGCTTCTCTCCATTTAGGCTGGTTATAATTTCCTCTCTTATCTATGGCTGAGCTCCCACAACTTATGAGAGTTCAATTGCATCTCTCTGCAAACCCATTGAATGCAAAGTGAGAGCAATCGTAGATAATTTTCCCCCTCTTCCTACACCTTTCCTTCTCCGTCTCTCTTTGTCCCCCGTCTTCTGCCCCCTCCCCCCCGCCCCTGCCTTCCCTTCTGCCGGCTGTCATCCTGAATGCTGAGCCACCTACCCATCCCCTCCACCAGCCACCTTGCATTGTCACAGCAAGACATTTAAGGTGGAAGGCCCCGAGATGAAACGATGCAAGTAGTCAGGCTACATTACCCTTTTCTCCATTTCTATTTAGTTCGCACAACAGAATCCTTGTTGAAACAGCTTGGACAGACAGAGGAGGATGAAGAGGAGGGGGAGTGGAGAGTGGAGGGGGGAGAAAGAAAGCACACAGCAGAAGATACAGTATCTGCTCTCTTAAAACATTGCTGAATAAACTCTGGCGTGGTAGATGCAAACAGGAGCCCGCCGCCAGAGGATACAAAGCAAAGTTCATCTGCCACCATTACGATAACAACAACTGCACCAAACCCTGAACACATGAGAGGGGCTCACAGCCACGGTCAGAAACGCTTCCAAGACATGCTGTGGTAATGGGATTTGAGGCAACACTGCACTACAGCTATGCTTACAACTTGGAACAGGGTGTAACTCTCTTTACAGGTTTTTGGAGAGGAGGACAAGTAATCTGCCTTTATTTCCTCCCCTGGGAAGAACTACCAACTTCTGCAAAAGCAAACAAAGTCAAAGCTTGCTGGAGTCATGACTTCCATCTTCTCTACCCACTGAAAACAAAGGGTTTGGGTAAATAATAAGTTTCCAATGTCCGCACTTGGCTTATCAGGCATTGTTTCTTTCCTTACCCAAATCAATCAGTGTTTATCCCTAGTTCTACTGAGGCTACGTCCACACTATTACATTCTCATTTTACAGAAACTATTTGTAAGTTTTCTCACCGAAAGTTGTTTTTTGCCTAGAGTGGGTTTCGGTGATCCCCATTAGACAAGAGCTTCTGTCATCGTTGCAAAGACAAGAGGTATAATGTGCCGTCTGAGCAGCTACTTATTCAGGGCAGATGGGATGCTACAGTGACTTGGTATCGGAGAGTGATAATACGGTCCGACCAGGCTGGAGCTAGCTGGTTAGCATGCTAACTTCAGTAGAAGAAAAGACGTGATAGAGACAAGAGTTAACATCGGTGTGGCTTTCCAGTTAAGTAAACATCCGTCCAGATGACCGCTTTAGCTCAATGACCATTCACGACATGTGCGAGCTGGTGTAAACAGGAAGCACATTGTCTACTCAGCAGTTGATTAATTGCAGAAAATACAAGGAATGAGGAACAACAAAGGCAGTTCTAGCGTTAAAATGCAGAACGCCAGCAGCGTTTCCAGAAGTCTATGTTTAAGGTGCTCGAAAACTCCTTTACTACACATTGCTAATGCTACTATTGGGTGTAGTGCTGAGATGACTAGTCCATTAACAGAAAAATTTAAGTTTGACATCTGAGAAGTAAGCTTATTCAAAATGAGAAGATCAATAATCGTTACCATGAGGAAACCAGCAAAAACTCCAGGAAGTCAGTTCCCCAGCTGCTGTTTGCCAAGAATCACTTATAGCACACAACTCAAAAAACACAACTTGTTATTTTTACATTTCTTTTTATGCATAGATTAAACAAATGAGATACACTGTTAATTAGTGAGCTTTAAAGGCCTGGTAGGCCTGATAGCAAGGCAAAGGCACTCACTATGAAGAATATAATTTAAGCATGTTTGATGTCAATATTTTTAGTACAGTCATTATCACCTTTACTTTGGTGTATTCTGGCTCTTAATAGTCTGTTATCTTGGCTGCATTTCTGAGTGTGTTTGACTCTGCTGGAAGTCTCACATATCACTGTCAAACTTAGCTGCTGTCTTCCATATATAGCTCACTGGGTTGGAGGAGGACACATCACAACCATGTTTGTCTCTCCCCACCAGCCCTGCTGTTTGTAAAGCTCGTGTCTGAACAGTTAGTGAGAAGCTAAGGTATCTAAGCAGACATCCAGGCAGCATTCCTTTCCAAAATCTAACTGCTCTTAAGTTCAATCAAGTTTATTAAACTTGATTGAACTGATCTTTCTTCTCTTCTGTCTTTTTATCAGAGATGACATAATATCTATGAAAACATCGAACTACCTTCCACAAACCATACTTGTCTCCATCACTCTTCTCTTCCCTAACAATGATTCGTCAGAGCTGACACAAAGGTTACTGAGACATTAAGAGAGTGGAGCAAACGTCGATGTTCATTAACTTGCTTCAGACAAATGACAGTGTTTGGGGAACCACTGAGCGAGCTCAATGTGGGAGCAGCTGGGTTCGTTAACATTTTGTGACTGCTGTTGAACGCGCCCCGCTGGCCTGCGTCCCAGTGCACAAGACCCTCAGTAAAACAAACTCGTTCGTTTAATCCAATTCAGGAGAGGCTCCATCAGAGGATGTATATGGGTACATCACGGCAGGCAGGAAAATGAGCCTCAGTGATTTTTTCTTTACCACGGGTGGCTGAGCTGCATGGCAACTGAACCCCTAATCCTGACTATGTTAGTGACACACTCCACCTGTTACAGTCCAAAAGCACCCAACACTTTCTTTCCTTTTCTACTTGAACTTATAGGGGGTATATTTACAAAATAAGTTGTAGCAACTGTTTCTTTTCCCTATGTATCATTTATCTCTAATGCTTTTATTTGTTGAACAAATAAAAATACTTAAAGACCCACTCCAATGAAAATCAAGTTTTTGACTTCGTTATCATGTCCATATGATGTTTTTTATATGACACAAGACATATCATGAGCGAAATTAAGTTGTCAATGCCCTAGCTGAGTATTTCCACCTTGGAACTGAAAATTCAGACAGATTCAGACAGCCAGGGTTTCATACGTCACAAACCAAAGGAACCAATCCCATCAACTTGCGGGGGGCAGGGCCTGAAACCTTGTCAGCTCAGACTGTGAGAGTTTGCTTTAGCACAACCACTAATGCTGCTTCAGCCACTGCCAGTTACAAGCCAGCAAGCTAACAAACAAAATAAACTCATAAAATACTCTTACTACGTTAACCGTTCTGTTACTTCTGCTAGTTGCCCATTGAAACATGTCGCTGATGTTTCCTGCGCTAACCATCTTGATACGCTCTGCTCTTTCACCAATCAACCTAGCGCAAGCAGTGGTGGTGGGCGGGGCACAAGGTCTGATTCATAATTTCTTAATGAGGAAGTAAGTTTAGATAGACTTCCAGTTTTTTTTTTTTTTACTTTTTATGTGGAAAAACTATGTTAAACAAAACATTAATCATAGCAGAGAACTTTTTCTTGGTACTTACTTTTAATCTATTTAGCATAATTCACACTGGAATCACGTCCGTTATTGTTGTCTGCACTTTGCATGTTGTATTAATTTATTTTTAGTATTTATTGTTTGTGAGTTACGATGATGTGTTTTAACCAGCCTGTGAAGCCAAAAGCAAATTTCCATATTGGTGGACAATAAAGATTAGTATTATCATTATTATCATTAAAACATGTCTGGAGGGGCTGTATTGATTTACAGTCCTAAATTAAGAATAGATGATAGGAATCAGTATGTGTAATGTGAAAGGGGTAGTGGCAAACTTACAGAATTATTGTTTTGATTTTACAGCCCTCAACTTTACTGTTTTGCTTCACTTTCACAGCTCTTATCAACATAATTTCCAGCAGCAGCAGGAAGCTCTACCTACCCACAATTAAACAACAAACTAGCCTGTGAGCATAGTCGAGCGCCTGGCAGCTAATGAGCCACTTTCTTTCAGATTTTCCAAAACAGAGGTAAGAGGCTAATGAACATTTATCAAGTGACCAAAAACATAACTCTAAATGAAGGATGATGTTGTTCCTTGTATTCTGGATGCCTAAATAACTGTTTGCTAACATGGACCCCAAAAGCTTTTGTGGCAAGGTTGTGTATACAAGTTGCTCCTGTGACAAGGGTTATAGAGTCAGTTTTGATTGGAAACAAAGGCTTCCGAACCAAAAAATAAACTGGGTCCTAGTGGTCTAGAATGTGTCAAAAGCTATGAAAAGAAGTGACAAACTGAAGCTGAGGTAGATGAGACACTTTGAGAAAATGTGTCTGCAGCACAGTGAAAGAAGAAAAAAAGAAAGAATGTATTGAACATCAGAGATTGAAGGTGCACTACATAATAAAGTGCGAGTACTGTATCTGAGAGTGCACTTTTCCTATTCAGGTGTACAGGTAGGCAGTTACGGCACTGTGAGGTGCTTTGAATAAATGTACTGTATGGTAAAAGGCCTGTCGCCTCGCCGTCTTTGCATTCGTGCTGAAGTTCGCAGACTGCTAGGCTGGCATTTTATCAGCATCATGCACTGCCTGCTTTTATGTGAATTATTGAATTTCCTTCTCCTTTTTCTTTCTTCCTGCGTGCGAACAAGTCAAGAGAGCTGACTCAGCAAAGGAAAAATGCAGGATGTGGCCCCCAGTTTGATTGAGGTCTTCGTTTTTTAAATACAGGAGGGGAGGGAAACAAGAAAGGTCTTCGTCTAAGATAACGATTTGCTTCCTGTGAAATGTCTGTATGTCTACACAGCAATGCCTTTGACTGCTCTGTCCAACAGCCAGAGGTCTGGGGTAATACTGTTGTGGTCAGGCAGCAAAGAGAGCAAATGATATGGTTGAACAGAGCTTGATAGAGAGGTGAGCCAACACCTCAGAGGGAGGAGAGAGGTGAGCAAGGGAGATGAAACTGAGAGAGGAAGCTAGAAGCAGAGGTCAAAAGCTCTGATAACTGCCTGCTATTTGTGTGCTATAGCTGTTAAGCTCCTGGCTCTATTTGCTAAACAGCAAATATTCATTATCATTCCAGTCATTATTCATCCTGTGTGTGTCTGGGTGTGTGTTTTTCTGCAGGTGTGGGTAGCCTGAAGTATCAACAATACAGGCATAAATAATCCGGCGTCTGTTATTGCTCCGAAAACGGTAGATATTGCAACAAGTACTGACGCCTCAAAGTGGAGGAAGTGGGTCACTGGAGTGATAAGTTCAGCATTCAAAGATAGAAAAATAATAAAACAGAAATAATAAAATGCATTTATTACCTGTTTGTGTGTCCATCAGTGAGGAGCAGCAGCAGGGAGAGAGAAAGAGAAAAGAAAAAACAAAACACGTTAGAATAGTCACAGAAAATCCATTTATCAGATTAGAAATCTGAAAACATAATGCTGATATCCAAACCAAAACGCAATCACTGTGATATAAAAGATGACAATTTCCTCGAAAACATTATTTTCCTTGCAATCAGTGCACAAAAGCACACAAACATCTTTCATGTCCAGGTGCTGAGTCCCCCAAAATAAAACTGTAGAAACTTTCTGTTTCACAAGGACTCACAACAACACTGTAGAACGCTCCCTTCTTTATGACATTTAGAAAGAGCACAGTGTTTTGAGTCCAGACATAGAGTCATCACAGTTCACCTCACTTTTACTTTCCCGCCTGCTATCATTCCCTTAGATGAGGTATCACAACACTGGATATATAATTTTACAAAACAGAAAACCAGCACTCTCCCAGCAAGATTTACTGGTGTGTGTGTGTGCGCACGTCTGCGTTCACATGTGTGTGTGTGTGTGTGTGTGTGTGTGTGTGTGTGTGTGTGTGTGTGTGTGTGCGTGTGTGTGCGTGTGCTTCATCTCATTGTGAGCCCAGCATGGGTTCCATGTGTGCCACAAAGTCACATTAGCTTTAGCTTGAAACTTTGCAGGAACAGAACCAACAGAACTCGGGTGTGTGTGTATGTGTGGGAGTGGGGGGGGGCAATAATCACAGTCTGCACAGCTGTGATTCATGAGCAACAGTTCGGGGGCTGTGGGGTTGTGCTGAAACCGGCTTCAACCAATATTCAAGCATGACAACACTGCTGAGGATGGGGTGAAAATACAGCATGATGATCACACTCTTCGTAATTTTGTCCCTGCAGCCTAGAGCTTAGAAAACAAAACAAAACAAACACTGTAAGACTGAATTAATTATGATAAAAACATACTGGTCGTGCTTGACAACCTGTATGTTCTTATTTTATGAAGAGCATGATTATTATGACTGAGTGTAGCACCATGTACTTTTTTGAAACCACTCTGTAGCAACGAAGCACGACAGCAGCTCTTGAAATGGAAGGTGCTGATATCCCATCCACCAAAGTGTACACCAGTCCATCTCCTTCAGTTTCAAAACAAAACACTGAGGGAGAGGGCTCCACACATCAACAGCAATTCTTTGCCCCACCCCCCCTGCATTCATCTCCGTCTCTTCCTTTTACTTTTTCTCCCTGTGATGCCACCACCTCCGCCTCATCATCATCATCATCATCATCATCATCATCATCATCATCATCATCATCATCATCATCATCTCGCTCCATCGGCGCCCTCGGTGAGTCAGGAGGTGTCGCAGATTAGCCAGATAATCACTGATCTCTTCAGATCCAAAAAAAGTTCATCTAACTCCTCTATAGAGTGTCACTCTGCACCCCATTTTTCTTGGAGCTCTGCATTGTGGGGAAAATGGTTGAAAATTGGCTTTCCCAGGTCGAACTGTCCCCTTCATAGATCACTGAGATGTCCTCCAGATAGCCGGCCCACATCCACTGCCAAGGCAGCGCGCCTAAATCACTCTCCCTGATAGCTCTCTTTCTCTCCCCCTGCACTATCAGATCCAATTCCTTGTATGCTGGCAACACCCTGCACTGACATGGATCATCTGAGGACTAAAGAATATATTCTAAAAGCATGAATATGTAAGTTTTAGCGCTGCTGATTAAGAGATCAGGCAATTGACAGAAACATTTTATTTCATGATTAATTATTTTTTGGTTTCAGCTTCTCAGATGTGAAGATTTTCTGTTTTTACATCTTGATAAATTAATTATCTTCAGGCGTTCAGAAGCTGATGTTACCTCAGGCATTATGATAAGCATTTCTCACTATCTTCTTGCACTTTATGGACTTAGGACAAACATCGCTAATGGAAGTTAAGAGCCCCTCTGTGGTGTTGCACTTCAACAATACAGCTAGACAGTTTGTTGAGTTGTTGAACTGTGCGAAGAGGACTAAAAAAAACAAACCTTGAGGTAGTCTGTAGGAGGAGGGCTGCAATGTTTTATCTTGTCTTTCTTATCTGCCCTTGCTGCTTTTCCCTTCCTGTACACTGGCCTTTACACATGCACACACACACTCTTTTCCAGTCATCATTATCTTCCCAGGCCTTCTACTTACAGGTGTTGTGAATTATCTGCGGAGCAGCTTTAGATGAGGTGACGTGTTTTTTCTCTTGCTCTCTCTCTCTCTCTTTCTCTCTCTCTCTCTTTCTCTCTGCTCTACCGACTCTGACAGGATACTCTTTCTGGCACCCAGCCAGCAACTGTATGGGTGTGTGTGTATGTGTGTGTGTGTATGTGTGTGTGTGTGTGTGTGTGTGTGTGTGTGTCTTGCCTGTGCAGCCATGAGGGACTGATGTAGCAGCTCTCCACTAACTGATAACAAGCCAATCTAGCACTACGGACAGAAGGACAAACATGAGGACCAGAGAACAAAAAAAAAAAAAACAGAGGACAAGAAAGGAGACCGATGAGAATAGAAGGAAAGGGAGGAGATAACTGTAAGGGAACAATTGACATGAGTCACATGGCTTCTCTTCTGTCTTCTCTTTTTCCTCCCTGCTTTCTGAAGAGTCTAACAGGACAGAAGACTGACCCATGTCTATTCCGCTTGTCTGATTCCTCTCTTCAACTGTTTAGCTCTCCCAGCGTCCAATTTTCTTTCAGCTTCTCTGGTGGCCTCTCTTATTTTTTCTCTCTCTCTCTTTTCATTGTCTCCCTCAGTCTCCCTCTGAAGGACAATTGGTCTCATTCAATATGAGGTACTGGAGGCAAATCAAACTTTGCTGCATAAGTGGGTAAAGGGAATTGAAATCGACTGGCACTCAACCTCAGAATGCCGGCCGGGATCAGTGTCATACTGTACAGGAAATAAAGGCTGTTTTAATAAGGGGACAACTCTATTCGAACATCTCGATGAATACGTTCATATTTGCTCAGGCTTAAACATGCGCTCACAAAAACAAACAAGAAAATGTGTCCAGTACAGCAACCTTGGTTGACCACAAGACTTCAGAAGCATGGCCTTTAGATGACACACCATGTGAACTGTGACTGTGTTTGCTGACATGCAGAATGGAGGGAGTGGGGGGTGGGGTGTGTGTGTGTGTGTGTGTGTGTGTGTGTGTGTGTGTGTGTGTGTGTGTGTGGGGTGGGGTGGGGATGGGGGTGTAATTGACCAGTTATAGCCACTGGGAGAGGTTAATTGAGGCGTTACCTCTTGTGAAGGTGGGGGAGTTTCAATTAATGCTGTGAAGGTTGCCGTCAAGAGACGAAAGCCACAGGAACACCGAGTCCATTAAAGGTGTAATTAACACCGGCATTCAGGTGCAACACATAGACTGACTTCTAATAGACTTCATTAAGCCAAATATCCACAAAGGCAAGGTGAAACAAGGTTTATATACAGTATAGTAAATAAACAGGCTATAGTTTAATGGACCATTTCAGCATGTAGATACTTTTTTATTTATTTACCAATATAAAATGTCATATATTATCTAATGTTAGCAAAGCCTGGTGCCCAGTCATGAGCAGTGAGACGATGGAGGAGTTGTAGAAGTTGTTGTAGAGATACCCTCTCTGTTTTCACTCAGGAATTCAGTCAGGAGTTTTACCTGGTTGGGTAATTGAACAATGTCAAAATACATGTGTGCCCGACACCTTAGTTCGCTAAAACATGTGCCTGCGCTGTACTGGGTTCCCTCACCTCCTGGAGAAATAGTTGACCCCCCTGATTGTCAGTGTATAATTCACACTCTGCCTCTTAGTAAAAATAATTTAAAAAAAAAAGGATCATTTTGTTTTCATACTGAAATGCAGACATCATTTTGGCATCAGTAAAGCAAATGATCAGAAGATATCTAACAATAGTGGATACTTCATGTTAATACTAAGGTATAAAACCCATAACTCCATACCTCTATTTTTTTGCAGGTATGCTGTTGCTACAGTCCATCAGTCACAAAAACAGATGTGATAATTACAATTTCTACAAAAATAAATTGGTACACAAAGGTCAATCCCCAGAATATGTTCTCTATTAAAGTTGTATTGTATTTCTTTCAGCCACTACTAGTGCAACAAGTAATGGCATGAGTAAAGATTCTCCCTTTGGCCTGCTATAAAGGAGGCAAAGGTTACCTTCCACGAAGAAATATAACTACATTTCATGCACTAAGTGACTTGTCTCTATAAAGAGTTATGTATTTACAATTCCCCTTTTATGGGCCAGGGTTTGGTGGGGTGGGAAATGTGGCTTGAAAGGCGACAGAGTCACCGGCACCTCAGACTTCTATTGCTCTTGGATGACACTGCAGAGCTGCTATTGGTCACGGCCGTAGCACCTGATCATGTCTGTCCGCAGCAAAATGGCTCCCTGAAGGTAAAACCACTTACTGGGGCCAGGACGATTAGGCTTCATTTTATAGCACTGTTCTGTGGTGTGGCTGGCTGGCCCCGGACCAGATTTACTCTGCCTGCGGGGGAGGGAAATAAACCTGAATCTATATGACGACTGAAGGAAGTAATGAAATGGCAGTCCCACGAGAGACACAAATCCACATACTGTAGGTATTCCCCAGTGTTACAGTCTGAATCAAAGGCTGCTGTCTGGCAGGCATGGCTCAGAACACTGACAGCCTGACTAAAGATTTTCACAAGCTATAGCTGGTGGAAATTCTTCAGACATCTGAAAGAGAAGCTGAAGGGGAGCAGGAAGAATTATACAACACAGAGATGGAGAAAAAAAAAATCATTTTGTGCAAGATGTTTTTTGTGATGTGTTTTTGAATCACAGTTAAAAGATATAAAAAATCAAATTTTATGCTTAACTGTGTGGGCTTGGTAATAACATGGCTGCCAATTAAATGTGGTAAGGGAAAATTACATTCGTGTAAGGTGGGAATATCAATTTCCATTCTGTCATTCCCAGGGGAACAAGTGAACATCTGCCTGTGTTTGAGTGCGTATGTGCGTTTGTGTGTTATTGTTTATCCCAATGCAGATAGTAATGTATGCCAATATTTATTCCAGCTGTTGAACATGCTCAGTAGTAACCTTCAGTATTCTAACTACTGGCTTTTACGTTCATGATAGTGGAGATCTGAATGTTTTCTGTTGTTTTTTTTTAACTGGCGGTCCATAATGTAAGTTACATTAGAAATACTGATTCATATATTTCCATTTTGTTTGTGAGGAGAAGAAAAAAAAATTGAAAACAGAACACAACTGTTGTGTTGTGAGAGCAAGCAACATACTGCTCCACAAGTGTAAACACATCTTAAAAACTGACACACAAGAGTGATACAGTGAGATGTGACTGTAGCTGCATCTATTATAATACAACACAGGTGAATGAAATCTGGTTTGTGGTGTTTGTGATGAAAAATCACATTTGACATTACTGTTTAAGGCCTAAAGTGTTAATTATACAACAGGAAAGAATGATGGTTCTTCATTTGTTGTACTTCTGTAAGTAAATACATTAGAAGTATATAGGCTAGGCCATCATTACGGCCTTTTGTCCATAGATGCTCTGCCCCTCCTTCATGTTACCGATGACATTTTCAGATTTGACAGGTGTCGTTTTTTTAGCTTCAGAAATTCCTGTAACTTCTCCTCCCTGTCTGTTCTTCTTCAGTTTTGTGATCTTTTCAAAAAAGCTTATCGGGCATCACTGTGACCTCAGCCTGCCGCCCACTCCCTCTCTCATTCCCCAATTTCCACACGTTAATGTGGCTCTGCAAGAAATTACTAGAAGATCATCATCAAAACTCCCACCTCTTAACATTTAATGTGCTTTTCTTTCCTTTCCACTGGCAGCTTTTTTCCTTTCCAACCATGCCACCTCCTTTAATCTTCATCAGGAGCCTCCAAGTGGAGCCACAGTGACTATGTGTGTCATGAGGCACTTTTGTATGGCTAATTATATTAAGGGCATTTAAAGGGCTTGAACGTAGTTCCATTTACTTTCATCCAGTAAAGTGAGCCACTCCGTCTCTACAGGTTGCCAGATTTTAAGCTCTTCTTAGCAACACTGTCACATGAGGGACATCTTCTTTTCTATATATGTGGTTAGAGGTTTCTGCTGCTCACCCCAAAACAATGCAGAAAGTAGCTCCAATGAAAACTCTTAACAGTGTGGATTATCCAGAGAAAGCAGGATTCTGGAAAGACACACTGATGTTTAATTTTTGTTAAAGGTCCTGTATTTTACACTTTTCCTGTGTTTTGATATTCATAAGAAGATACATTTGTGGTTTTAAGTACGAAAAACCATCTCAATGTAGTTTTACATCTCCTCTCTCAGGCTTCTCTCTGGAGCTCGAGAAACAATAGGTTGTGAAGAGCCAATCAGAAGAGTGGCTCAGAGCCTCTCTTCTGATTGGCTGACTGTTTTCTGAGTGATCCAATAAAAATATAGCAGGTTTCAGGTAAACAGTCTGAGAAACCAATTCCTGCAAGGTTGAATGGTGGGTCTAGGTAAGCTGGGCTGAGAGCGGTGACTGCTTTGTTGTGACATCACAAAGTTACAGAAGTCCTGATGGCTCTTTTTAAGGCTTGTTTCTGAATACATGCTGTGTGCATTTGTCTGTGGACTGAGCATGTTGATACTTTCACAGTATTAATATAGAACCTAGACCTGCTTTATAATCATAAAAGATATGCAAATTTCACTTTATACAATATGGGACCTTTAAAACTTAAAAACCTTTAGTACTGTTATTACTTTAACACTCATGTTGATGTTGAACATCAAGTTTACTCACCACCCTGTAACAGAGTGACATACTTAACCAGGACAGGGAATGACACTGGTCACTGTGCACACTGTGCTCTATATTTCCAGACTTCCATTGATTTTCTAACTCTAATATGCCATTTGGTAGAACAGGCTACAGTAACATGAGCCGAGGACACACTGCACTAAGGCCCCATCCACCATCAGTAATGACTGCAATGTTGCAGTGTTCAAAATAGTGGCCTGGGGTGAACAGGGGGATAAAAATGGATCCCTGTATTGATAGACAAAGCTAATGACCGTGTCAGTGTGTCACAGTGAGCTCTTATGAAAGTTTGGACAACATGAAACAACATAGAAATTAAGTTTGAGAGCCTCTGCTCCAAAGACAGTTTCAGAAGCAGTCTCTGATGTTGTTGCTCCAATATTAGGTCAATAGTAATCTGATAGAGGAGGCAGGGGTAAGGTGATACTGTTACAGTTGAAAGATGCACATATCACTGGATACATAGATACTATAGGTCTATCACTCATATATACAGATGGAGCCTTGCAGGGCTTAGTAGCTACAATAAGTAATGAGTGGAGGGAAGAAGATTTATAAAATACTTTTTATACATGTATTTTGTACCACTAGTGGCATAAACACTTCTTTGACTGACTTCTCACTTATATTAAACAAGATTCAAGTGTTGCATATTATAAAAAAAAAAAACACACACACATACACACACGACCAAACACACTCTGAACGTGGAGAAGCGATTAATTCTTTGCTCAAATGGGCTTGAAATTCCCCATGATTTCTTCATTGTGAATTTAATTATATTTTACAAGAGATGAAATCCTCTGTTAACTGCCGTCGTTCCACATGAAGGAAAAATATTTGGACTTCTCAATTCCCCTGCCATGTGTACACCCGTTCTGCATGCACGCACTTCATCTAATATTTGAAGTTATTACAAATTAATTTCATATACTTTTGAGCTGCGCAGGCTGCCCAGTCTGGGCGGCGGTGGAACTGATTGGAAATTTTTACATTATCTTCATCACTGGCCAGGATGGACTGGCATGTGAGGCGGCGGAGGCTTTTTTCGGGAGGGTGACGGGGGAAGGAAAAAAAAAAGATGAAAATGAGAATGACCATCATGTGGGAGAAAATGACAGATACAGAGAGAGAGAGCAGGAAAATAAAGAACAGGGTAAAACTCGGATGGAATTAAAACCTTATGAATTTAAATATGGAAAGTGTGTACAAAATATAATGAAACAAACCTGCAGGCAGTCTTCTTCCCAGGAGGCACCTGGGGAAGAAGACACTGAGGTACTGAGACTGTGTCTTCCAGTCAGTCATCCCTATTTATTCCTCAGTGATGTGACCTCTCCCTGGCCTTTGCCCTTGTTGGTATCAGAGCTGACATCATTCAGACAACCCTACACTGACATATTCTAACCTCAGGGAGCACCTAATAACTAACAATCCCTCCATCACTGAAGGCTTAACATTGATTTCCGCTCAGTATTTGAATGTTGCATCCGACCAGTGACCCCATATATACCAGGTCATGCTATATTCCATAGACTGGGAATTTCATGAATTGTGAATCTGTGCTATGAGTTTATTTAGTGCAAGTCCCCCTCCAGCCTGACAGCTGACCTTTGCTTGTCTTATATGAATGCCTGAGGCTGAATATAGAGCCTTTAGGCGCTGGAAGAGAATGGGAAGACAGCTGGATAAGCTTCTTTTTTTTTTTTCAAAGGCTGTTTTCACCCTGGAATTGAACTTATGTATTGTATACATACTTATGTGTGTATGTATGTTGTACAATCTACCATGCCATTTTTAAAATAATGCTCTGCTGTCTTTGTAGAATTGCTAATCCTGGAATTTCTTTTGTTTTATTTCAGTGGATTGCATCAATTAACATTATGTTGTTTAATACATTACCACACTGCATTGTGTTTGGCTGTAATATGTTACAGTACATTGCGTGTCACTGTGTCATGCTTTTTCTGTGTTGTGTAGCATCGCTGTGCCTCGAAAGGTGTTGTACATTGTGCTCAATTTTTTTTCTTCTTCTTTTTTTTTTCACGTGTTGTCTAGCATGGCACTGTGTTTCATTACATATCATTGCATTGTGTTTGTCACCATGCAGGTGTATAAAGGCCTGAAGGATTACACTCATCCTCAGATGAGGTGCCAGAAGTGGGCCTCCTGGACACAGCGCTTTGGGCTAATCTGGTTATACAACAACACTATTGTTTGTCACAGAGACGTTTTAAGTGCTGCTAGCTTAAAGAGGTATTAGTGACATCATCACAAGCTGCCCACTGTTCACAGGATTACAACACAGTTTGTTTATGTTGTTGTTGAAAGTAAATTTATACTACCTTAATGTTGTGTATTTAGATAGATAGATAGATAGATAGATAGATAGATAGATAGATAGATAGATAGATAGATAGAAACAATGCGAACATACACACATATACCCCTTAGACATGCACTCATACAGCTCCATCTACCAGTCACTAATTAATTGGATGAAAAAGCAAGGCGTATTGATTTTCCAATGACACGGACTCAGGGTTTCAAGATCACAGTGCAGGCAGAACTGTGTGAGTGTGTGTACTCAGCTTGTGTGTGTGTGTGTGTGAGAGAGAGAGTATATGTGTGTGTGTGTGTGTGTGTGTGTGTGTTTGTTTGTGTATGCACAGCAGAGTGGACAGTGCACTGTATGTGTGTTATCGGGGGACAACCATCCTACTTGTCCATGTTTGGACTCTTGGAAAGTAGCCCCCCCCCCCCCCACCACACACACACACACACACACACACTCAAATACACAGACACACACACACACACACACACACACACACACACACACACACACAAGTTTCAGGAATGATGCCATCCGGTCTCCCTGTTGTACAAAGCAGATTGTTCCACTTTGAGAGCTGAGGTGGCGGGGAGGTCTAGCCAGTGAGGTATTTTAATGAGATTCCATGACGTTTGTTTTAAAACTGGCTCCCTCTTATCGCTCTTTGGCAACAGAGTGATGTGGGATAAAGTAAAAATGCACCCTGGAAATCAGACTCATGTGTGCCATTCACACATCCTTAAACAATCACACTGGCTCTAATCATTCTTGTATGCTACAGTTAGATTTTAGAAGACTTGTGTCTCTCTTGTTTGTGAAATGGAAAAAAACGGATTAGGACTGAAACTGTTGTCACCAGAGAAAGATTTGTTTGTTCAAATGCTTAAAAAGACCAGTGTTTAAGTTCCTCTGACAAGCAACCTTTCGTGTTTGGGCTGTCAAGGTGTCTCCTGAGCACCTTGTTTGCCTTCTGTTGAATTTTTATCACTTATTTAAATAAATGTATTGTGGTAACGTTCGGACATTTTAACCATAAAGGTGATCTTTATGCTAAGTAGTTAACCATACCTTAACCATTGAGGTAGCAGAGCATATACATATACAGTGCAAGGAGATCAAGGAAAGATGTGGGTGGGGAGAGGAGGTGTTTGAAGGTGCTCTCAGAGTCTTCAAGAGATTCTTGAAGAAAGAGATAGTATTGGGTAGCTTGTTCCACTATTAGGGAACCACAGACGAGAAGAATCTGGACTGAGATTGTCTTGTGTGAAGGGATGACAATGCTGGACGACATTACTTGGAGGAACGCAGCGCCTGAGAAGGAGCATAAGCATGTACGATGGAGTTCAGACCCGGAAGTCACTCTGACGGCAATCATTAGTGACTTGAATTTGGTTCGGGTTGCCATGGGTAGCGAGTGTAGGTCGATGAGTAGTGGAGTGACATGTGCCCTTTTCGGGTGATCGAAGACCAGACGGGCTTCCGCATTCTGGGCCATCTGTAAGGGTTTCACTGTGAGTAAAGGGCTGCCTGCCAGAAGAGCATTGCAGTAGTCGAGAGATAACCATGGCCTAGACCAAGAGTTGGATGGCCCATTGAGTCAGGTAAGGCCTGACTTTTCTTACGTTATATAGTCAAAAGTGGCACAACTGGGAGATGGATGCAGCATGGTCAGAGAAGAAGAGCTGGTCATCAAACATGACACCCAGGTTTCTTGCAACCTCGGTTGGGGTAAGAGAAGATGCTTTAAGGAAGTATGCTAGTATGTGATCAAGAGAAAAGGTCCAATACAGACAGAATAAGTGTAGGTGTAAATGCAAGAATTCTTACAGTGGAAGCTAGTTGCTACCCTTTCTCAGTCACGTTTTCAAAATAACACTTTGCCAGGCCAAGCAGAACGATCTGGGTGAAGGGCTTCACCATACTGTCTCTGTACTTGAGTGAACGATAAAGAAATGTATATGTGTGTGGGGTGGTGTACTCGGCATATATTTGCCAGCGGGCATGTGAGCAAGTCTCCAGAGAAGTGGCGTGGGGTTAAGCGGGGAGAAAAGCAATAGAGGACATGCAGATAGTGAGAGAAAGAAAGCTGACTTGTGGCTGCCTGTGAGACACAAAGCCCTTAATTACACTGTACAGGCATCACAGGAATAGCAGTCCGCCGGTCTGTAATGGGATCCAGATGAGGGAATTATACCATTTCCTGACAAAATGGCTTCAAGATGGTGGCCAGCGCTACCGTCCTAACTTCTAATAGAGCCAATGGGAATCAAAGAACTTCTGATTGCAGGGGGGCGTGGGTGGGGGGAGGTAACGCGGTAGGAGGTAGTGTGTGGTGTGAGTGTGTGTATACACAGTGCAGAAGCCATGTTGAACTGCTCAGGGTAAGACTGAATTGCTTTGACGCTGACCTATACTGCAATTAAAATTTAAAACTGTGATTATTCTTTTACAAGAAAACTCCAGGCCTGTATCTGTGGTCTATGATATATTAAATAAGATACATTTACCTCCCTGGATTTCTTCTCCAAACCACTACGAAATGTGTGTGTATAATTTATATTACCAAATAAGTTTCAGATAGAATGATGACATTCAAAAGTGGCGTTTGCGGTTCTTGGTAACAGCCAATTATGGTAATAATGACAAACTCCTTGAAAGTGCCATCTAACAATTCACAAGTTTAGCTTTCTTACTGCTGAAACCTCACAATACTGCTGACAGCTCAGCACTGAAGTTTAAGCTCGTGCTAACTTCACAGACAGGACAAATTGGCTCACATGAGCTGCTTAAAACCATCACAAGGATGATAGGCTTTAATGTTTAACTGGGAGATTCTGACAATCGTTTGCTAATAAATGCTTATTTACTAACAAGCTAGCTGCAAGCTAGCTGTCCACAAATGATGTGATGCAATCAGTTAGGTCCTTTATCTTTATTTAGAAAGAGACACCACCACTGTCCAGTTTGTGTCTTAAAACTTCTAAATTAGTAGTAGTGTCTCTTTCTCGAGCATTAATAGTACTGTTATTAGCATGAAGCTAGCATACCAACTAGAACAGTTACAAGCTTTGCTTTTAGTTTGGTAATTTCATGGAATTAACATCAATTAGCTAGAACTGGTTATGTTTTTCACTGTGGATAACAAAATCGAGGGTCACCAATTAAATTTTTCACCTTTTTACCATGCAAAATTTATTGTTAATAATTCAAATTATAGTTAAAATCATGTGTCTCTTGCTATTTAACTGCTATTTTTATTTGAAAACATTGTCCAGCACCAGCTCAGGGACACTTGGACTGGCTAATGTTCTTTATCCCTGTTTGCATTGCCTGTTTGAAGGCTGTGTACTTAATATCAGTAGCCGGTCCAGCTCAGTTTCTTTATTTAAGGCTATGACTGAGCAGCAGAAGTATGTCTCTCAAAACAGTGAATGTGATATGGACAGAATGATGTAACAAGAGAAACATGTGATTTTTTGATGGATATTAGACTTTGATCTCAGAAAACAAAGCAGGCGAGATGACACCAATGTCCATTGAAACAGAGAGCAAGTGAGAACAAAGAGAAAGAGCAATGTCTAGGTAGGTGTTGTGTTAAATAGCAATGACGGAGAAAGCCTCAATAGCTCCATTGTTTTCTCCACCGCTGCCATCTCTCACTGCATCTGTCACTTTATTATTCAATCAAATACCCCACAAACTTGCTCTTTAAACTATTACCTATACCCTTCTTCCAACTTCCTCTCCCCGTTCTTCCCCTGCTTTCTTATTGTCCGTAACATGTTCTGTCAGGTGACATTTCCAGTGAGAATCAAAGATGGCACTGATGCACGATTCCTGTCTGAAATCAAACTCTTTTTGCGATGAATCGCACTTTAAAGAAGGACTTTTTTTTCCTGTGCAGCACTCTCCCAGGTTTATGTGAGTGATGAGAATAAATAGTGGGACTGAAATGAGAGGGGAAATGCACACAGGGGACTATTTTCTCTACGAAGTTTCACTCTTTTCAACTCTTTTCTCTCTCCTTCTAGGTACAGATTCGCCTTCTCCCTCGACATCTCGTTCTAGCGTTTGTACGCCACCAATCTTTCCAGTCTCTTGACGGTGTTAAAGGAAGAACTATAGCATTTAAAAAAAAAGACAGACAGGAAATAACCTTGGATGGTTATGATGCAACAGTTTTAGTCTGGACGCTCAGACACAAAAAGGTAACAACAGACACGGATGTACAAGTGTTTATGTTCTTGTGTGAGTGGGATTCAAATGTGGGAGGAGGGGAGAGACAAAATGTGACACAGACAGAGCGTACCAGAAAATACTGCATGCTGAGCTCTACAGAGAAACAGAAAAAAAAAGCAAGAAAGAGACAGAAAGGTGTGTAGGAAAGAAAAAGATAGAAAAGAAGAGAGACAGTGGGAGGTATTAGAAGCAGAGTCCAACTCTCTGGGGAGGGGGGGGACGGTATTAAATAAGTGATAAATATTCAACAGAAGGCAAGCAGGCGCTCAGGAGACACCTTGACAGCCCAAACAAATACTTAGTGAGCGTACTCTAGCAACCATACCAACATGTACCAGAATACACAGCATTCCCCAGTTGATTTAACTGACAGCAGACAACACAGGCAGAATGGGGCTGGGAAAGATGTAGGTGATGAAAAATAAGGATGTGGTGGTCGACAGGGGAGAGATGGGAGGAGGAGGTGGAGACTGCGGCTGCAACACTGGGAGGGCATTGTTTGTACAGATTGACAATTCTTAGTATTTTCTTCCGGACTTCCTTTGCCCCCAACATGTTTTTCCTTCATTCCTCTCTCCCCTCAAATCTGTGCAAATCTTGCCTCAATTCATCTCTCTCCACGTCTGCACTGTAGCTCTGCAAAGCTCCAGAAAACAAGCCTGACCCTTCCTGCAACCCTCTCCTGAGGGGCCATCCATCAGCTGCTGGCCCCAGATGGATTGAGGGAGGAGAAAGGGGCAGATAAAGAAAAGGAGCGATGGAGGTGGATGGCAGGAATTTTTTTTTTGGGTTAGGTCCGGAGGTCAGAGCGGTAAGGCCAGTGGGGAGAGGGGGCGTCTGTACCAGGGGAAATGAGGTAATATGTTGGAGTCAGGTGAAAAATGGCTGTGTCACTCCAGCGGAACGGCTTCCCCGCCTCACTTGGATGACCGGGAGGTGAGAGGGGCTTTTATTTCTTCCACGTTAAAGAACAACGCAAACACATGCTAAGACACATGTACAAATGCATCAACACAGATACACATAATTGAATACAAAAAAAAGGAGGAAAAAAAGGAAATGTGAAGGAAAATCTGTCACAGTGTCATGATGTGCATCCACATCTTTTCCTCAGCATATCTACCGTCTACTCGGTGACACTCTCTCAGTCACATCCAATTCAAGCCTTCGATCACAGTTGGTTTTACAGAGCATGAGAGACAGAGGGAAAAAGACGGAGAGAGGGAAATGGATATATCGGGTTTCCACAAGTCTCTTTTGTCTATTTCAGCCTGTCTGGCTGTTAATATCACCACTGATGTGACTACACAAGACTGGAATGAAAACATACTTGCAAAGCAAAGCACAGCAGCACACGCACATGTGCACAGCGTTTGTGCTTTGACTGCACATCTGAGCGGAGCTGTAGAATAATAAAAACATGATTGTGATCTTTAAGTGTCAGAGATCGTCACAGTGGAACAGTGGAGGTGGAAATATACGGTTACCTGACTAAACATATCCTACACTGTGTGCTACTTAGAGTGAATTCTGCCAAGTATCCTTAGGACTTAGGTTCATTAGGGATGATTCTGCAGTGCAAGAAGCAGAAAGTAAGGGTGTGGAGGTTGTGTGGGTGGGGGGGTCATATCATAACCATCACCTTTCCCATAAGTGTTTTAGTTGCCTAACCTCGACAGTATTTTACACTATTCTTTTTTTTTGAAGTTTTGGTCCATAAGAAGATATTGTATATTTGTTGTTTTAAGAACCAAAAACCATCTCCGTGTAGTTTTACATCTCCTCTCTCAGGCTTCTCTCTAGAGCTCTGGTAACAACAGGTCTGCCAATCAGAGGAGAGGCACCAATCAGGTCTCTCGTCTGATTGGCTGATTTTTCTGAGTGATTGACTAAAAATATAGCAAATTTCAGGTAAAGACTCAGAGAAACCAAATCCTGCAAGGTTGGATGGTGGGTCCAGTTGGGTTGGGCATAGGGCGTGGCTGAGGGCGATGACTGCTTTGTTGTGACATCACTAAGATACAGAAGTCCTGATGGCTCATTTTAGGGCAGTTTCTGAATATCAAGTGATACAATATAGGCCCATTAATATATATATATATTTTTTTTTTTTGCCATAAAATGTTTTCCGAACCTGGACGCTGCATTTGGTCTGCATGGATACTGTAGAACTAAATATGAAAACTCTGTCACTGAATGTATCCTTTTGGCTACATGACCTGAGGGGCAAGACATGAGGAAGCAGAATGTAAACCCATCAACTATTGGAAAAATTCTAATTTCATAGATGAGTGATGAATGGCCATAAACGGACAAATCAGCATCTAGTTCCTCTTAATGTGAAGAGAGTGATTATAAGTTGAGGAAAAGTACAGTAGAGGAAGTGGGCATCTTCAAACCCCCCAACACCACAATGACTGTGAGCCAAACGTCTCTACTTTAAGCCAAGGTAATGAGCCAAAAACCATGTTGGTCCACACGTACACATCCCTGAGTCTGACCACTGAAACTATTTCTCTCTCTCTTTCCATTCACCGACCTCCTCTTCGGTCCTAAAATGGCACATTAACATTTGGAACACATCCACACATCATCCATTAACCAACCGCCTTCTCCTCCTCTCCTGTATCCCTCCCTCCCTCACCCCTCCCAGCACACTCTTCCCCCTTTTTCCAAATCATTAATAGTATGTAAATCCTGCCATCACCATCACTCGCCGTGTCTTTCAACAGATGTTGACAGGCTCCACATTTTATAGGTCAGCAGCTGAACACTACAGCCAGTTAAAAAGGGTGAGCTCAAAGGCCGCTGGGAAGAAGGGAGTGACAGAGGGAGAGATGAGACAACAAACAGAGGAGCAGGGAGGGGTGACTAGCTTCCTCTGATGTCACCGGTTCCCCGTGGAGCCCGGACTCTTTGCTGTTTTTTTTTTTTTTTTTCTCCCGTGTCTTTTTCACAAACCTTTCAAACTACGTCAGTGACAGTGTTTGCGACGGCAAGCAACACATTCGTCATACTGTTCGCAGCCTGCTTTTAAAAGTCCTTTGAGACTAGCTCTGCTGGCTACAAGTAAAGAGAGGGAGAGGGGGGACTAGCACTTCTGGCTGCCCAGCAACTAAAAAGGGATAAAGAGGCAGATAGAGACTGGACATAAGGAAAGTCAGACATCTTGCCATGCACAGAAACAGAAAAATGGGGACATAATAAATAATCAGAATGAAAACGGAAGGCACTAATTAATTTTTGAAGAGTTTTCAGAGGGGGAAACCTGCCTGGAACTCTAGTTTAGCAGCTCCCACAATCCCCCGGTTTTGGGGCAAAAGTCTAATATCTTTGAAATAGTGCAGCCTTTCAAGTGCAGTTCCTCTGAGTGTGGGCCCAGAGCTCTCTTTTACTTTCAGTGACTGAATCCTGCAGCAGTTTTGAGGTCCTCGGGAACACTCTGTGCAGCGGTGAGGCCTGCTGACAAGAGGAAATGTACTCGGGAATAACTAAAAAATGCACTTAATGAACTTCGGAGCATGTTCTTAATAAGCCTTTGCGCATGAATTCGCTCAACCTTGAAAAAAAATGAACTCGGTGAAAGGAAACAAAATGATTTCATAGAAATACCCATGTCAGCTAGATGTCCCACTGCTCTCCACATGTCATTGTTTGTAAGTGTAACAACTAAAACTGAGTCGACTGCAGGCTGTATTTCATTTCTGTTATATAAGTTTCAATGTCTGGTTCAGTGTGTTTCATATTTGCCATCATTCATACTTTGAAACTTAGTCTGTGAAAGAATCTTATTGCTTTGTCTTGTAAAAAAAAAAAAAAAAAAAAGGCCTTAATACATTTTGGGCAATAGACTGAATGAAAACAGAGCTGTTTCACAGGCAAGTGTGTGGTTCTGCAATAACTGATGGGTGCAATTAATGTCAGCGCGCGTGCATAGATCAGAGACAAAACTACCTGAATAATGGTGCCGAGTTTCATTCTGACCCATTGATGACTCATTTTTGCTGAACTGAATACAGCCATTAGCTGTTGGTTCATTTCTTCCTGTAATAACACGGTTTTTTGATAAGTCGAGATGCCAGGCCTCGGTCCCCTCATCATATCATATTATTATCTTTTGTTTCTTGCCATCACGCGTGTACACAAGGGCGGACCGAGATGGAGATGCAGAGACAACAAAGACAGCCAGAGAGAGAGAGCGAGAGCATGAGAGAGAAAGAGGTGTCGCCATTAAGTGTAAATCAATCACACACAGGAAGCAATTCAGGCTGGCACAGGTAGAGAGGAAATTAGAGAAAAGCTGGCAAACCACGCACTCGAACACACACACACACACACACACACACACAAAGGCACATGCACGAGAACACAAGCGTGCACATACGCACACATGGTTTGATTGGTCTCTTTGAGGCTGACAGGAAATTGGACAGTCAGGAAGTAGCCTTGAGTACTGGGCGGAGATTGTTGTGCAAAGGGAGTTTCCTTCTTTCTCTTTAAATAGCAACAAGAAATTGGTTTCTACTCAGTGGTAACATCACCTCACCGTTATTGGCCTGCATGTGTCCTGGGCACCAACTGTACATCCAAGTGAATCTTTTTAATCTTTTTAACTTGACAGCTGACACTGTCTGCTAAAGCACTCATTACTTTGATTTAGCAGTTGTTCTTGTGCTCTTTTTTGGGGAACCTTTTAATCAGTGATTCTGTAGAGCTGCTGCTCCCAGATGTACTTTACCACAGTGAAAAAACACTTATTTTCTTATTCATCTGTGTTATCTCTTTTTAATATATTCTGTATCACATTTCGAGAAACCAACCAAAGACCCAAAAGCTCAACAGAGTCAATGATGGCAGGTAAGCAAGGCAAACAAACCGGGCAGGTGATGGTGTAAAACGATGGCAGGCAGGATTGGAGTCAAGCGGGCGGGCAAACAGTCAGGAACAGGAACCAGGCATGTACGCAAGGTCTAGAACTTGGGTTTTCAAAGTCTGAGACTGTGGGCCTCCCTGCAGACAAACCTCCACCTTAGTTTACTTGTTTTGTTTCGCTCAATTCCTGGATGCCTATGGGATCATGATTTAGTTACAGTATTTGATCCCACAGATACTCAACAATTGAGCCAAGATAACCTAATGCTGCTGTTTGACATAACTTGAGACTAAACCAAATACATAAAAAAAAGTCTGTCCTCAGGCTTGTATTAGTTTCTGACTCTGGGAAAGTGAGAAAAACTGTAAAATTCCCAAGAACTATGTATCTCTGAACTATCTCTTTGACCAAATCATACACATTTTAGCTAATTTACGTGATCTCCTTTTGATAACTAATGTAATAACTTGTGATACTTTTTCCCTTCCATTCTCTGACTCTCACCTGAAACAGTTTGGAGCTCCCCTTGTGATGCCGGCCTCCCACTTTGAAACCCTCTGGTCTAGAGAGTTCGGCAATGAGCACGAAGACAAAATTGACAACTGGTCAGTGGAAACATGAAAGTATAGATGGGTGACAAAGGAAAACCCAACATAAATTATCATAGTAAGGTTGTGGCCCAACACGCGCTGCATGAACAGCCTCAATGCACCTTGGCATTGTACAGAAGAGTCTCTAGAACTCTACTGGAGGGATGGAAGACCTTACTTCCTAAAGATATTCCCTCATTTGCTGTTTGGATGATGGCGATGGAGAGTGCTGTCCAAAATGTCCCATAGCTGTTCACGTGGGGAGAGATCTGGTGACTGCAAAGGCCCCAAACAGCCAATGTACTCAACCATTCGGCTGCCATTGGAAAATTTGTGTCTAATCACACCCATTTTTTATGGGTAAAGAATCACAGAAAAACTCAGAGCCCGTCTAAAATGGCAAAATGTTTCTATTTCTTAATTTAAGTGTAATAAGAGACCGCAACAAGCATAAACCAGGCTTACTGTAAAGTGAGCTGTGTTGTATACTCAGTGTGTGACTTTGTCCATCAGGTATGAGCTGTAACGATGACCCCCCCCCAACATCCAGGGAGTCAGCCTCCTGCCAAGAGGCTCAACCTCTCACCTTGAGGACTCCTCGGTAAACGCTGACCAATCACTGGCCAGACTGACACCCTGCTGACTGAGCTGATTATGACCTAGATTCTGAGCCCCGGCGTCCCCTTTCCAACAAATCACAAATGCACACTTGCAGAAACACACACACACACACAGACACACACACAGACAGACACACACACACACACACACACACATATACACACACACACACACACACACACACACACACACACAGACATATATATTATGCTGAAAAACCCATCGTGGCTGGATGTGGTTGCGCGGTCAGGTGTCTGGATTTCCACTGAAGTTACTGTCACCATTGTGGGCTTGTCTGTATGCGTATACAAACTGCAAGTGGTGTTGCGTAAGTGTGTGCTTTTGTGTGCGTCTGAGGTCAGGTCCATTTTCGTGCTTGTTAAATGCCAGGTTGTGGTTAGGACGCATTAATATTTCAGCACCTGGTGGTAAGATAATCACTCTGATTAAATGGCTGACAGGCTACAAGAGAAGATAACTGGAAGAGAAGTGGAGAAGGGAAAGAGATGAGATGGAGTGAGGAGGAAAGGAAAACACAACGATGAGAACATCACAACACAGTGGGATCTGTAGAAACAGTTGGAATAAATACAAACTGTACTGCTGTACAGTAAACTCTCAGACAGATGGCAGACTAATGAATGTAAATTTACAGCCGGAGCCTGATGTGGGCTCTCACCTTCATTTAGTATTAGGTGCAAAATAACATGAATCAGAATGCAACCACTAGATTATTCTCTCCATCTAACAGAGTTTGATATATAGATGTCAAAGTGCAGTGTGGATTTGTGATCTGACCGGATGTCCGATCAAACATTCTCGTTCTGGGCGACCACCAGATGTTAAAAATATCCCCAACAAAAAAAGGTGAACTTTTTATGAAATTGGACAAGCTAGTTAATTTTCAAATGCATTTTTAACCTTTTCCAAGAAACGGTTTGGGTGCATGTAGGTCATAAAACACCTCTACACATGGCCTGAAATGCCAGCTGTCTGTTAAAGGAAAAGGAAAAAGGGCAAAATTAGAAATATTTGCATTCTTGAAGTTGTTTTCCCCCGTTTTTCTCTTACCTATGATGCTCAGTTTGGTTACTTCCCTGCTTCTGGAGGTTCGGTCCAGCTGTGGCTGGATGTGGCTGTGTACATACTTACTACTGCAGAGAGCTTTAGCAAGATGATGAATTTCAAATTGCCCCAGGGATGGTGCACTACACTGGGTGTGGGCAAGACCCTGGGTGTATCAGCTAAGAATATGTGGACTGATACATAATAATCAAAACTCAAAAATTAGCTTCTAGATTAATCTTCTTTATCTTTCTCTGTCCGGCATCTAGCTTAGTGTCACAGTACAAGAGCATGTTGAGGAGGCCATCTATCATCAAAACCATGGAAGAATAATCTCCCCTCAGCCCAAGCAATAGACTCCAATAGTTCTGTACTAACAGGCAAACCATAAGAGACCATTCTCATTACACTGATTCCTCCTTTCTTTTTTTCTTAATTTATTTTCTGCCTCACATTTATCGACTTGATTAAAAGATAAGAGAAGGTGGATTAATTATTAATAGGCTTCCATCTCTTCTTTTAGGTTCCATCATACTGTAATGATTTTTTTTTTATTTTAATTCTCACACTCCTCCTCTTGCTCCTCTCATCTTTGATTTAGTTTTTCGCCATATGCAAATACATGGACGCATAACACACACACACACACACACACACACACACACACACACACACACACACACACACACACACACACACACACACACACACAATTTAATTAGGAGCCAATTACAGTAACACTTTCACTATTCTTTTTACTTCTTCACCCTCCTAAGTGTTCCATCAAAGGTGTGAAACACAGGAAACAAAGCAGTGGAAGGAAAATAAAATTGGTTAAATTGATTGTCTGTCTTGTCCGGCGGCACTCAATCAGATGAGCTACGCTGAAGATGATCTCACTCGTGCTGTTTCTGCTAAGTAGGTGCAGCATCCTGGGCTTGCACTTGCTGATGGCTCAATAGTTAAAGGGTCCATGTTGTACAAAGTGAGATTTCCATGTCTTTTTGATTATAAAGCAGGTCTAGGTTCTATATTAATACTGTGAAATTATCAAAGTGCACAATCCATGGACAAAATACACACAGCCCATATTCAGAAACTTTGATTCAAAACCAGCCAGCAGGACTTTCTGATGTTACAACAAAACAGTCACCCCTCTTAGCACCTGCACCCACCATCCAACCTTGCAGGATTTGATTTCTCCAAGTGTTTGCCTGAAATCAGAGCCTCTCTTTTGATTGGCTGACCGAAATGTCGTTACCAAGCGGCAACCTCCGTGGCTGAAAAATGAAGCCAACATGGAAGTGCTAGAAACTGCAGTTCCTAGAATGGCTGCTCCAAAAGCGAGTCAAGCCCCATAGACTCCCATGTTCAAATGCCCAACTTTACAGCAGAAATAAACATGTTTACAGCCTGGTACATAAGCCAGTTTTGGTCTCTGTAGCTCATTTCCCCCTTTCCCCACCTCTTTGCCCATTGTTGGATTAGAAGGAAGTTAGGCAGAGTGAGGCAAGAGCAGGGCAGCTCACTCTGAGCTACAAAACTGCTCTTCAGAGACCTACCAACCATACAGTCCATGTTTATAACTAGAGCTCCAGAGAGGCAATGAGATGTAGTTGAGATGGTTTTTGGTGCTTAAGACTACAAATACATCTTCTTATGGATAACAAAACTTAAAATAAAACACAGGAAAAAGCACAAAATATGGGACATTTAAAACTAGCAGACAGAATGTAACAGTGTAAGCCAGAAAGTGGCACTTTTTCACAAAGATCTGTCGTTCTACTGGGATTGGAGTGTGTTCAGAAGGAGCCATCCTGCACACAGGTGCACCGATGTATGAGCTTTCAGCCTCTTAACTTGCTGAAGTGAGTTAATACCTACAATAACATGTACTATGCATGCACGCAAAAAAATAAAAAAATAAAAAAAAATACATTTTAGATCATATTTTACAGCAGGATTGAAATACACAAACAACATAAGACTCTTTCCTTCAGCCACACGTTACAAAATCCCCAAAGGAACCACAACCTGGTACAGCGCTGTTCTTCTCTTTCCACGCACCTCCTGCTATTACTCTCCCACCTGCTGCCACCGCCCTAGGAACGAGAAATACATTCCCTTTTCATGTGTCACTCCCCCCTACCTTTCATACCCATGTGAGCGTGTGAGTGTGCGCTGCATTTAAGTGAAATAGAGAATTTGAAAAGAAACACTCCCTAGCAACCACAGAGTAAATAGACATATAATTAGCATAACATAGCTTGTAAGGAAGGGGAAAAAAGGACACATTATGCATTGCTAACCGAGAGAAAGCAACTGGCTTTCTTTCTTTCTTTCACGTGGTAAGCCACACTGCTATGAGGCTGAGCCAACGGGCGTAATTGGAGAAAAAGGCGGCGCTCGTCAACGTGAGCCTACCACCGAATCCTTCTCATGTTGAGCAAGAAAAATGGGAAGAAGCACTGCACTTTTTTTTTTTTTTTTTTAAACTTGTATCACACACTGAGATGATGACAAGAATTGTACGTTAAGCGCTCCTGGAAATCTCCAGACATACAGTGGTGGGAAAAGATAAAGCACTCTGGCGTCAAAAAGGTTTCCCAAAACTTGATGGTTTCCAGCCACACTGAACACTGCCTCGCGCTCAGCGGGAGGCCCAGACTCAATTACGCCACCCACAACAGTAGCAGCCTTGACAGCATGCAATAAAAGTGTAAAACATAAACAAGTTATTGTCTTTCTGTGAGATTTGGTCTTCCAAGGTGCATAAAGGCCAAAAGAGATGTATTATATCCTTGGGTGATGCATTTCAGTCCAGGTTATTCTTAACCCAAAGTCTACATTAACTCGCTGATGCAATAATGTGAGGAAGGAAAAACAACATGGGGGCAAAGGGATTGTAATGCAATCCTGTGAAGGCAGTGCATCTAGCTGAAACGTCAGAAAAAGCCTCATCCTCCTTCGTTCTGCAAATACGCACACTCCACAATCCATCTCGCTCACACTGCTCCCCCAAAGGATATTATCTATGGTATATTGGGGTGGGCCTATACATAATAAACATTCACAGGAGCTTCTTTGTTTGCATTCGGGGCCTTTGGACTGTAGCGTGTACACCACCGCAGCACATGCTCGGCATATTGTGTACACTCTTCCTTTTGTTGCCGCAGTGATGAGAGAGTAGTTGGTAGAAATGGATGGGGAGAGGTGGAGGGGAGGATGGGGTGGGGGATACAGGTGTGATGTAGCAATTCATCTCTGTGTGAATCAATCACAGGAGGGATACCACAGAGAGAGTGTTGACTAATTGTGTGCAAGAGTGTGTGGAGTTTGAAATGACTGCAGTGCCTTCGGATGCCACTTTGAAAGGCTACAACCAAGCAGAGTTAAACCTGAATAAGTAGAATTATAAATGTATAAAAACAAAAATAAATAAATAAAAAAGACGCTACACATCGTGAGCCCATCCCATTACACAACCTGAAACAGTGCATCCAATGCAGCAGACTGAAAAATTAGAGCGCTCTATATTGGGCACCTCAACCCTAAAGTGGTAAATCGGATGCTGCCACATGCTGCTGGGTTTTCTCCACATATCACCGTGCGTGTCATTGAAAGTGAAGGCAGGCCCTCGGCATGAAAGGATGAATTACAGCACCTCGCCTTTAATAGACTCCGCTGGTGACTATGCTAACAGTTACACCTCTATGTTGCCCCACCACTGAGACAGCGGCTGTAACAGGCATGAAATGTCACCGCTGGGACAAACAAAGCCGCACAGACAAAGTCAGTGAAGGAGGGGGAACGGCGACATGCAGCACACGGTAGTTACTATGGAAAGGATCGCACCTCACCTATGATGTGATATTGTGCTGTATAGAGCAGGCTGCTCTTGTGGCATTTTTCAGTGTCTGATATTGCACCTGCAACGAATACGCTGTTGTGTAACACCCACAAAGAAGCACAAGGATCAGACCAACAGAGCAACAAAAGGTCCAGGACCATGGCTGTCTCTCTCTTCTTTTTTTCTTTTTCTTTTTTTTTTATCTTCTCCCAACATTCCTCCTATCTAATCTGACCCTGACAAACAGCAGGCAGGCTGGAGGAACTGAAAACAGTGTGATGACTGAGAAAAGTGGACACAGCATGAAATCACAGAACCTCGTAGTCACCAACATTAACCACTGCGGGCACTGTCGGGAAAATGGAGTGGTATTGTGTGGGAGGCACTTTTCTGTTTTTCACATCTGTCCTGTTTTCTTTTGCAAGGACAGTAAAGCAAAGAAAAAAAAAAAAATGAAGACAGACAAGAAAAAGAAAGACAAGGACTGAGCCGGGAAAAGTTGATAACAATGGACAATATGCCGCTCTTTCGACTTAATAAAAAGTTAAAGAAGGGAGTGAATTATACATGACTATATGGGAAGACATCAGCCTGCACATCCATAAAATTGTCAGCTGTGTATTAACGATTCCCTTTGTTGAACTCTGTCCCAACAGACACCACCCTCCGCTGCAATCATCTGCGCACATTCTGCGGCAACGTCTTCAAACACGCTCGTACGAGGGGTTATCGTTCTCCTTCATTTATCATTCTCCAAAAATAAGCCCCGACAAAAAGGATACAGCAAAGGAACGAAGATGATGGAGACGGGGAACGGGGAGCGCTCTTTAGTGAGCACTCCACCACTGATGCCAATTGCATGAAGTCAAATATTTATATTGCTTCTCCTAAGATTGAAGAGCAGCGCTGTATGCAAGAGAACTATAAATTCCAGGCAAACACGCTATCACACAATTTATAAGGTTATTAATATTTGCTATGTATACATGGCATTTTGCTCCGTGACCTTTAACACTGTATTCATGAGACATAATGTTCTGTTAGCAAGGATAAAAAAAAAACTAACAGGAGAACAGTTAGCATCTTGTTCTTTCTTTTTATTCACATGTAGTCACTCCTGCTGTAACGCATTAAAGGTGCTATGAGCTCCGAGAGGGCACACAGAGGGGACAGGAGGACACTGGGGGCAGGCTCGCAGACCCAGGGATGGTGTCTGTGTGAAAACAGCAGCCTGGTCGGGGAGGCTGACATAGCCACAGAGGTAATTAGATACTTAGATGTCATGTTAAACATGCTCTCTCTCTCTGTCTTTCTGCTTTTTCCTGCTCCTCTCTCTCCCTCTGGTTCAGCCTCTGTCAGCTCCCAGTCTCTGTCTCTCTCTCTTATAGCTAATAACACACATTTGGATGCTCTAAGAAAATAAAAGAAGTGTGGAGGGTAAGTTCTTTACTAATCTGATCTGCTCTGGGGAAATCATTGCTTAAGGCAGTGATAAGATATCAGAAGAAATGAATGTAGTGAAATTAAATCACGTAGAATCTCAGAATCAAAACGAGGCCGTGATTTTAACCTCTTCAACCCCTACGGACCCAAAACTCCAATTTAATTGTGTTGACAAGTCCACAGAACGTCATTATGAATTCTACTCAAGATCAAATCTTGGTCAAATATGTCAAACTGAATTAGAAGCAAATGTGCAAGGGCAGCTAGTAATGGGCATTTCTACATTTGGTCTTTCAGTCACATACTCGTACACTCTCCCCAGTCAACCTCGAAGAGGCTAGTTTAGTGAGCAGTGCAAGATTTTCTCTGACTGTTAACGTTTTTTTTTTTTTTGGCCGTCATCTAACACGGAATGAGACTCTTCATCTCTAATCATACTTTCAAAAAAAACCAGGCAACATGAGCAGATCCTGGCTGCTGAACACGTTTGGAGGATAACCAACTCTAGCTGTTGCACTGTAAATGGGCAGGTTGAAACATTAAGGCTAGCATTAACCCACAATGCAACATTCTTTTTAAAGTAACTTTATCATTTTAATGCAAATACCTGACATCACATCAGGGCCAGTGTTTGTTACTGGCTGCATCAGAATGTGGCTGGTATTGTGTGTGTGTGTGTGTGTGTGTGTTTGTGTGTGGCAAAATGGTAGTCTTGGAGACGCATAATGTAGTGGGAACTTACAGAGGCAGTCTCGAGTACTTTGATTTTGACGATTGGTGTGTTCCAACGCCGTGACTACTGAGTGCTCACATGATAATATAGTAATAATGCAGTAATAATGTACAGTGTAATACTCAGGGGTCGCTATGTCAACATGTTGATGGTGTGATACCAGCACTCACTATTAGAATTTGAATAGTGAATTTACCAATAGCTATTTTGCCAGCAATTAAAAAATACAGCTCTCTGGTTAGGGCACACACCACATGGGTGTAAAAAGCCCTGAGCAGCAGGTCCCTAGTTCGACTCCCGGCCGGCCAAACTGCATGTCACTCCCTTACTCTCTACTGTCTGTCCTCACTTTGGCTGTCAAATAAAGGCATAAAAAGGCCTTAAAAAAACAGATTAAAAAAACTACAGCTCCCAAATATCCATATTTATTCATTCTAGTAGTTCACCATTTGACTGGCCTCAGTCTTTCGAGCTATCTTGGGGGGCTTGTGGGAAATGGTGTTCGCTAACAGCTTCTGAGAACAGAAATATTAAACAGACAATATTACCACAAGTGCCGACATGCTGCTGAACAATATTAGTCGTATTGCTGGACTTTTAATCATCTGAGCTATTATAAATACTGTTGTAGTTTGGATTTAGATTTTTGTTCCTCTGAAACAAAACCTGGAAGTTCTGGTCTTGCTTTGTCTCTCCGGTTTGCACGACCGCCACCAACTGGACCAAAGTGTAAAGCTGTAAATTGGTAGTAGTACAGTAAAATAAAAAAATAAAAAATTGTGTGTCTTAAATGATCATATATTTTTCACGATGCCTTCTCACAGAGACTTTTTAATGTAACATTACCATATTTTGTTCCCTCAGTGATGATCGCTTACCAGTCCCCACTGCTCCTAATTATAGACACTATAGTACATATTCAGCTGATTCTGGCTGATTATGGTGCGTTATCATCCTCCTCACCGCAGTATCATCAATAACGATCACAATTTGCAGAATATATTTTTGCATCGCTGCGTAGATATTTAATTCGTTATGTCCAATCAATTAAGTTGTCAGATCAGACATCTGAAAATTGGAAAAAATGAGGTTCCACTTCACTGTGGTGGAGATGAGCGCACACAAATGATCCTCCTCTGTCTCTCGCTCTCTCTCTTGTACAGTCCTTTGCACAGACCGTGAGTCATTTTCCCAGCCTCAGGGAAGGGTGTAATTGAAGCCTGGTGAAAGATAATGTAATTTGGAATAGATCATAAATAATGAATAGTTAGGACCCAACTAAAGTATATGGGAGGAAATATTATCTGGTGTTTTAACTGTAGGCTTGGTAAGTGATAAAGTGGATCTATCTCCAGTTAATACTGCTGTCTAGCCAGTGGGCAAGAGGAATTAAAACAAGCCACAGAGTGTATGGTATAAAACCCCCGAAGCCAAAAGAAGAGTAAAAATCCAAATCATCCGTCTTCAGCTTCACCTTAAACGTGACATTAAGGAGTTTCAAATGTCCCCGCCAGGAAAACAAGCATCCCCCGAGAGGACACCGACATACCCACTATTTTCACTTTGGGGCTTTTTGACCCAAATGGCCAGACGCGACAACTCCATAAAACAAAAAAAAAAAAAGAAGCCATGTGACAGTCCAGACTTCCAGACTCCTGCTGTGTCTGATGGAACCTGCTATTCACCATCTCTCCCACGTCAATCCTGACTGCGGGCTCATATATCAAACTCACACAGCACTCCGTTAAACCGCCGTCTCTTTCACCTCCCCTAGGTCGGCCGGACAGATGAGATTCGGGGATAACAATGGCTGCAGGGGTGGGCCCGGGTCAACAATGACTGACTGCAGGGTTTAGGCCTTCTGACGAGGTTAGGCCTCCCTGTCTGACCCCACTACCACCAGCACTCCCTTCTCTCTTTTTCTTCCCACAGCGTGCCCCGTGCTCCCCTCTGCTTAAGCTGATGGATAGCGGCGCAAGAGGAGGAGGAGGGGAGGTGGGGGTTGAGCAGGGCAGGCATTGATATCTGCTGTTTTGACAGTGATCCCTGTTGGCCATCACTCAAAGAAACTCTCATCATTTCCCTCTCCCCTGACTCCTGTTGCCCTCTTAATCTGCTCTTGTCCTACTCCCATCATCCAGCAAAGTGTATTGTTTTACTCCGTCTTCCTTTCCGGGTCTGTCTGCATCTGGTGAATTTGCACAGTTGTCCACCCACAGCTGAGACGTCCAGGCAAACCAGACTTCCTTAACCTCAGTCCCCTGTCCCCTCATTCAAACACAAAGAGTGGGGACAGCTGAGTCCAGATATATTTTTGGCAGTGGGTAATTTTCTGTATTTTAAGTGCTGGAACTGAACACAGCGGGGCCTTGTTCCAGACCACTGAGGAGCGCTAAAGAGGGGGAAGAATTTAACCGAGGCATTTATCGAAACTCGCTGCATCAAGCAAATCCTAAAATAAATGATGAATTCAGTGAAATTGCTGCCTTAACGGGATTCATCTTAATTCCTCAGACATATGAGGAAAAATAAGCTCTCTGAAATGAACTGTACATTGAGTAAATGGCCCAGAAAACAATTACTGAAGAGTTCATAACTTTCCATTGTGGCTTGAAAAATGTAAACAAGAGGGCGAGAGTGTAAATTCTACTTTCCAAGTGACAAGAGTACAACGCTACGCTGCATCAGACTCCTCATACTCACTCCACATTGTTGCGGACGCAGACAGAGTCGCGCTTGTGTCCTCTAAAACTCAACAAGCCCTGTTGATGATAACAATGCCGCCTGGTACCCTGCCAGTTTTTACCCCGCAAAATGCCACCATTTGTCCTGAGTTGACAGATTCCAGACCCGGGGTTGAAAACAAGTAAAAAGAACACACACGCTCCCAACAGCCCACTGGCCCGGCCCGCTGTAACATCCTCGACCTCCATCACACAGTGCTGACTGCCATCTGTGGTTTTGATCTTTGCATTCAGGGAGGGGTGGGGAGGGGGAAGGGGAGGGGGGCTGAAAGGGCTCAGTCATCCAGCAATGACAAGCAATGTTCCTCTGCTCTCATCCATCCCGACTGGCATTGAATAAAGGAGGCACACACACAAACACAAACACAAGCACTCACGCACGCACGCACACGCGCACACACACACACACACACACACACACACACA